>NC_052150.1:104057340-104412437 GCF_902713615.1 Scyliorhinus canicula
TGGTGCTATGCCCATGTCTTGAATTTGGTGATAACTGAAACAACAAAATGTTGTGTGCCTGCAGTTTCTTTTTTCAATTTGCTCCAGAATATAGCAACTTTTGTGAAAGCATCATGCAAGAGAATGGCTGTATGGATAGAAGTTGTTGGAAAACATCTAGGACAAGAAAAAATGAAACGATTAAAGCTAATTGGTGAGACCAGATGGTCAGGAAAATCCAATGCAGCAACAACTATATTTGGACGTTTTGATGATGCCGCTGCCAGTACTTTCGTAAATCTATTGACATGCTTATCAATGATACAAGATTCAGAAAAGTTTGATGCAAAAACAGAACATGAAGCAAATGTTTTACTTCAAAGTCTTCTAAAGTTTGAAACCATAATGACAGCATTTACTTGTATATATTTGAAACTACAACCCCGTTATCAAGTTATCTACAGACAAGTGGTTTAGATATGTTTACTGCATGGAGTTTGGTAGATTCAGCTGCAACAAAGTTGAAGGAACAGAAAAGAACATTTGATAACGTTCACAGCAAGGCTTTGGAATTTGTAAATAAATGTAATGACAGCATTTCACAGATGAATATGGATGAAAATCAAACATTGGAAATTGATGCGTTGGAAACAGCATTGCCAGTTAAGAGGCAGAGGAAGAAGAAAAGAATGGCAGATAAGCTTATTGATGATGAAAGAAATTCCTCAGATTCTCTAGCTGATTTTCGAGTAAATGTGTTTAACCTAATAATGGATCGCATTGTCCAGTCACTAGAATCACGCTTTGTACAACACAAACAGTTGTATAAAGATTTGTCCTGCTTGGACCCAGCAAAGTTTAAAACTATTGCAGAGAAGGGCCTTGAAGATGAAGCATTGGAAGGTATTATTAAGCTGTTTCCACAAATCAGCAAAGATCAAGTAATATTGGAATTGTTTTCTTTTGCTTCAAACTTTGATGTATTAAAGCTATTGCTTAATGATGGTGAGAATATGGATTCCAGTTGCAACAATTGTAAAATTTGCAGCACTTGCCCATCGTGTGTACTAAAAATTCTGGCATCCAACAGACTTCATGACAAGGCATATGATAATCTTTATGAACTTTATAAAATCATCTGCACACTATCAGTTACTCAAGTCCAATGTGAGAGGACATTTTCAAAGCTAAAGATCATAAAGACAAGGTTAAGAAATTCGCTGTCTGAGGAGAATTTGGAATCATACATATTGCTATCCATTGAAAAGGAATTGTTAGATGAATTGGATGCAGAAGCAATTATTGGCAGATTCACACAATCATCTAGCGAACACAAACGATTGCTCTTAATATAGTGGACGGCATGCAATGCTCTATTGTGCTTTTGAACTCTCTGTTAATGTGTAAATTGTGCAGTAAACTATTTAAAAATATCAACCAATTACTTAAAAAAAAATTTTTTAATTCAATTATAACATTCTGTATTTACATTCGGTATCTACTGCCAGTAATATGTACAGTACATGTACACTGTAATTACTAAGAAATTCACATTTTTTCCACAAAAATTTTAATTATACCCTTTTTCCATATGTATTTTTTGAAAATTTTATTTATTCGTTATGAAAATTAAATGATAGCATTGTAGTTGTGGGTGGACCCCCTTTGTCTCCTGGCAACCAATATTTTTAGACCCAGTCCGCCACTGCATCCAACACCTCCACTACTTGCCTTTGAACAACTGCCTAACATCAAACAGACCATTGTTCGTAGTAAACTACCCAGTCTTCGGGAGAATAGCGACCGCGACTCCACACAACCCTGCCACGGCAACCTCTGCAAGACATGCCGGATCATCGACCTGGACAATAACATCACAAGTGAGAACACCACCCACCAGGTTCACAGTAAATGGTCATGCAACTCGGCCAACGCTGTCTACCACATACGCTGCAGGAAAAGATGTCCCGCGGCATGGTACACAAACAAGACCATGCAGACGCTATGACAACAGATGAACGGACACCATTGGCAGGATTCTCCAAAATGGAGGCAGAGTGTCCGCGCCGTCGTGAATGCCGTCGCGTTTCACGATGGCGCGAAATGGGTGCGGGCACTGCTGATTCTGGCCCCCTGCACGGCGCTGGAGCGGTTCATGCCGCTCCAGCCTCCCCGGCGCAACTGGGCGGCGCACCTACCCGCGCATGCGCAGGGGACTTCCTCAACGCGCCGGCCCCAACGCAACATGGCATGGGGGTTCAAGGGCCGGCCGCGTAACAAACTAGGGCCGGGGCTGGAGAGGCCGGCCTGCCGATCGGTGGGCCTTGATCACGGGCCAGACCCCATCGGAGCCCCCCCCCCCGGTGAAAGATCTCCCCTCCCCGCCCCACAGGCCACCCCCCGACCCTACACTCAAAGTTCCCGCCGGCTGCGAGCAGTTGTGGGCGGCGCCAGCGAGTCTCTGGCGTTTCTGCGCGGCTGCTGGGCCCATCAAGGCTGGGGAATAAGTGGCCCGGCCACGGACAGCGGCCCGCGACTGGCACCGCGCCAAACGCGCCAGCACAAATGGCACCGATTCTCCGCTCCTTGAAGAATCGTGTGCCGGCATCGGGGTGGTGTGGCGCAGTTGCGGCGATTCTCCGGCCCAGTACTGGGCTCGGAGAATCCCGCCCCATGTAACAGTCGTCAGACAGGAGTGTTCCCTTCCAATTGGGGAACACTTCAGCAGTCAAGGACATTCAGCCTCCGATCTTCGGGTAAACATTCGCTAAGGTTGCTTTCAAGCCACACAACAACGCAGAATCGCAGAGCAGAAACTGGTAGCCAAGTTCCGCACGTATGAGGACAGCCTCAACCGGGATCTTGAGTTCATATCACATTACAGGTAACCCCACCCCCCATCATATTGCCCAGGTTTGCAGAATCCTACTAACTGTCCCGGCTTGAGACAATTCGCACCTCAATTACCTGTGATTATCATCCACTCCACTCACACTGTTTGTTCCTGTAAATACTTTTTTTAGCTGTAAAGACTCACATTCCAACCATTCTTCGCATTCCAATCTGTAACTATGTTGTAATTGTGTCTCTTATTTATGTGCTGTGATTGTGAACCTGCCTTCACTTCACCTGATGAAGGAGCAGCGCTCCGAAAGCTTGTGATTTCAAATAAACCTGTTGAATTTTAACCTGGTGTTGTGAGACTTCTTACTCTGACATGACTTAGACTTAGTCGTTCTGCTCTCGTGTGGAACAACAGGGAATGAGACTCAGCCACCAGCCCTGGTCCATCGCAATTTATTGAAGGTCTTTCTTAAGGTCTTCTTTTTCTGGCCCCATCTTCTTTTTCAACCTGGTGATGTCCATTCTACTGCCACTCTGGCAGAACATACATCTACGAAGCAAAATACATGTCTTGTCAGTCTCAGTTGTCTCTCTGCCCTAATATCCTGCATGTGCGTCTCGCCAGTCCTCTGTAACACTTCTCATTGGTTAGTCTCTTTATGTGATGCCTAGTATCTTACATAGACAACGCTGGAGACAGATGAACAAATTAACGTCACACCTTTGCTGTTCACTCCCATGTCGCGCTGGCATAGATTGATACTACTATGGACATGTCATGTGACAACTTCATGGCCCTGTTGATGGTGTTGGATGGCTAGATCCTGTGATTCTGCTAAAAGAACAATGCTGCTTTACCAATTCTTGTGTGGACATCGATTTCTACATCATCCTCTCTGGAGATCTTGTCTCCTCGGTAGGGGAAGTGGTCAACATCCTGAATGTTCTGTTGCCTAATGATGAGAGGGCCTTGTTGCCAACCAGCAGTTGGTCTTCCTAAAGCTGGTACATACACCAATATTGACACCACTACTCTTAAGCCTGGTGTTCATGTATTGGAGTGCATGCGAGACAGTGTCATCGGCAAAACACTGCTCTGTCAACTGGTGGTGTTGCCACAGGATGTCAAAGTCTGTACCAACCATCACCTTCCTCATGCTGAAATTGATCACCAAGAGAAAAAGAAATGGGGAGAGTATGCAGCCTTACCAGATGCTTGTAATGATGTTGATGGAGTCTATGCAGCCCATGTTAGTCTTGACATGGCAGCTAGAGTTGTGGTTTAACGTTTGAAAGATGTTAATATACCGCTCTGGAATTCCGTATTATTTTGTGATGTACGAGAGGGACCATCAATGGATGCTATCAAAAGCTTTCTCTGAATCAATTAAATTGATAAAAGGTGGCTTCTGATATGCTATGCCCTGCTCTATAAGATTGAAAGGGTTCTTCCTGTTTATTCCCATACTTACTCTTTCCTTTTATTTTGCCGCTCTTATTTTGATCCGTGGATGATTTATGGGCATATCTCTTTAAGGCAAACAGCCTGTATCTTTAATTCAAGCAGAAGAATCCAGACGTTAAAGCGGAGAACTTTGCTAGTCTGTGCTGGTTTAAGCAAGAGCTGCAGGCTTAGCGAATGGGAGAGATGGGGTTGGGACCCGATTTGATTGATTGGCTGGTGGCCAAGGAATTGTGCTCTGCCTGGTAACAGGTGGTGATCGCATCCTATCCCATTGGAATACTTTTCAGTGTCCCAAGGTTTCAGTTTTCATTCTGGCAGCTCAAAGTCAGGACTCTGCTAATTCTCTCCAGTAAAGTCTGGTGTGAACCAACTAACTCTCTTTCCAAAAAGCCTGCTGTGAAGGCTATCTCTCCCAAGAAAAGCTGTGAGTGCTGAATTTCGAAACTGCAGAGAATCTGAATGAATCAGTCTACCGAGACAACCATTACAGGCTGCAAAAACGGGTACTTAGACCTGCAAGCTTGCTGTGAAAAGCGGTGTGCTACAAAAACCATCATCTGGAATAAAATTCTTCTTTTCCATTCACTTATGATTTCTACCCCTTTCCACACCTCCGTCTGTCATGTGTGGATGTGCAGAAGGTGGAGGCAAGTTAAAGTGGAAATTAGGTATTAGTTAACCATTTGTTTTTGCTGCATAATTCATTATAGTTCTTGTTATAAATAAACAGTAATTGTGTTTACATTTACAAACCTGGGGACTATTATCATTGGACAACCAAGAACCAAAGAGATCGGGTATTTTTATAAGAATCATTGGTTAATTCACTTGTGTTGTGACTTCGGGGCATGTGGGGCTGGAATTGACTGTGCACTAGCCCATGGTGTTGTAACAATACACCTAAGCATAAAGGTCTGCTCTCATGATCTGCCAACCTAGGAACCTGTCTGTTCTTCACAAAGGTTCCTGTTTATTTCTGCTTTCAATCTATTGAAGAGCTGAAGACCTTGGCAGGTACTGACATCGGTAAAATGTTCCAACAGTTGCTGAAGTTACTGAGGTTTTTTTCTTTGGCAACTTGTTTTTTTTTTCATTTTAAAAATAAATTTAGAGTACCCAATTCTTGTTTTTCCAATTCAGAGGCAATTTAGCGTGGCCAATCCACCTACCCTGCACATCATTTTGAGTTGTGGGGATGAAACCCACGCAGACACGGGGAGAATGTGGAAACTCGACACAGACAGTGACCCATGGGCTGGATCAAACCGGGGTCCTCATCGGCGTGAGGCCGCAGGGCTAACCATTGTGCCACCATGCCACCCGGATACCTTTGGCAACTTATTGATTACCCCTCACCTCCAGTCATCCGGGATGTCCTCCTTTGTCCAGATCTTTTTGGACAGTAAGAAATCTTACAACACCAGGTTAAAGTCCAACAGGTTTGTTTCAAACACGAGCTCTCGAAGCACTGCTCCTTCCCACCTGAGGAAGGAGCAGTGCTCTGAAAGCTCCTGTTTGAAACAAACCTGTTGAACTTTAACCTGGTGTTGTAAGACTTCTTACTGTGCTCACCCCAGTCCAACGCCGGCATCTCCACATCACAGATCTTTTTGAACCCTGTTGTTACCATGTTCTTGCTATGTTTCAATGGCTCCACTAGTACTTTCGTACTTTTCATACTGCAGCAGACATTTTAATTTTGCTTAATACTTGAAAGGTGGGATGTGCAGCCAGCTATTTCAATAGCCTACACCTTCAACAAAGGTGTGTGCAGCCAGTGTTGCTGATGTTCAGTATGTACTGATTAAGTCTGTAGGAAAAAAATGTGACTTTTTTGTGTGACGTTATAAATAAATCTGTTCATTCCAAAGGTGTTGCTGCCACCCTACCAATAAAAACACCACGTCTTAAAATGACTTGACTTTGCCAATACTGTGAATGCCAAAGTTTTTAGTGTGGTGCTTCTTTGATGTGGTTAGGACATTCTGCTTCATTCTCTCTTTTTTTAATTGTTTTATTGGCATTTCTCATATTTATAAACAATTGTATATATACATCACATTTTTCTTACCTGCGTTAATTTACTTTATTGTACAGAAAGGTTTATCTTGTCCTTCCTTTAATTGACCCTATAAACATTTCGCCGCCCTCTGGATAGCTCAATGGTTCCTCCCCGCTCCCGTCCCTTCCCCTTGCCCCCCCTCCCTTGCATACTCCCCCTGTCCCTTCCCCCCCACCCCCCAATAGTTTCCGCTGTGCTTTGCTTTTAAGTTCAGGGACACCCCCTCCCTCCTCTTCTCTTTTGCGATTTTCCCACCTTCCGTCCCCCCCCCCCCCCGGCCTTTCCTCCCTGGGCTGCGCAGTCCTTTGGTTCCTCATCTATCTTTTTTTAAATTTTTAACTTACTCCTCATTGCTGGCCTCAAACAGGTTTTGGAACAGACCGACGAACTGCCCCTATGTATCTAGCGGTGCCAAGGACCCGCGTTCGAATCCTGACCCTGGATCACTGTCTGTTTGGAGTTTGCACATTCTCCCCATGTGAGCATAGGTTTCACCCCCACAACCCAAAGACGTGCAAGTTAGGTGAATTGGTCACGCAAAATTGCCCCTTGATTGGAAAAAAAAAAATTGAGTATTCTAAAAAAAAAGTCCCCGACCATCAGTGTGCCCCCGTCCCGCCTCCATCTTTTGAAGGTGGCGTCTAGCATGGCTGGGGGGAATCTGTGATTGCCACAGATGGAGCCCATGAGGAACATTTAAGGTAGCTCGAAGTGTTGTCTCAATTCGACCCATGTTCTCAGTGTGGTTGCTACCATTGGGCTCATTGTGGATCTTGTTGAGGGGGATGGGAGTGCAGCTGTAGCCAGGGCCCGGAGGGTCATTCCTTTACAGTAGACCTCCTCTATCTGTACCCACTCTGTGCCGGGTTCACGTACCCATCCCCTCACTCTTTCTGCCATTGCTGCCCAGTGGTAGCATTGTAGGTTCGGTAAAGCCAAGGCCCCTTTGATTTTGCTTCTTTCCAGTGTCGGTTTGGGAATTCTTGGGTTCTTAACCCCCCACAAAAACACCATAATTAGACTGTCTACATTTTGGAAAGCAGCCTTGGGGATGAAGATCGGTATGGATCTAAACAGGAAGAGGAACCTCGGCATTACGTTCATCTTAGTCGTCTACATTCTCCCCGCCAGGAGAGTGGAAGTGAGCCCCACCTTTGTAAGTCCTTTTTTACTTCCTCCACCAGGTTGGTTAGGTTCCACTTGTGGATCTGTGTACCAATCTCTGGCTATCTGGATCCCCAGGTAATGGAATCTGTTCTGGGCCGTCTTAAACTGGTGCCCCTCCAGCTCTGCCCCTCCCCCATTTGGTTTCACTGATAATGTCTCACTTTTGCCCAGGTTAAGTTTGTAGCCTGAAAAGGTTCCAAGCTCCTTCAGGATCTGCAGTATTGCCTTCAGTCCCTCCTGTGGCTTCAAGACATAGAGGAGCAGGTCATCTGCACAGAGTGAAACTCTGTGGGCGCGATTCTCCGCTGCCCACGCCGGGTGGGAGAATCGTGGGAGGGCCGGACGACTCACGACACGCCGCCCTGGCACCACCCGTGATTCTCCCACCGCCCGCTCGGAGAATCGCCGCTCGCCATTTTTCATGGCGACCGCCGATTCTCCAGCCCGGATGGGCCGAGCGGCCTGCCGTTCCTGACCGGTTCAGGCCGGCGGCAACCACACCTGGTCGCTGCCGTTGTGAACATGGCGCCAAAGGTTCGTTTGTGGCTTGTGGCGGGCGGAGAGGGGAGTGAGCACCACGGCCGTGCTCGGGAGGGGACTGGCCCGCGATCGGTGCCCACCGATCGTCGGGTCGGCGTCTCCAAGAGACGCACTCTTTCCTCTCCGCCGCCCCACAAGATCAAGCCGCCACGTCTTGCGGGGCAGCGGAGGGGAAGACGGCAACCGTGCATGCGCGGGTTGGAGCCGGCCAACCTGCGCATGCGCGGCTGACGGCACTTAGGCGCGCCGTCGCGTCATTCTCGCAGCTCCGCCAGCGTCAAGGCCCGACGGCCGGGATTTACGGAGCGCTGCTCCTGGCCCCCTGGGGGGGGGGGGTATGAATAGGGTGCGAGGAGCGGCCTCCGAGTCGTGAAACTCGACCGAGTTCATAATGGCCTTCCCGATGCCTTGCGGGAGCGGAGAATTCCGCCCTGTGTTCTCTGTCTCCTCTCCGGATACCCTCTGTAGCCATGTAAAATGGCCACCTGCAAAGGACCATGGGAATTGTGGTCAATCTGGGACACAGACAGGTACACAGCCTCTGTGTATTGTGCAAAGAAACCAGACTTGACTGAAGCTTGACTGAAAATTACCATTTTCCCCAAGACAATAGCATTCGCATTAAGGACAATCAATGATAGCAGACTAACTGGTGCCAACCTCCTTATTTGGAAAGGCCTACTTGCCTGGGACAATGATAGCTAGGACCCGCCCAGCCATAAGGTATCCGCACCCTAATTGGCTAAGATCGATGAGGGTGATCGAAACGCTATCGATCCATTGAACCTGGAGTAAGGACCGCCCAAAAGGGTGCAAAAGAGACGAAGGATAAAAAGCCCTGCGCACTAGAGATCGGTCTCTTTTGGGATCGGCCTGTGCAGGACCAACTGTAGCAGAACAACCAAGTTCAAGGACCAGCTGAGATCAATCCAACAACATCCAATCGACCACATGGACCCGGATAAAGGCCTTACCTCGAACAGTGCCGGCCACTCGAAGTTAATTAACGGTCATCTTAGTTGTTAGGTGTAGTTTAGTACGGAGCCGGGTGTATTATTGCACAGAGATACAAGTCTTGTGTTATTAATAAACTGTGTTTTTGAGCTAACATACTGGTTGTGTGGTCATTTGGTCGATATAAGAAACAGCTTGTGGTTCACATAAAAGGTAAAAAGGCAACACATTCCACCTTTTCGCTTCCCGCAAGGCTATCGCCAGGGGTTCGATCTCTAGTTCGAACAAAAGTGGGGACAAGGGGCAGCCCTGTCTTGTTCCTGCTTCATTCTCATCCAGCTGAAACCTCTCGTTGATTCTGTTCACTCTTGGGAGCCAAGCCTGGGTTCAGAACCTGGAAGTGAGAAATGTCAAATGGTGGTATGCTGGATTGTATATCTGAGCAGCCCTCAACTATCTCCTCCCAATTTATGCAATGTGTTTTATTGTATGTCTCACGGTTACTCATTTTACATCACTTTGTACCATTTACATGAGTAACCATAAGAACATTGGATGTAAGAACAGGAGTATAGGCTATTGAGCCTTTCGAGCCTGCTTCGCCATTCGCACCCCTACCCCCCACAATAACCCTCGACTCCCTTGTCTATCAACTCAGCCTTGAATAAATTCAATGACACAGCCTCCGCTATTTTCTGGGAAAGAGAATTCCTCAGATGAATGATCCTCTGAAGAAACATTTTTTCCTCATCTTGTCTTAAAAGACAGATCTTGGGTTGGATTTTCCGTCCCGCCACACCACATTTCTGTTTGACCCCGCCGTTGAGATGCTCCGTTATGCCGGCTGGTCAATGGGGTTTCCCATTGTGGGGCAGCCCCACACCATCGAGAAACCCCCGGGCTGCCGGCAAAACGGAGCATCCCACCGGTGGAGAATCCAGCCCCTTATTTTTAAACCATGCCTCCTGATTCTAGTCTAGCACCCCCAAGAAGAAATATCCTCCCTGTCAGTATCCACCCTATCAAATCCCCACAGGATCTTGTATGTTTCTAAAAGATCATCTCTCATTCTTATAAACTGCAATGGGTATAGGCCTAACCAATTCAAACTTCTTTCATAAGATCTTCCTTCATCCCAAGAATCAGTTGAGTGAACATTAACTGCTTCTAATGTATTTATATCCTTTTCCAAATAAGGAGACAAAAATTGTACACCATTCTCCAGATGTGGTCTCACCAAGGCCCCATTCAGCTTGAGAAGTAAAACTTCCCTGTTTTTAAATGCCATTCCTGTGCAACAAATGCCAAAGTTCCATTAGCCTTCCGAATCACTTGGTGTATCTATATGCTAACTTTAATGATCCATGTACCAGGGCACCCAGATCCCTTTGTACCACAGAGTTCTGTCATCTTACTCCATTTAAATTGTATATTGCTTTTCTATTCTTCATGCCAAAGTTGACCAGTTCACATTTTCCCACATTACACTCCATCTGCCAATTTCTGCCCACTCACTTGGCCTATCTATATTCCTTTGCAGACTCCCTACAATCTCTTGACAACTTACTTTCCTACCTATATTGGTGCCATCAGAACATTTAGAAATTGTACATTCGGTCCCTTCATCCAAGCCATTGACACAGATCTACAGAGAGTAGGGTGAACTGACAATCCTATACTGCCAGTAGAAAGCCATGCAAGCTGGTACTTATCAAAGAATCAAGGTACAAAATGATTACTCTATCACCACCCTGTGCTCCTTGGGAGTTTGGCTTCCTGGGTGGGAGCACAATATATGTTTCTTTGCTTTTTAAAATAAATTTAGAGTACCCAATTCTTTTTTTTCCAATTAAGGGGCAATTTAGAGTGGCCAATCTACCTATCCTGCACATCTTTGTGTTGTGGGGGTGAGACCCACACAGACACGGGGAGAATGTGCAAACTCCACACGGACAGTTACCCGGAATCAGGGTCAAACCCAGGTACTCGGCACCGTGAGGCGGCAGTGATAACCACTGCACCACCGTGCCAAACCATTGGGAGCATAATATCATGGAATGTACCTTTACGTCTCTTAAGTAAAGGCTTAAATTACTAAAACGATACTTCATCAGAAGTCAGCATTAAAGCCACCTATTCGAACTGCCACATGTGCACAGAAATTCTGCGGCACAGGGATAATGCTCCAATAGTCCTCTGAGGCAAATTCAGAATAGCACTATCAATGATGATTTTTGTTTGTAGGTGCAAATATGCAAGAAATATTAATGATAACATTCGCAAAACAAAAATTTCCTGAAACTGCTTAGAATGAGTCCAACTTCTATTTGTTTCTTTTTTTTAATTTAGAGTACCCAATTATTTTTTTTCCAATTAAGGGGCAATTTAGCATAACCTGCATACCTTTGGGTTGTGGGGGTGAAACCCACGCAGACATGAGAATATGCAAACTCCACACGGACAGTGACCCAGGGCCAGGATTCGAAGTCGGGTCCTCAGTGCCACAGGCAGCAGTGCTAACCATTGTGCCACGTGCCGCCCCTGCTTAGCTTCCGAGATCAGACGAGATTGGGCGTTTTCAGATTAGTATGACCGTAGGCTAACTCTCCATTTGTATCACAGTTTAAACTTTGCACGTTTGGATAAAACTGATTATCTTTAATAATATGCATTTTTATCTAATACCGTTTTCACAGAATCACAGAATTATTACAGCGCAAGGGAGGTCTATTTGACCCATCTTGTCTGCATCGGCTCTCCGGATGAGCAAAGCACCTAGTGCCATTCCCCTGCCTTTTGCCTGTAACCCTGCACATTCTTCATTTGTGGATAATAATCCAAATCTTTCCTGATTGCATCAATTGTACCACCTTTCAGCACACTTCCAGTCAGCACATTCTTGATCTTAACCACTCATTGTATGAATAAGTTTCTCCTCCTGTCTCTATTGCTTCTTT
This sequence comes from Scyliorhinus canicula, assembly GCF_902713615.1. Taxonomy (NCBI): domain Eukaryota; kingdom Metazoa; phylum Chordata; class Chondrichthyes; order Carcharhiniformes; family Scyliorhinidae; genus Scyliorhinus; species Scyliorhinus canicula. The sequence continues at coordinate 104,069,309 of NC_052150.1, forward strand.
TGCCAATTCCTTAAATCTGTTCCCTCTCATTCTTGATCCTTCCACTAGTGGCAATGGTCTTTCCACATCTAATCTGTCCAGACCCATCCTGATTTTGAATACCACTGTCAAATCTTCCGTCAACCTTATCTCGCCAAGGAAAACAGTCTTAACTTCTCCAATCTATCTCTGGAATTAAAGTTTCTCATCCTTCGAACCATTCTCGTGAATCTTCTCTGGACTATTTCTAATGCCTTCATATATTTGCTAAAGTGCAGCAGCCAGAGTTGAATGCAATACTCCAGTTGAGGACGAGCCAGTGTTTCAAAAACGTTTAACATAACCCCCTTGCTCTTGTACTCTATGTCCCTCTCACTGTCTGCTTTAGTTACCTATCCTGACACTATCAATGACTTTTGCACATATCCATCTGCACCTCTGCACCCATTTATATTTATGCCCTTTGTTTTATTATGTCTCTCCGTGTTTTCCTACCAAAATGACTTACTTCATACTTCTGTGCATTGAATTAATCTGCCACTTGTTCGCTCATTCCACTAAACTGTCCATACACTTTTGACGTTCTACACTATCCTCAGTTCACAATGCCCCCAACTTTAATAGAATATTAGAATACCAACAGTGCAGAAGGAGGCCATTTGGCCCATGGAGTCCACATTGACCTTCTGAAAGAGCACCCTACCCAGGCCCACTCCCTGATAAACCCATAACCCCACCTAACCTTTGAGCACTAAGGGACAATTTACCATGGTCAATCCACTTAACCTGCACATCTCTCGATTGTGGGAGGAAACCAGAGCACCAAGAGGAAACCCACAGATACTGAGAGAATGGGCAAACTCCACACAGACAGTTACCCAAGGCCAGAATTGAACCAGAGTCCCTGGCGCTGTGAGGTAGCATTGCTAACCACTGCCACCGTGCCACCCCTGATGGCTGATTGAGGTGGTTTCTAAGGTTGAGAGGATGAAAGTAACCTGGTTTAAGCTGCCTCAAATAGAGATTCATCAGCATGTTAAAACCACAATTTAACTTGCTTGTTTGCCATTGGGGAGCACAAGAGGCAATGTGAGAGTTATCTCATTCCCCAGCTGTGAATAAAGAGAAAATATTTCAAGCACGTTCTGACCCAATCTTAGGAAACCTCCAGGCAAATTGGAAACTGTAAATGATGAACTTATTTTAATTAGGAAATGCACTCAAGTAAATGGCTCTTTGAAGACTTTAGTTGACTCCACAACCAGGATTTAATGTGGGTGACAGGGGTCATGCCCACCAGTGGGAGAAGCAGCCAGAGACCCGGATTTCCTATAGTTTCACATGCTTTAAGATCAGCAACCTCGTAAATAGGGCCTGAGCTATTTGCTCACTGTGCAAGTTTGATGTTGAAATAGGCTGCATCAAAGCTATCCTGCGGAATAATGGCTACGCAGATCAGATCATTGCTTGCTGTATATCACTCAAACTCATGAATGGGCCTAAAGCTGTCACATTTTGTCCTAAGTGCCTACCTCAGATTACCCTTGAAGGGTAAAGTGTCTCAAAATCTTGAGCAACATGTGAAGCTAGCCATTTTATGTTGATATTATGCAATAGCAACACGAGTTGTATCCTTTACTAACAGCTGTCACACCAAAAAACCTCCTGGCTACCACACAAAGGAGAAACATGTGATGCTAGGTATGTAGGCTGTACATTCCAATGACTGGTGGATCGTATCAAACAACAGATCCTTTTGGCTGTTCACAACAGGTAAAGTGCTAATTGAAGTCAATCAGCCCAAGCTTGTAAAACTCAGAACATGGTGTCCAGTATTAAATATTATTCTTCGATTGGACACACATTACTAAACAATTCAAATTGTACTGGGAATTATACTAACAACTGATTTAAGATCATCAGTTAGGCTTGCAGTGTGGGTCATTTACACATGCTATGAACTATACATATTCACACACGGGGCCCTGTCCTTTGCAAACAAAAGAAACATGACCACAGATCATGCCTTTTTTAACTAACAAAAGTTTGAGGGACAGACATCCCAAGTTTATTCCCCATGGCACTGTCTTGACCAATCAGCATCAACTTGGCTGATTAGAATTTACACAAAAGCTGGTCAGTTAACCATTCCTTGCGCATTCTCTACTCCAAAATCTTCTTTATATCCTCTTCACAACGTACTTTCTTACCTATCTTTTTGTTTCCAGCAAATTTAAATACCATACATTTGATCCCTTCATCAAAGTCATTGTTGTAGATTGTAAAAACTTGAATCCCCAGCACTGATCACTGTGGCACTCCAGTAATTTGAGCTTTCTAACCCTTACATGACCCATTTATCCCTACTCTCTGCTTCCTGTTAGCTAACCAATCCTCTATGCATGCCCCCACACTATGAACTCTTATTTTGTGCAGTAAACTTTGATGTGACACCTTATCGAATGTCTTTTGGAAATCCAAGTACATCACATTTGCCTCCAGACTAAAATCCAGGCCAAAGAAGCGGTGCCCAAACCATTACAATAAACAAACCTACTGCTCCTGTTGGAGTGGATAATGTGGGGTGATTGGTAGATAAAAAATTGATCTCGTGCTAGTTTAACTTCGCCAAATGAATGTCGAAGATTTCTACAAGACCTTTAGCCTGTAATGTACAGAATCTTGTTATCATATGTTACTGTCATTCAAGCTATAATTTTATTTGCTTTCATTTTTTTTTTTACCCTTTCATAGCTTTCACTTTTAATAGAAACTACAGAAAAAGGTGGGTGAAAAATACAGAAGGAATAAGCCTTCTGAGATTGTACTTCATTTATAAGCAAAGCAAAAGGGAGAGATCAAGAAAAAAAGTTAATTGCAAATGCTGGGAATCTGAAATTAAAACAGTAAAACTAGGAAAAGCTTTAGCAATTTTGTGAGCACTTGTGAAAAGAAAAATAAAGCTTCGTATGTGGTGTGTTGACACTTGGGCTCAGAACTGGATGAGTTTGTAACTACTACAACGACAGGATCTTCCTCAAAGCTGCTCGTGTATATCATCCCCTGCTGCAACTTCAAGTGAGCCGAACTGCATGATTATGGGCTTAAAGGAAGTTTCTGCCATACAACTGGTTACAGGAATGGAGCAAAAGCAAGAAATGTATTCCCGATCTCTTTGTGTGTTCTGAAGTGGTATACCTATGTGTTTATATGTGGCTAACATGTGGATTCTGATTAAGATTTTTTCATTGTTTCGACACAGCATCATTGAGGGTTACCACAATAGTCCATACTGACTCAATCATCATGTCCATAATTAGCACTGGGCCGTTATGCCATACAAATAGCAGGATAATGTTACCCTGCACCTTGGAACTAAAATACATTGTTGGATTACACAAACAAGTTGGTGCTTATACTGCTGAAAGAGTAACTAATTATTTGAAAATACATTTAATTGTTTCCACATAAACCTTTGCTGGAGGTTGTGGATTTCGGTCCCGGAAGTTAGGAAGAAAATGTGTTGATGGTGCATCATGTTTAGTTTAAATTTTTATGCATTACTTTTTGAAAAATGGTTTACATCATATTTTAAAACAAGATGCTTGTCATTTACAGACTTTGACTAGAGACGTGGCCTGTTTCAGTGCTGAATCATTTAGCAACATGATTAATAATTGATTTATTTTCCTGGATATTAGGTGACAAATTACATTTATCCGAGCACCTAAAGTTACAAACGTCTGTAGCAAAAAAGAGCTTTTATGCTCAGCTCAGTGGGTCCAATGGTTTAGCAAATATATTAAATAGATAATTAAAGGACATGGACCACAATGTTTTTTAGATTTAGTACCAATTTTAACTAAGCTACTGAACTGTAACCAATGAGGAAGTAAAAGTGCTACAGTTGCCCTCAATGCCCTTGCATGAGAAGAAAATCAATCAGCACTTCCTAGATTGTTATCCAGTCATCTATATGAATGAGGACAGGATGGCGCTCAGTTATGTGGCAGGAAACCTGGCCTCATTTATTGTTATGGCCAAGGTACCAGAGATAGTCTATAGCCATGAACTCTGAAGCCCAGCAAGGAGTCATAATGTGTCCAGGGGCAGATAAAGGAAACTGGCAAAGGAAAGACAATTTGTTATACTAAGGTAACCTAGGCAACTGGAAACAATTATTATGATGCCTATCCCTAGGAGCCAGGGTTTGCTTTGAAACCACTACTGACTTTTATTTATTGTATTTATTGCATATATTCAGTTATTACTCACCCTATCAGTATACAGCCGAGGATTGACCACATGTTAACTCTCTGTAGACTCTGAAATTTATATTTTTATTTACTGCCGTATTCCACTGGTCACATCTTCCTTATTAATAACTATCAACAACTACAACATGCTTTCTCTATCAATTTAACAGTTCACTTTGCCGCTTCTGTTGTGTTTGGTGTTCAAAGTCTGGTAAGGAATCTACCAAACGGATTGACTATTCCAAACCATGATCTTTATTGAATCATTCATGGTAGGATAGTGATCTGTTACAGAGCAAGATATCGCGGAGTTTCTTTGTACTGCTCTGGAACTATCCTAGCATGACTGTCTACTTCTATGTCTTATAACCATCTGACTATGGCCAGATATGCCCCCACCTATATTGGAGTCCCTTGTCACATGATCACTGTCTTGAGATTGCATGGTGTGTCTGTACCGCCACCTGCCGGTTTCAGGTCACACCACAGCCATCTATGATATTGCTTGCAGACATATCACCACATTCCCTTTCCTCAGAAAACGTGAAGATTTGTTTACAACCCACACTAATCTTTTAACTTTATACATTCATGATGTGTCTAAAAATGTGAATAAGTTTAACTAGGATATCCATAAACATGATATGCCTGGCCAGTGTCCGTCTCTTTCACACAAGTCATTGTGCCTCCCTCACGGGATCACCTCTGTGATCATTTGGGCTGTCGCCAGCCTTTTTGAAGACTGGTTTGTGTGCTGGCATCAAGCTTCTTCTCCTCTTTGCTCTGTGTCTTTGCAAGGCCTGTGACCATGATTGCCACATGTCTCTTTCCTTTGCGCTTCCTGCCACAATGCTGTTTGCTGCTTCTCTTTATTTCTGTTTCTGGTTTGTTAGCGGGATGAGCTCATTCTCCCAGTCTTCTCTTCTTCCTTCTCTTTGTTCTGAGAATGGAATGATGTAGTTTCTTGTGTTTGTGTTCAGGCTTGGCAGCCTTAGGTGTAGTGCTGGTCTTCATCCTGTGCTCTGAGGTCTGTGGAGTTTCAGGTGGACCCTCACGGGCTGATGCACCATCACTGGGTTGTGTGACCAACCCACTTCTGTGACCTCCATGGAATGTTGGAGCGCCTTGCATTGTGGTACCTGTGTGGAGGTTGGAACTGCAGCAGCAGGTGGTGCCCCCTCTTGGCTCGCTGGAGCATCGCACAATTACTCTCCTTCACGAGAGACTACAATGCTCTCTGGTCGTGATGATTCAGGCTTTGGGTCATCTTGGTCAAATTCAAGAATGTATGAGTGATCCATTGAGCTGCATAGCGAGATTGTCACCAGCTCCTCCTCTGGGTCACTCGGAGTCGCCAATCACTTCAACTTCCAAGTTGCTGTCATCATAGTCATCATCAATGTCTTCCCATTCATTGTCCATGTCCTCAAGGATATGCACTGTTTCAGTCCTAGAGTCTTCAAACTCTCCAACATCAGAGTTGCTGCCGTCGCTTTCACCATCAATGTCTTCCCACTCATCCTCAGTGTTCTCGATGATCTGGGAATCAACGACAGGAATTGTTTCAAAGATCTGGAACGAGTCACCGCGTACCTCTAAAACCAGTTTCTCCAATATTGGGATGATTTCTTTTGTGTCTAGCTTGGTCAGTTGCTGACCCTCCATGGTGTCAGCAGCTTCGATTGCAGTTTCTATTTTTGAGTGCACCATCTCTGAGCTCCCGCACTTCTCAGTGTCCAGCGCGATTGGGCATGCCCCTTGTCATGGAAATCATAATAAAGACAAATTCCTCGAGGTTCGATTTAAGGAAATTTATTTACACAAATATATTTGCGGAGAGAGAGTGTTCCAGCTGCAAAAGCTAGTGCACTGCACTCTGAGATTCAATTGAAGAATGCATATTTTATAGTCTGAAAAAATAACAGCTTGAAGTAAACAGGCATGTTAAATAGACCTTGGAAAGTACATAAAATGAAATACGTAGTACGTATGTTCTTGCCCTTGGATAAAAACAATTAGAGTACACATTTTGTTATCTTTCGGAGGACAATTGTTTTCATTATTAGGCTGAGAGCAGAATATTAAGCAGTATTTTGTTTATGTTACCTGACCTACTTATTTTAGTCCAAAAGCATGCTTGAATTATAGTCAAGCATTTCCCAATATGCTTCCAAATTGGCAACTCATTAATTTCCCTTCCACAATTCCCTCCTTGTTGATCTTTTGACCAACACCTTTTAGTAAATTATCGTGTCCTCCGTAGAGAAGGGTGGTTTATAATGTAAGGGGAATGGATGTATGACAGTTTCCTGCATGTTATGAGCCTCGTAGCAAGGAGGCAAGGTGGCTAGGGCTGTTCTCCAGTGTTAGCACAATAAAAATATCTTGCGCAACATTAAAACAGTAACCATACGACAATCAAGATTACAATGGTGATTATAATCCAGAACACAATCCTCTGTTCTGATGATCCTACCATCCAAAGCGAAAGTCCCATCGCTCATTTTCATGTAATCTTGTTACCGCTCTACGAATGCGATCCACTAGATTATCAATTTTTCTGAGTTATCAGGGATGTATGTGCAACAGTCACTTCCAATCAGGGCACAAGTGCCTCCCTTTTCAGCTAACAAGAAATCAAGAGCCATTCTATTCTGCAGGGCAACCACTCTTGTAGCAACCATCTCAGTTTCTTTCTGTTTACAGCTTCTGCAGTGTCATTAGCTACCTGCTCAAGGATGTCTCATAGTTCGCATAGTTCGTATGAATTATTGGCTATTCCTAATGGTGGTATTATTATTCCCAGCATTTGTGCTCATGTCATAATACTTTGTGTCGTCCTCTGATGGGAATGGTCCTGCAATTGCTGAATGTGATGCACGTAAGGGACTACCTATCCCAAATAGCAGGAGCCTTCCCAATTTTCAGGTATGGCCACAGATAAAATACGTGCCGTTATATGTGGTCAGGTTTCCTTTACTATCAGTCACCATTCGTCTAATTGGATCCCCTTCCCAGAAGCCTCCACTAGTTTGATTTTCAACTCCTGACTAATCAAAGATGAATAATCCTTTAGCTGTAAGGTGGAACATAGGGGGTTGCCAATTCAACGTCTGGTCGCACTGACTCGTGCCGACTGGGTAGGTCCCATATGTTTTATGATTCTTACAGCATATACTTCCTTTTGGGACTCCAGTATAATTGGGAAGGATCAACCAGGGCGGTTGATGTGTTACATTAAACCTAGGCCCCCACCATTCCTCAAACCTATTCATATCGTATCCAGCTAATCTCCAATCTAACATATTCTGTGTATCTTCACCACATCCTGTACTAATTTGTCTTTGAGCCCATTCTACTATCACTTTACTGGTGAATGGAATAGGTCGCACAGGGACGCCCTCCCCCGAGCATCTGGGAATTTGTGTACAAATCCAACAACTGAATTTATTTACCCTCTCTGCGTATGAGTGAGAAATGTATATTAAGGTATTAGTATGAAGTTTACCCTCTACATAATGTTGGATTAATATGACAATATAAAAACTTCAATGCCATCATTCTCTTCAGGTTAACGTTTCAATAGTACTCTCAATGTTCCGTATGATGTAGTTTACACGAGTTGTGTGGATCTCATCTGGCTTTTCTTTTACTTTAAGGGCTGTTCGGGTTGTTAGCAGCGCTTGGTCAGGTCCATTCCACCTACGAGAAAAATAATCTTTGTTTAGTGCTTTCACGTATACTTGATATCCAGGTTTAAAGGGTGTGTATTTCCCTCTTTTGGATGCATCTGAGCTTGTGGCACCTTTTCATGATTTTTATTTATTTATTTATTTCCAGCGGTTTCACACATGGCCTGGGCATATTTTAGTGATGCCTCATCTGCCCATATTAAGGCTACTGCCACTGTAGTCATTGGGGGTTTAGTTCCAGTTGTCATGGGACGTTCCATTAATATCTCATACGGGGTTAAGCCCGTATTACGATTTCTCTGATTTTGCAGGGCATACATTACTATGGGTATGGCATCTGGCCATACCAGCCCATTTTGTTGACACACTTTTGTAACTGCAGTTTTAATTATTCCATCCGCCCTTTCCACCATTCCTGAGGATTGTGGCTGATATGGTATGTACAATTTCCAATCAAATCCCATGGTTTCTGTTTGGGCTTTGGTCAATTTGCTAGTGAAATGAGTTCCTCTGTCACTGTTAATACCCATTGGTATCCCAACCCTAGGTATTATTTCCTTTAACAGAATATTTACCACTGTACTAGCATCATCTCTTTTGGTTGGAAAAGCCTCTACCCACCGTGAAAACATGCTCACTATAACCGATTATTCCTTTGATAAATCATACATGCACTTCAACTTCATCTTCAGTCTTTGATTTCTCCTCTTGTCTTAACCTGTGACTTTGTGACCTTGTTACCACACAATCCAGAAAAATCCCAGGATATTCGTTCTTCAACACTTCAGTTGTCTGATTTTCCACTGGCTTATCAACTACAGTAGGCATCACTCCCACCTGCGATCCAGCTACATCATTACCCAAGATAAACTGTATTCCTGGACAATATCGTTTCTCTATTACTCCTACTACCACTTCACCACTCTTCACTGGACTTTCCAACCTTACCTTACATAATGGAACACTACTCCTCTCACCCTGAATTCCACATATTACCACCTTTTCTGGTGGTAATTCTTCCCAGACTACATAACTCCTCACCTCATCAATCAAAGATTGACCAGCTCCGGTATCTCTTAAAATTGTGACTTCTTTACCTGCTCCTCCTGATACACATGAGTAAACTTTACCCACACAAGTAAATTCTTTAAAGAGATCTGGCACCTTCTCATCAATCACCTCTTCATCGGGCTGCACAATCTTTTGCACCTCCTTCGCTTCACTTGGGCTTTCCTTTACCACTTGAGTATTTCTCATGTCCCCAGTTTCTATCCCTCACAGGCTGAAACTGATGCTCCTGTAGGGAGGCTTGCTCCTGTGCCTGTTTTAACTTTGGTTCTGTTATGGTGGATGGAAGTTCCGCTTGTAGCTTGGCTGCTGTTTGAGAGCCCCTTCCTTTGCTATTTTATCAGCAAATCTAATGTCGCATGAGACTTCATCGTCTGCAGTAGTATGTGTTTCACACTTCAAAACGGCTATCTTGTTGGGCAGCTGAACAGCATCTCGTAAATCTATAACCAATTTAGCATGTTTAATAGGTTGACGGAGGAGGTAATGAATCCCCTGTTTTTCCACAATTGGCCAAAATCATGTACTACCCCAAAAGCGGATCGGGAATCACATAAATATTGACTGTTTTATTTTTAGCTAGAATACATGCTTTAGTAAGGGCAAACTATTCAGCCGTTTGAGCAGACGTTCCCGAAGACAGAGCAAAAGTTTCCACTATCTCGAATAGAGTTACTATTGCATAGCCGGCCAGGAGGGTCATATCATTTGGTCGATTTGCTGACCCATCGGTGAAAGAGACGATGTCTGGATTTTCTAGTGGGTGCCTCAATAAATCATGTCGAGGGGTTGTGGTGGCTTCAACCAATTGTAAACAGTCATGATCATACATATGTTCTGTTTCCGAGGGCGCAGGTAAGAGTGTAGCACGGTTGACAGCTGGCGCTCGCTTGTAATTAAAGTTGGTTTTTAGAGAGGATTACTTCGTACCCAATGTGTCGAGCTGCAGTAAAATGCTACGTTGCGGATAAATTAAGCAGCAGCAAAACTGACTTTTTTTCTACTATGGCCGCTGTGGCTGCTACTGCTCTTAAGCAATTTGGCATACTCTTTACCACAGCACATAGGGCCACCGAGTAATAGGCAAGGGGTCTTTTCCCTCCTCAATGCTCTTGCACCAGGACCCCTATTGCAAATCCTCATGCTTCATTCACATAAAGAGTAAAGGCTTGCTGAAATTAGGAAGTCCCAAGGCAGGGGCGCTAATCATGGCTTGTTTCAAATTATGAAATGCTTGCTCCCTCTCTGGTAATAATTGAAGGGGCGTCCTGTCGGGTAGCCTTGCGCAGTACTGCATCCATCTCTCTCTAGTCCGGTATCCAATGCCTGAAATAGCCCACCATTTCGGGGAAGGTAAAGGTTTCCTTTTTCGTGCGTGGAGTTGGAACCCTTGCGACAGCCTGTACGCTTTCAGACCCAAGGCTCCGCTGTCCTTGCTGCAGCTGAAATCCCAAATACTGAACTGTCTCCTGACAGAATTGCAGTTTGTCCATTGAGACCCTATGCCCTCTTTCTGCCAGATGTGATAACAAAAGGGTATTCTGTTGACAAACTAGCCCTCCCTCTGAGGCTATCAATAAATTGTCATCATATTGAGGGAATGTTGAGCCTACAGACAACTGGCACTCGTCCAAGTCTCTTTTAATACTGTTAATTCCGACATGTAAAGCAAATAGATATAGACTTTCCGGGTGCAATGGTATGGAGAAAAAGACTGAGGAAGTATCCGTTGTTGGTGGTATAGAAGAAAAAAAAGACATTTGAGTCCAGCACCAATGGAGCAATAGTGATAACAGTTTCATTGATGGTTCTAAGATCTTGCACAAACCACTACTCGTTGTGTCTTCCTCCCTTTGGAGTGGGGAGTATAGGGGTGTTACAAGGGCTTTGTGTTCTCTTCAGCACCCCTTGCTGTAATAGTGCATTGATCACTCCCTCTATCCCTTTTTCTGCTTCCGGTGCCAACCTGTATAGTTTTAAGCAGGGCAGGGCAACGTTCTTCTGTAACTGCACCCTATGTGCTGGGGCAGAATGTACTTTTCCAACATGATTTTTATGTTGGGCCCATAGATGGGCCAGTACCTGGGCCAGGATTGAAGGGAGTAAATGATGGCTCTCTCGGCGAGGTTGTTGTCTTTCAAATGTAGCGGGCCATTGCTCCTCTTTCCAGGTCACTTTGCCCTCCTGTTTGCCGTAAAATTCTATCAGGGAATTTTGTCCGTCCATTTCAATATAAATCCCAAGTATTACTTTTTTCTTCTGGCCTCTTTGATCACTTCTCCTATTTGCTTTGCCTTAGCGGGATGGCTCACGGCCAATGATAAATGGGGTTCTGAAGTTAAACCCATCCTAAAAAGGTCCCTCTGACTACGGGTCAACTGTACTAACATTCCTAATCCCACAACATGGAAAAATAAAAAGGAGTGACATGCAATGATGTCTGCTTTCCTCAGTGACATTACGCTTGTAAATTGTATGCATGCTCATCCTCACGAGCATACCAAGCCGTGCAATGGGTCACTATATTCACTCATCTGGACTCTATCAGGTGTTTTAATAGCTGTGCCCAAGGGTCATTAATCTTTTGTAAGACTTCCTGCAGTTTTTAATTTTTTATTTAACAGTGGTACTGTAAAGGTTAACGTTCAGCTGCCAGCACAGAACACAGACACAGAGCGATCAGGCGCAGGCTCAGAAGTTATTAAATTTTGTAGCTGGTGTGCTCGTATTTGAGACCGTTCTATAAACATTCCATTATCCATGCAATGTATTACCACTCCTAATTTGTAGAGTGTCTGTCTGCCTAATAGGGGAAGGTGTCGCTAGTTGCGGTACATCCTTCCTGGAGGGTTAAATGCTTCTTGGCCCCTTGCGTGATAGCCTCTTTCCCTCTATTTGCCAACCAGTGTTCCAGGGACTCATTTCCTTCATTCAAATGATTATCATTATCGGGAACCCAGCCCCTATTTATGTCGGGTGGACTCCCATCCTTCAAAGCCAAGATGCGCCATAAGAGTATTTTAGAAGCAGTAAAACATCCCCTGGGAGGGGGCTATAAATAGCACACATTTAAGTCAATTTCCAATGATTGATTTTATAGGCATTAGCTATTCTTAGAGACGTATATTTTTTCTTTGTGAATTCAGAAAAGATCAACTGTCTGCTGAAATGGTTAATGTTTCCTGCAGAATCTAAGGGGCAGAGATCTTGGCATGATGCCATTTACGTCTTTTCACGTAATCTAAAAACTTATTCATATTCAATTACTTTTATTCGTAAAGGCACTTTCTTTTAAACTGATTGTAATTTCCAATGTTTCCGTTCATTAGAGAAATCTCAGCAAAAATCACTTAAATTATAATCTCTGACTCACAATGACAGACGATAAAAAATACAACCCACTTAGCACTTCATGCTTTGCCTAAAATTAATTGGTTAAACAAAACACACAGATTCTCACAGCTCACAAATATGACAGTTAACCGTTAGCTTTATCTCACACACAAATCTGAATATCTTTTTCTACAGGAACCCATCTGTTATGCTTTTACCTTAATCTTCTATTTACTTTTACTCCCCTGTTTTTTGTTTTGAGAGGGGGTCAGCTTCATTAGATTCCTATGCGGGACATATAGGTTTTCCTACCTCATTCCGTTGCTTTATGATTGTTTCTTTTCATTTTCTTACACATTTTGACTCCCTTAACTGTCCTCTTTAAGGAGTTCACCTTCTTTCTCGCTCCGGATATCTTTACCAAGGCTTCGGGATGACCTGTGAGGGGGCGTTGAGTTCATTGCTCATCGTTCCTTCTGAAAAATACTTTAGAACATATATATAAAACAATAACAAGAACCGCGGAAATCATTTACAAATACTACAGGGAGTGCACACCAGTGTTTATCCTTTCACGAACGTCGACGTCTTTTTCCTTTTAATCTCTAAGGCACCTTTTTCTTCCCATGCAACTATCATTACTTTATTCATTAAGATAACTCTCCTCGCATGAGTCACTAGCCAGTAATTAAGGCTGCCGATCCGCAGACCCCTCCTTTCAGCTGGGGTCGCGCTATGGCTCTCTCCCTTTCAGCTGAGAGAGTCCTGTTTAGAGATTCATTGCGGGGTTCACTTCCCGTTAAATTAGGGAAACTGCAATGACTACGCCAATTTGTCGTGGAAATCATAATAAAGACAAATTCCTCGAGGTTCGATTTAAGGAAATTTCTTTGCACAAATATATTTGCGGAGAGAGAGTGTTCCAGCTGCAAAAGCCAGTGCACTGCACTCTGATATTCAATTGAAGAATGCATATTTTATAGTCTGAAAAAATATCAGCTTGAAGTAAACAGGCATGTTTATATTAAATAGACCTTGGAAAGTACATAAAATGAAATACGTAGTACGTACGTTCTTGCCCTTGGATAAAAACAATTAGAGTACACATTTTGTTATCTTTCGGATGACAATTGTTTTCATAATAAGACCGAGAGCAGAATATTGAGCAGTATTTTGTTTATGTTACCTGATCTACTTATTTTAGTCCAAAAGCATGCTTGAATTATAGTCAAGCATTTCCCAACATGCTTCTAAATTGGCAAGTCATTACTTTTCCTTCCACACCCTTTGACCATCTCTTCATTCCATCCAAACCACCGGAGTAGTGCTTCTTCAGCCTTTTCATTGAGCCCGTCTTCGCGCCTGTGAAAAATACCTACAACTAGTTCATACTGGTCTTCATCTGTCTCAGCTTCCACACCATCACTTTCTGCATCATCGTTGCAATCTTCAAACAGATATTCGTAGTAGTCATCATCGGATTCAGCATCGTCTGCAATGAATTCCCCTGTAAAATACAGCATCGCATACGGAATTATGTGTTCACACGGAGGCCGCCAAGTTCAAAGTCAGTCTTGAATTTGGCTGCCGAACGTTGACTTAATATTCTACCCTGTGGAACTTCAGGAGGACTGAAGAAATTAAAGAACGATTCATTTGGTGCAATGTTCATGATTGCTCTGCAAGCATTTTGACCTTTCTGCTTCGGTTCCGTTTTAGTTGCTTTCATCGTGACATTTCTGCCCCCCCCTCCAGTCGATCTTACAACCTGTGCACCCTATGATTTCTGGTTCATCAAAGAATGATGTTGTGTTTGGTGTTTGATGTCTAGCAAGTAATCTACCAAATGACTTGACTTGTCCAAACCAGGATCTTTATTGACTCACACATGATAAGATAACAATCTGTTACGGAGCAAGTTATCATGGAGTTTCTTTGTACTCCTCTGGAACTACCCCAGCACGACTGTTCACTTGTACGTCTTATAACCATCTGACTGTGGCCAGATGTGCGCCCACTTATATTGGAGCCTCTTGTCACATGATCACTGTCTTGAGGCCGCATGGTGTGTCTGTACCTCCACGCCACCTGCTGGTTAGCAGTCGCACCTCCGGCCATCTATATTGTTTACAGGCATATATCACCACAACTTCCTTATCCATAGAACTTCTCATGTTAGCCATATCTTTTTATAGAGTTGGAGAAATGTCAGCATGTCTTTCTTCAAGTGCTCATTTGATTCCTTTATACATTTTCTGATTGACTGAGCTCCAGTAGCTGCTTATAGTATTACATTACCTATTCTAATAACCTTTTCAATTAAGATGTTTCTTCCAGTCTCATCAATTACTGCAATTACCAGTACTAATCCTAGATTTAGCGCCTTTTTGAAGAATTGTACAAAATATGTTTTCAACATCAATTGCTATTTGAATTAAGTTATCATCATTAATCAATTCAATTGTATTCCCAAAGGATTAATGTTTTATTTTCAAAACTCAAATAATCAAGGGCAGCATGGTAGCACAGTGATTAACACAGTAGCTTCACAGCTCCAAGGTCCCAGGTTCGATTCCGGCTTGGGTCACTGTCTGTGTGGAGTCTGCACGTTCTTCTCGTATCTGCGTGGGTTTTCTCCGGCAGCTCCGGTTTCCTCCCACAGTCCAAAGATGTGCGGGTTAGGTGGATTGGCTATGCTAAATTGCCCTTAGTGTCCAAGAAGGTTCGGTTGGGTTGCGGGGATGGGTTGGAAGTGTGGGCTTGGATGGGGTGCTTTTTCCAGCGACCAGTGCGGACTCGATGGGCCGAATGGCCTCCTTCTGTACTGTAAATTCTATGATTCTATAATCCTACTCAGTAGTTCAGGCATTTTTGTTGACTGCGCTCTCTGAATCTGCTGCAGAAATATTTTCTTGTCCTTCATTGCTCCTTACAAGTAGAAAAACATGTTCAGACTTTTAGGGACTTTCCATCCTCACCATAACAAGTAAAGCAGATATCATTTCCTGGAAACATTAGCTTTCAGAGAGCCTTTGTCAGGTGATTGGGTTGCTGATTTCCTTCTTTACCTCCCCCAGTATCACAGAACAATGATGACATCCAGCAATTTGCCCTGTCAGAACATGGCATAAGCAGAGTAAAGGTTTGCTCTGTGGAGCTATAATTGGGGTGGGGGCAGGGTGAGGTGCTCCATAGTATGAAATGCAATTTCGATATTATGTGCTTCAACTGCTTTCTTCAAAGAAGCATTATTTGTCTCAAAGTATCTCTTTCTAAGTTTCTCTGTCTTATGATTAAAAATATATGAAATGTTTCAGATCTGTCAGTATTGAATTTCATTTGCCTGTCCAATTTTGAAATGTGTTTAAATTTACTGTATGCCAGGTGATGAAACTTCAGATTGTTTCATGATAATTATTTGGATAACATAGTTTTATTTTAAAATCTGAGTTATTCTGTTAGGTTTTCAGCTGCCAAATCTCATTGAGGAAAGACATTTGTAGGGTCAATGGTTGTGAAGTTGTTGCTATAGCTAGATAAAGAAATCTAATGGGTTACTGTGAAGCAATTGATTAACCATGTATACGAGAGCGCTCCCTATGGGTCAGTTGGTAAATGTGCATGGTGTGAATGTCAGCCAATGAGACAATGTGATCTCAGGAAATAGGAGCACTACAATTGGCTCAGTACTCATAGAGTCCCTGCAGTGTAGAAGGAGGCCAGTCGGCCCATCGAGTCTGCACCGATCCATATCCCACCCTATCCCTGCAACCCCATAATCTGACCTTCACATCTCTGGACACTTAGAAGCAATTAGCATGGCCAATCCACATACCCCATACATCTTTGGACTGTGGAAGGAAACCGGAGCACCCAAAGGAAAGCCACGCTGTCACGGGGAGAATGTACAAACTCCACATAGACAGTGACCCAAGGCCGGAATTGAGCCCAGGTCCTTGGCGCTGTGTTGCAGCAGTGCTAACCACTGAGCTCCCATGCCTCCTGGGTTAATTTGATATTTAGTTAGTCCTTGCTCAGAGTGGGGGTGTGGGGGTGGGGGGGGGGGGGGGGGGGGTAGACAGGATCAGATGTCATATATAATTGAATAATCTGGGTACCACTTATTTTGTGTTACTTGCTGCTACTTTGATCTGATGCCAGCGCAGTGTTAATTGGCCAGGTTAGATTTATTCTGCTTTTTTAAATTGGGATATACCTCGAACAATTTTTCGCATCTGTTGGGAAGCCATAGTTTAGTGGTATTGTCACTGGACTAGTAATCCAGAGTTCCAGGGTAATGCTCTGGGTCCTGGGTTTGAATCCACCATGGCAGATGATGGAACTTGAATTCAGTAAAAATCTGAAATTAAAAGTCTAACGATGACCATGAAACCAGTGTCAATTGTCGTTAAAAAAAGCATCTGGTTCATTAGTTCCCTTTAGGGAAGGAATTCTTCAGTCCTTACCTGGTGTGGCCTATATGTGACTCCAGATCCTCAGCAATGTGGTTGACTTTTGAGCGCCCTTGAAATGGTCAAGCAAGCCATTCAATTGTATTAAACTGCTGGTAAGCCAATAAGGAATGCAACTGAACAGACTATGCGGCATTGACCTGTGAACCAGAAACAATAATGCCAAGCTCAGCCCTGTCTGCCTGCAAAGTTCTCCTTACTAACACCAGGGGGCCTGTGCCAAAATTGGGAGAGCTGTCTCACAAACTAGTCAAGCAACAGCCTGACATAGTCATATTCATGGAATAATACCTTACAGAAAACATCCCACACCAACTTGGATATGTCCTGTCCCACCAGCAGAACAGATCCAGCAGAGGTACGGCACAATGATATACAGTCAGGAGCAAGTTGCCCTGAGAGTCCTCAACATCAACTTTGGACCCCATGGAGTCTCATGGCATCAGGACAAACATGGATGAGGAAACCACCTGCTAATTACCACTCCCCCTATCCCCCAACCAACTGGCTAATCAGAACTCCTTCATGCTGAACACTTGGAGGAAACATTGTAGGTGGCAAGGGCACAAAAGTACTGACTGGGGACTTCACTGTCCATCACCAAGAGTGACCCGGTAACACTACCACAGACCAAGCTGGCTGATTCTTAAGGGACGTAGCTGCTAGACTGGATCTGCGGCAGGTGGTGAGGGAACCAACAATGGGAACAATTTCTCCATATCTACCCTATCAAACCTTCTCTTCTCCTTGAACAGTTCCCTCCTCTAATCTATTGGTGTGGCTGAAGTTTCTCATCTCTGAAACCATTCTTATGAATCTTTTTTGTATATCCTATGATCCATCTGTGCCCTTCCTAAAGTGTGGTGCTCTAAACTGAGAAAACTCCAGTTAAGATTCAACCAGTGTTCCATACAGCTTTATCATAACTTACTTGATTTTTTTCCCAGGATCTGGTATACTTTATTAACTGTTCTCTCTACCTGCCCTGCTGCCTTCGAGCATTTCTTCTCCAACATCCCTCTACTCCTGTACTGCACTCCCTTTATAATGATAGTGTTCAACTCTGGTTGCCACACTACCAGAAGGATGTGGAGGCTTTGCAGAGGGTACAGAAGAGGTTTACCAGGATCTTACCTGGTATGAAAGGCATTAGCTATGAGGAGAGGTTGGATAAACAGTTTGTCTTCACTGGAACATCGGAGGTTGAGGGGCAACTTGCTAAAATTCTACAAAATTATAAGGGGCATGGACCGAGTGAATAATGAGAAGCTTTTTCCCAGGGTGGAAGAATCAATTACATGGGGACATAGGTTTAAAGTGCGAGGGGCAAAGTTTAGAGGAGATGTGCGTGGGGAGTTTTTTACACAGAGGGTGGGTGCTTGGGGACTTCTGGGGGAGGTGATGGAAGGAATTACAATAGTAAGTTTAAGGGACATCTTGACAAATACATGAATAGGATGGGAATAGAGGGATACGGACCCTGGAAGTGTACAAGGTTTTAGGTTAGAATAGCAGCATGGTTGGCATAGGTTTGGAGGACCAAAGAGCCTGTTCCTGTGCTGTACATTTCTTTGTTCTTTAACAGGGTAAAACATACCTGACCTCATCCTTACCAACCTACCTGCCACAGATCCATGACAAATATTGGTAGGAGTGACCACTGCACAGTCCTTGTGGCGACTAAGCCTCACCTTCACATTGCGGATATCGTCCATTGTGTTGTGTGGCAGTACCACCATGCTAAATGGGATAGATTTCAAACAGATCTAGCAACTCAAGACTGAGCACGAATGAGGCACTGAGGGCCACCAGCAGCAGCAGAACTGTATAAAATCACAATCTGTAGCCTCATGGCGTGGCACGTCCCCTATTCTACCATTGCTATCAAGCCAAGAGATAAATCCCAGATCAATGAACAGTGCAGGAGGGCAGGTCCCGTGTGCCAAATGGTATTAGCAGCAAGTAATAAACAGTGTTTTGCAATTCCACAATGAACAGATCAGATTTAAGCTCTGCTGTCCTGCCACATCCAGACATGAATAGTGGTGGACAATAAAACAACTCACTGGAGGAGGCAGCTCCACAAATATCCACATCCTCAATGATGGAGGAGCCCAGCACATCATAGGTATGTCAGGAATAAAAGAATGACTAGGGTAAGAGTAGGGCCAGTCAAAGACAGTGGTGGGAAGTTGTGTGTGGAGGCTGAGGAGATAAGCGAGATACTAAATGAATACTTTTCGTCAGTATTCACTCAGGAAAAAGATAATGTTGTGGAGGAGAATGCTGAGACCCAGGCTATTAGAATAGATGGCATTGAGGTGCGTAGGGAAGAAGTGTTGGCAATTCTGGACAAGGTGAAAATAGATAAGTCCCCGGGGCCTGATGGGATTTATCCTAGGATTCTCTGGGAAGCCAGGGAAGAGATTGCTGAGCCTTTGGCTTTGATTTTTAGGTCATCATTGGCTACAGGAATAGTGCCAGAGGACTGGAGGATAGCAAATGTGGTCCCTTTGTTCAAGAAGGGGAGTAGAGATAACCCCGGTAACTATAGGCCGGTGAGCCTCACGTCTGTTGTGGGTAAAGTCTTGGAGAGGATTATAAAAGATACGATTTATAATCATCTAGATAGGAATAATATGATTAGGGATAGTCAGCATGGTTTTGTGAAGGGTAGGTCATGCCTCACAAACCTTATCGAGTTCTTTGAGAAGGTGACTGAACAGGTAGACGAGGGTAGAGCGGTTGATGTGGTGTATATGGATTTTAGTAAAGCGTTTGATAAGGTTCCCCACGGTCGGCTATTGCAGAAAATACGGGGGCTGGGGATTGAGGGTGATTTAGAGATGTGGATCAGAAATTGGCTAGTTGAAAGAAGACAGAGAGTGGTGGTTGATGGGAAATGCTCAGAATGGAGTTCAATTACGAGTGGCGTACCACAAGGATCTGTTCTGGGACCGTTGCTGTTTGTCATTTTTATAAATGACCTAGAGGAGGGCGCAGAAGGATGGGTGAGTAAATTTGCAGACGACACTAAAGCCGGTGGAGTTGTAGACAGTGCGGAAGGATGTTGCAGGTTACAGAGGGACATAGATAAACTGCAGAGCTGGGCTGAGAGGTGGCAAATGGAGTTTAATGTGGAGAAGTGTGAGGTGATTCACTTTGGAAAGAATAACAGGAATGCGGAATATTTGGCTAATG
Source organism: Scyliorhinus canicula (assembly GCF_902713615.1). Taxonomy (NCBI): domain Eukaryota; kingdom Metazoa; phylum Chordata; class Chondrichthyes; order Carcharhiniformes; family Scyliorhinidae; genus Scyliorhinus; species Scyliorhinus canicula. The sequence goes on from NC_052150.1 coordinate 104,089,310, forward strand.
GTAAAATTCTTGGTAGTGTGGATGAGCAGAGGGATCTCGATGTCCATGTACATAGATCCCTGAAAGTTGCCACCCAGGCTGATAGGGTTGTGAAGAAGGCCTATGGTGTGTTGGCCTTTATTGGTAGAGGGATTGAGTTCCGGAGCCATGAGGTCATGTTGCAGTTGTACAAAACTCTAGTACGGCTGCATTTGGAGTATTGCGTACAGTTCTGGTCGCCTCATTATAGGAAGGACGTGGAAGCTTTGAAACGGGTGCAGAGGAGATTTACCAGAATGTTGCCTGGTATGGAGGGAAAATCTTATGAGGAAAGGCTGATGGACTTGAGGTTGTTTTCGTTAGAGAGAAGAAGGTTAAGAGGTGACTTAATAGAGGCATACAAAATGATCAGAGGGTTAGATAGGGTGGACAGTGAGAGCCTTCTCCCGCGGATGGAGGTGACTAGCACGAGGGGACATAGCCTTAAATTGAGGGGTAATGGATATAGGACAGAGGTCAGAGGTAGGTTTTTTACGCAAAGAGTGGTGAGGCCGTGGAATGCCCCACCTGCAACAGTAGTGCACTCGCCAACATTGAGGGCATTTAAAAGTTTATTGGATAAGCATATGGATGATAATGGCATAGTGTAGGTTAGATGGCCTTTAGTTTTTGACTTCCCATGTCGGTGCAACATCGTGGGCCGAAGGACCTGTACTGCGCTGTATCGTTCTATGTTCTATGTTCTATCAGTGCAAAGGATAAGGTTGAATGATAAGCAACAATCTTGAGCCAGAATTGCCGAGTAGATGATCCATCTTGGACTGTTCTGGACATTTCGAGCATCACAGATGATTCATTCCACGTAACATCAAGAAACAACTGAAGGCACTGGGTACTCCAAAGGCTATGGGTTCTGACAACATTCTAGCAATAGTACTGAAAATCTGTGCTCCAGAACTTGCTACGCCCCCAGCAAGCTGTTCCAGTACAACTATAATCCTGGCATCTACCTGGCAATTTGGAAATCGCCCAGGTACATCCTGTGCACAAAGGTCAGGACAAATCCAGCCCAGCCAATTACAGCCCTATCAGTCTACTCCCGATCATCAATAAAATGATGGAAAGGTTCATCAACATGTTATCAATGGCGCTTGTTTATCAATAACCTGCTGACTGATGCTCAGTTTGTGTTCTGCTAGGGTCACTCAGCTCCTGCTGTCATTATGGCCTTGGTTTGAACATAACCAAAAGGGCTGGACTTCAGAAGTGAAGTGAAAGTGACTGCCCTCAACACCAAGGCAGCATTTGATTGAATATGGCATTAAGGAGCCTAGCAAAACAGCAGTTAATGGTAATCAGGTAGAAACATCTACAGTGGTTGAAGTCATACTTAGCACAACGGAAGATAGTTGTGTTTGTTGGAGGTCAATCATCTCACTTCCAGGACGTCATTGCAGGAGTTCCTCAGGTTAGTGTCCTATGCCCAACCGTCTTCAGCTACTTCACCAATGATCTTCCTTCCATCATAAGGTCAGAAATGGGGATGTTCACTGATGATTGCATAATGATCAGCGACCCATCAGACACTGAAACAGTCCATGTACAAATGTAGCAAGACATGGACAATATCCAGGCTTGGGCTAACAGGTGGCAAGTAACATTTGCCCCACAGAAGTGCCAAGCAATGACGATCTCCAATAAGAGAGGATTTAACATTCAATGGAATTACCTCCACTGAATCCCCCATTATCAACACCCTGGGAGTTACCATTGGTCAGAAACAGAACTGGACTAGCCATGTTAATACTGTGGCTACAAGAGCAGGTCAGATACTTGGAATCTGGCCGTGAGTAACTCACCTCCTGACTCCCCAAAGCCTGTACATAATCTGGAAGGCACAAGTCAGAAGTGTAATGGAATACACTTGCCTGGATGATTGCAGCTCCAACAACATTCAAGAACCTCCTTGATTGGCACCCCATGGACAAACATTCACCCCTCCACCACTGACACAAAGTGGCAGCAGGGTGTACCATCTACAAGATGTGCTGCAAGAACTCACCATGGCTCCTTAGGCAGCACCTTCCAAACCCACAATCACGACCATCCAGTAGGACAGGGGCAGCAAATACCTGGGGATCCCACCATCTGGTGGTTCTCCTTGAAGCCACTCATCATCCTGACTTGGAAATGTATTGCCGTTCCTACACTGTTACTAGATCAAAATCCTGGGACACCTTCCCTAACAGCACTGTGGGTGTATTTATACCACAGGAACTGCAGCAGCTCATGAACACAGCTCACCACCACCTTCTCAAGGGTAATTAGGGATGGGCAATAAATGGTGGTCTAGCCAGCAATATCCAGATCCCATGGATGAATAAAATAAATATATTTCCAGTGTCATAGCTACAAATAGCTTGACTCGAGGGGATTTGGGCAGAGTGGGTGGGGTGTTCAAGAGCACAAATCATCAACATTGCAGTTCAGATGTTTTCAGGGCCTTTGCTTTGTCCCATGGTCTCAAGGCAGTTCTAAAGTCAGTTTTTCCCCATTATTTACGAATAAATTGAAGAAGTTCAATGGCAGTCCCATGCAAGTGTCTGAACATATCTCATCAGAAAATGCTACAGGAAACACTCAGTAGCTCAATCAGCATCAGTGAAACTTTCATCAGTTCTAGGCCTGAAAGATTAAATAGTTCAATCTCCACAGAGATGCTCACTGAACCTTTTTTTTTCTGGTTTCCAGCATATACAGATTTGTTTGCATTTGCTTATGATCTATATATACTTCCCAAGGAAAAGAAGGAAGAAAATGATTAATTATCAGCAGTTTTGAATTGGTTTTAGAAGATATTTAAAATGATTTAGCTTCTGAATATTTTGCCATATTATAATACTTTGAATAAGAGTAGAAAAACTCAAAATGGCACAAGGTGACATAGAACTGGTAAATCTGAATCAAATAGTACTTAATGTGCAAGGTACTATAAAAACACTAGGTGGCAATACAACTTCATCTGATTTGTGAGCGGCGCAATGTTTGTACTGTACTGTGACCACATGCATTTTTTTGGTTAAAGTTTGGGAAGCTTTATTAGTGTCGCAAGTAGGCTTACATTAACAATGTGAGAATGCAAGGGAATGCTTCAGCGAATCGAAGCATCTCAAGAAGTAGTTACAATAACATACATTTATACACAGTACAGTTGCTGTCGGTCAGGCTGTTTTGCTTGCAGGTTAATGAGAAAGCCCAGACTGTACTGAAAACAAAATATAATGGCAAAACAATTCTAATGACTTCATCTCTCACAAAACATATCTGGGAAAACAATGGCTAGACCAATAATCCAGAGACCCTGGACAATGCAATGGGCAGCCAGATTGGACAGATTGTGAAATTTGAATTAATCAATTAGAATCATAGAATTTACAGTGCAGAAGGAGGCCATTCCGCCCATCGAGTCTGCACTGGCCCTTGGAAAGAGCACCCTACTTAAGCCGCACCTATCCCCGTAACCCAGCTACTCCACCTAAACGTTTTGGACACTAAGAGCAATTTAGCATGACCAATTCACCTAACCTGCACATCTTTGTACTGTTGGAGGAAACCGGAGCACTTGGAGGAAACCAATGCAGACACAGGGAGAACATGCAGACTCTGCACAGACAGTGACCCAAGCCGGGAATCGAACCTGAGACCCTGGAGCTGCGCAGCAACAGTGCTAGCCACTGTGCTATCATGCCACCCCGAACTCTGGAATTAAAAGTCATAGGGTGACCATGAAAGCATTGTCAATTGTTGTGAAAGCTTATCTGGTTCATTAATGTCCTTTAGAGAAGCGAATCTGCCTTGCTTACCTGCTGTGGTCTACTTGTGACTTCAGATCCACAGCAATGTTTCTGACTCTTTACTGCAAGTCACTCAGTTCAAGGCAATTAGGGATGGGCAACAAATTACCAGGCAAGAATTTGTACAAAGTTAAATGGAGGAAGATGTTCAGGAATTACCCTTGGGTTCTGAAATTATAGAATTCCTCTTGGCATAAGCTGGAACAACTACTTAAATTCTGAAATTATAGAATTCCTCTTGGCATAAGCTGGAACAACAACTCCCTTCCAGTATTTGCAGAAACTTCCCAAAATTGCACATTTTCATTGCCAGATAAGCATATCCCTCCTGCAGCTAGGGACGCTTCACACACTGTAAGCTACCAGTGGACCATCAGAGCAGCACCATGCCACCCAAATGCTGAAGAGCCGACTCAGTGAGACCTGGGAAGTAGAATATCATTCTTGCAATGACGTTATTCCCAGTAGGGCAAGTATACTTGCTGAGGAGGCTAATCAATATTTTGTCATGTTTTCGGGCCTCTTGAAACCCTTAATAGATTACAGAGGAACTCTCAGCTAGTGAAATAATTCTGTGGAAGCCTACTGCGGCAGCATGGCCCCTTTAAGGGGACAGGCTCCACGACTGCGTGACTGGCTCGAGGCCAATGGTGCTGGAGCATGCAAATCCCAGTCAATGTGGAGTTTGCGTGGGGCCCTGCGAGCAGGACCCTTGGCAGTTTGGACCAGGGAGCTGAAGTGTAAAGACCTGGGGCTGGATTCTCCGATTCTGGGGCTATGTCCCCATGCCGGCATGGGAACGGTGGTGTTTTACGCCAGGAAGAATGGTGCAAAACGGCCACCAATTCCCTATTTTGAATGAAATGAAATGAAAATCGCTTATTGTCGCGGGTAGGCTTCAATGAAGTTACTGTGAAAAGCCCCTAGTCGCCACATTCTGGCACCTGTTCAGAGAGGCTGGTACGGGAATTGAACCGTGCTGCTGGCCTGCTTGGTCTGCTTTAAAAGTCAGCGATTTAGCCCAGTCAGCTAAACCAGCCCCAGATGCTGGGGCTAGCATGCCGGCAGAGTCGAGCACCCAGCTCTAGCTGCCGATACGCCCCAGAGCATTGCCGGGTCCGTGGTCGCACATGCGCATGGCGGCAGCCTGCAGCGGCCGTGCCGTGCAACATGGCATGGGCGTTCGCGGACCCAGCCCGCAAAATAGCCCCCCACTTTGGCCAGCTCACGTGCCCTGGACCACCCTCCCACAGTGTTCCTAGCCCCGAATAATGTCCCACATGCCCGTGAATCGGCCCTCCCCTGACTGTCGACGCTGGACTGAGTCCATAACCACCACACCAAACACCCGACGGGTGAGACCATGAGAACTCAGGAACTCGGCCGGTCAGGGGCAGAGCATCAGGGCTGGGCCTCAGGCAACATCCTGAGGCCGTGGATACGTGGTGCAACGCACTCCTAGAATATGCTGCTTTGGAGGGGGCGGTGCATTGCAAAAATGGCACTGTCCCTTATTTGGTTGGGAACTCGGATTCTCCAGCCACTCGCCGAACGCGATTTCGGCATCGCCAACCGGCGAATCCAGCCCCTGTTGTATAGTGTTCTGTCCTGTCATCTAACTGCCTTTGCCTTTTTAAAAATAAATTTAGAGTATCCAATTATTTTCTTTTCCAAGTCAGGGGCAACTTAGCATGGCCAATCCACCGATCTGCCCTGAGTTGTGGGGATGAAACCCACGCAGACACGGGGAGACTGTGCAAACTCCACACCGACAGTGACCCAGGGCCGGGATCGAACCTGGGAGACCTCGGCGCTGTGAGGCAACAGTGCTAACCACTGTGCTACCGTGCCGCCCACTGCCTTAGCCTTTCATCAATAAATTTCTCGAAGCACCACATTAAAGATCAAAGTTTTTGATCACAGCCAACACATTTGTGAACCGGCAGGAGAAGGAAGCAACAGTTGAGAAAGTTGAGAAGCTCCAGCAAGAATCATTTAAATCGTGAGTGGAAATGTCTATCATTGGGAAACTAGACCCATTTGACCAAGGGGTTAAGTCATTGTGACAGTACATCAAACGGCTTTGATTCTTCCTTACGGCGAAAGAGATCACAAACGAGGACAAGCAGAAGGTGATATTAATGGCAGTTTGCAGGGTCCGATCGTATAATTTGATGAGGAACCTCACGTCCCTGGAGGCACCCGACTCAAAGACTTTTTTTAAAATCATTTTTATTCAAGTCTTTTCAACAAAAATATAAATGTACAAAATGTCAAAAGAACAATCAAAGAGGATCCGAAAGACATCCCAAAACCCAACAAACAATCCCAACCCTCCAGCCCCCTGACACTGACCCCCATCAATGTTCCGCCTGCCCCATTTTAACCCCCTCCCTGAAAGTTCCCTCCCAACCCTGCACTGAACCCATAATCCTCCTTGAAGAAATCAAAGAATGGTTTCCACCTCCGGGTGGAACCCTTCTACTGATCCGGGCAGCACTGTAGCACAAGTAGATAGCACTGTGTCTTCACAGCGTCAGGGTCCCAGGTTCGATTCTCCGCTGGGTCACTGTCTGTGCGGAGTCTTCACGTTCTCCCCGTGTATGCATGGGTTTCCTCCGGGTGCTCCGGTTTCCCACCACAGTCCAAAGACGTGCAGATTAGGTGGATTGGCCATGATAAATTGCCCTAAGTGACCAAAAAGGTTAGGAGGGGTTATTGGGTTGTGGGGACGGGGTGGAAGTGAGGGCTTGAGTGGGTGGGTGCAGAATCGATGGGCCAAATGGCCTCCTTCTGCACTGTATGGTCTGTGTTCTGTGTGACCCCGGAGAGCAAACGTGACCTTCTCCAACCGCAAGAATTCTGCCAGGTCACACACCCACACCCCAGTCAACATAACAAAATCTGATTCCAGACTATCAGGGAGGCAAAGGCCAACACATCAGCTCCTTCCCCCCTGCACTCTCAGGTCTTCTGACACACCAAATATCGCCAACTTGGCAATATCGGACTTGGGGACACCCCCACACCCAGAAACATGAACATAACATCCGAGACCCCCTGCCAGAAACCCCTCAATCCTATACGCACCCAAGTGATCTGGAGGCAACCCACCACCCGCGCACCTCCACACCTATTCTCCACCCCCTCAAAAGCCTGGTCATCCTCGCCACCATCATGTGGGCCCTATGCACCACTTAAAACTGAGTGAGGCTTAACCTTGCACATGACGAAGACCCATTCACCCTCCGCAGGGCCTCAGCCCATATCCTAACTCCACTTCCTCTCCCAGCTCCTCCTCCCACTTGCGCTTAATATCCTCCACCAATGCACGCTGCTTCTCCATCAGTTCCTTCTAACTAACTGACACCTTCCCCTCCCTTACTTCGGCCTCTGACAGAAGCCTATCGTGCAGCACCAGAGCCGGCAGCCCTGGGAAGGACGGCACCTCCGTCCTCACAAAATCCCGAACCTGCAGGTACCTAAAACCATTCCCCTTGGGCAACTCATACAATTCCTCCAACTCCTCCAGCCTTGCAAATTTGCCTCCCATGAACAATCCCTGAAGTATTCAATCCCTGCCTGCCGCCATCCAGTCTCGCCGGCACAAACCTATAGTTATCGCAAATAGACACCCACAACATACCCTCTAACCGCAAGTGCTGCCTACACTGCCCCCACATCCTCAAGGCCGATACCACCACTGGACTAATGGAATATCTGGCCAGCCAGAACGCCAGAGGCCCCAACAACAAAGCCTTCAAGCACCACATTCCCCTACACGATGCCCCCAAACCAACCTCTCCTCCACAGTCTATTTCCTCACCATCTCAATGTTTGCAGCCCAATAACAATTTATCAAATGTGGTAATGCCAGCCATCTTCCCCCCGCCTCACTTCACCCCTGCTCCAGAAAGTGTGCCGCACGCACGGGGCCTTCCCCGCCCACACAAACCTGAAAATCAACTCATTAACTTTCCTGAAAAACGACTTAGGGACAAAGATAGGGAGGTTCTGAAACACAACAGAAACCTAGGCAGCAGCATCATTTTTCCTGTCTGCATCCACCCTGCCAGCAACAATAACAAAACATCCCACCTTCTAAAACCCATCTTCATTAACTCAACCATTAGGGCCAACATCAACCTATGCAGCTGGGCCCAGCTCTATGCCACCTAGATATCAAGGTATCTAAAGCTCAACCCCACCACCCTGAACGGCAGCTCCCCTAACGTCCTTTCCTGCCCGCTAGCATTGATCAGGAACACCCTGCTCTTACCCATGTTCAATTTATATCCCAAAATCCAGCCAAATTCCACTAAAACCCCATAATGCCCTCAATGCAGCCCAACGGGTCCAATATATATATATATTTTCAATCTTTTCTTTTACTAAGGGGCCGTTTAGTGTGGTCAGTCCACCTACCCTGCACATCTTTGGATTGTTGGGGTGAGACCCACGTAGATACGGGAAGAATGTGCAAACTCCACACGGACAGTGACCCAGGGCTGGGATGCTGACCACTGTGCCACCGTGCCGCCCTGGGTCTAAAATATATTATAGCAGATCATCCGTGTACAGCAAAACCCTACGCTCGACACCACCCAGTTCAAACCCTCTTGATGCCCTGAGCTCCATTGCCAATGGCTCTATCGCCTAGGGGTAAAGCATCAGGGAGAGCGGGCACCCCTGCCTCATCCCACGGTGTAACCCAGAGTACCCCAAACTCACACGGTTCATCTGCACACTCGCCACCGGTGCCTTGTACAGCAACTGGACCCAATCCACAAACTCATGTCCAAACCTGAACCACCCCAAGCACCCCGAACAAATACGCCCACTTCACCCAAGTGAAAGCCTTGCCCGTGTCCATTGCCACAACTACCTCAACCTCCTGCCCCTCGAGGGCATCATAATCACGTTAAGTAATCTCTGCACATTCGCCGATAACTGCCTGGCATGAAACTCATCTGATTCTCCCCAATTAACCCAGCATACAGCCCTCAATCCATAATGCAAGCACCTTCGCCAATAGCTTGGAATCAACATTCAACAATGACATTGAGCGGTGTGACTCACACTGCTCCTAAGAATCAGTGAGATAGAAGCCTGCTATAATATAAGGGATGCTCCCCCCTCTCCCTCACATCATTATGTGTCCTCAACAGCAGTGGCCCCAGCCCCTAACTTTTTACAAAACTCAGCTGGGAACCCAAGCCATCCATCAGCTCCTGCAGCCCAATCGGGGTGCCTCCAGGCCCTGAACGTGCCCCCCTTCCACCTTGGGAAACTTCAACCCAACAAGGGTTTCTGTTGTGTTTCAGAGCCTCATCCCCTCTTACCCCCTCGGGGGCACCGACTCATAAAGTCTCCTATAAAAGGCTTCAAATACCCCATTCACCCCCGTTCGGATACATCACCACCTTACCCCCTTCATCCCTCACACTACCAATCTCCCTTGCCTCTGCTTGTTTCCTCAACTGGTGGGCCAGCATCCAATTTACCTTTTCCCTGTACTCTTACACTGCCCCCCTGGCTCTCCGCAACTGCCCTTTGACACCAACCGAAACTCCATCTGGAGCCTCTGTCTCTCCTCCAAAAACCCCTCCTCCAGGGTCACCGAGTGCCTCCGATCTGCCCCCAGAATCTCATCGACCAGCCTTGCCTCTCACCCCTCTCCCTGTGTGCCTGAATCGTAATAAACCCCCCTCTGACTACAGCCTTAAGTGCCTCCCACAACTTGGCATCAGTGATCTCCCTCGTATGATTCATCGCCACATAGCCCCGAATAGCAACCCTCACCCACTCACACACACTCTATTCCACCAACAGCCCCACATTTTACTTCCGCAGCGGCCCCTGGGCTTCCCCCTGAGTCACCCGCAAATCCACCCAATGTTGTGCGTGGTCAGAGGCCACGATCGCCGAATACCCGAGTCGGCTGCCCCAGCCAGGAGCTCCTTGTCCAGCACAAAAGGTCGATCCAAGAATACACCCGGTGCACGTGGAAGAAATATGAAAACCCCTTCGCCACCTGGTCTCCCAAAGCACCATAGGTCTGCCACACCCACATGCGCTGCATGAACCCCTCAGTCCGACCTCCTCACCATCTTTGGACTCGAGCAATCCAGGCTCGGGCCCAGCCCATATTAAAATCAGCCCCTATAATCAACTATCTAATAATGGAATCCTCCCCAACACCCGTCTCATAAAATCCACATCAACCCAATTCAGGGCATAAACATTAACCAGGACTATCGGGATCCCCTTCAGCTTCCCAATAACCAAAACATACCTACCCCCAGATCGGCCACATTGCTCCCGACCTGAAACACCACCCTCTTGTTGATCAACACCGCCACTCTCCTCGTCTTCATAGCCAGCCCGAATGGAACCCCTTCCCACCGAACCCTCCTTAGCCTCGTCTGATCCCCCAACTTCAGGTGTGTCTCCTGTAAAAACACCATGTCCGCCTTCAGCACCACGGACTCCCCCACTCCTGTCCCTGGTGCTTCTGGTAGCCAGCGGGTGCCTCGCAACCAGGCCGCTTTCAGACTTCTCAAATGTGTGAACACACGCGACCATTTAACCAGCCAATTCAACCATCGCATGTTCCACGTGACCAGCCTGGTTGGGGGCACCCCACTGCCTACCAGAAGCACCAGGGTCAGGACTGGGGAGTCCGTGGTGCTGCGGTGTTCCGGCACCTCCCCTGCGGGAGTCACCTCCTCCCTCGGAATGCCCGATATCCCCCGGGCTACTCCATGGAATGGGGGTGTGAGTGGAGCTATCCCCTGAGGCTCCCCGCCCACCTGGCGCTGCCAGACGTGGAGGCCCTCTCTGGTCTCGACCAGGGTCTGCATGCTCGTGGCCCTGGAGTACAGGGAGGGGACCAGCTCCATCTGGGACTGCGCCACATCACGCTGTGACGGTGCCAGCACCTTCTGGGGCTGCGCCACATCAGCCAGTGAATGCACCATTTCTCTTTGGGGCTGGGCCACGTCCCTCTGTGTCTGCGCCACTTCGGCCAGCACCTGGGCAATGCCGCTGACATTCCCGGCCAAGGTCTGCTGTGAAGGGCCATGCTCAGGTGCGCTGCTGTGATTTAACAATAATAATAATCTTTATTGTCACAAGTAGACTTACATTAACACTGCAATAAAGTTACTGTGAAAAGCCCCAAGTCGCCACATTCCGACACCTGTTCGGGTACACGGAGGGAGAATTCAGAATGTCCAATTCACCTAACAGCACGTCTTTCAGGACTTATGGGAGGAAACCGAAGCACCTGGAGGAAACCCATGCAGACACAGGGAGAACATGCAGACTCCACACAGACAGTGCCCCAAGCCAAGAATCGAACCTGGGATCCTGGCGATGTGAGGCAACAGCGCTAACCACTGTGCAACTCTGCCGCCCATATTTCCAGGTGGCTCTGGGACATGGTCATCTGTGAGGTGGCAACCCTGTCCTGGGCCTCAGCCAGCACCTGCATAGTATGCCCAGGCCTTCGACATGCTGATCCATCACTGGAAATGTTGCCCACAATGCCTCCACTGTGGACTCCACCCGTGCGGTGTTGGTCTGGGTGGCACACATGGTCGGCACCACCTCCTACTGTTGCACATGGTTGGACTCCTCCAACTGCGCCAGCAGGTACTTGATGCTTGCTGACACCCCTCATGTAGTCCTTGGCTCTGAGACTGTGTCTGCACTGTAGATGGGACTGTCTGTTCCAGAAGCTAGTGACCCATCTGGATGGCAGCTTGTTCCTCGGGTCGGCCTGCCTTCTGGAGGTCTGCCTCCTTGGGTGTTTCTATACCTGCTGTACAAGATCAAGGTGTGCAGCAGATAGTGTCCCAGGAACCCCTTCACTGGTGAGTATCTCTGGGATGGTGTTGGAGATAGCTGTAACGGAAAATCACTGTCACCCTCCGACCCGAACCTTGGGTCTCCTGAGTCTCAGGTGGAGAGCTTATAGTGTTGGTGCTCGGCTCACAGGGGGGGGGACGCCAGATGTGGCACTGGCTGGGGGAGGGGAACGCCAGATGGACCCACCCCACATTCAGTGGGTCCTGTAAGACACAAGACAAGATGCATGATTAGACTGCGGCCAGGGGGAGATTGGAGTTGGGCATGTGGGTGGGGGTGGGGGGGTGGTGGTTTGGGGGTGGTGTAAGGTGAGGGTGATGTGGAGGTGAGGGTGATGTGGGGTGAGGGTGGGGAGGGGAGTTTGACACACGTGTCATGGGGAACCACAACTAAGCCGGGTCTGACTTCCTCGCCCGCAGCCAAGCTCCACCTCGGCGACCTCTCTTTCCTCCAGGCTGCCGACACCCAAGACCCTCTGCTTGGCCATGGTGAGGGACCGCAGGTCCGCCAGTCCCCCTGCTGTCTTTTCCTGCTCCTGCCGGCTGTGCGCCGCCTTCTGCTGGGGGGAGGAAATAGAAAACAACAGTGTTAGACAGTCTGACTCATGCATCCTCGGAGGTGGGCAGCTGGTGGCCTCAGTGGCCTGGGCACCCGGCCATGAAGGCCTGTATGGGTATCGACATATGGGGCAGGGTGGGGGTTCGGTCACCCTCCGGGTTGGGGGGGTTAGGGATATGAGTGTGTGGGACGGGGGTTAGTGCCAGGGACACGGTGCTGCCTACTCACTCAGGCCGCCCTGAGGAGGTTGTGCAGTTGCTTCTGCTGGCCAGTCTGGACTAGGTTGCCGACGGTGCTGACCGCCTCTGCCACCTGCACCCAGGCACGACGAATGGCAGCATCTGGCAGCCTCCTTCCCAGGCTGGGGCACAGGGTCAAGTGCCTCTCCTGCACCGCGTCCAGGAGTGTCTCCAACTCGACATCGGTGAAGCGTGGAGCTGTTCTCCTCACTGCCATCTTGTTGGCTGGAATGGTGAGTGGGTGGAGTGAAGTGTGTTTGTGCGGCTGCAGCTTGTCAGCCTCCTGAGTGTCTGTCGTGAAACCAGCGAATCCGGCACCATTTCTCATTAGAATCGATTGTGTTCCATGTGGCACCAGTGCTAGCCTCTTAGAGGTAATGGAATCAGTCCAGGTGTGGCACCAGCTTTGCTGTCATGAAAGTCCACGAATTCTGTGTCAGCATCAACACTCAGCCTCAGAAACAAAGAATCCCACCGCCAATTCTTTCAAAGGTCAAATAAATTATACACTCTGGCTGGTAATCCGAGATGCCTGAACAGCTGATGCCCTACTTCACTCGTCCAGACGAGTTGGCATGTGTAGATGGCATATTTCTGTCGGGATCTCAGATGGTCTTCCCGCCTCAGGCTAGGGGGCACTTTCTTCAAGAGTTACAGCTGCCACCCAGGGCAGACAAAAATGAAGATGTTGCCTTGCAGTTAAATCTGGTGGCCAGGCATAGACAAAGCCATTGAAGCCCGAGTGCAACATTGCCACCCTTGCCCCATGCAGCAACCTTTGCTGCCTTCAGCCACCCTTCACACCTGGGAATGGCCAGGATGCCCGTGGACCAGGGTCCATGGAGAGGGTACAGCCCAATATGTTCCCTCGAGGGTAATAGGAAGGTGTAACAACCCCAGAGAACCATGGATGACCAGAGATCTTCAGGATACAATGAGAAGGAAAAGAGAGACTTTTAACAAGTATTAGGGGAGCACGTCTGCAGAGGCATTGGTGGAATACAGAAAGTGCAGGATGGAACTTAAGCAATCAACTAAGAGAGCAAAGAGGAGATATGATAAAGTTCTGGTTGGTAAAAGTAGGGAAAATGCCAATATATTCTCTAAGTATATCAATGGGGAGAGGATAACTAGTGAAAGAGTAGGGCCCATTAAGGACCAAGGGTGAAATCTGTGGGTGCAGCCACAGAACATTAATAGGGTGTTGAACAGATATTTCACATCTGTCATCACCCAAGGGAATGAGGAGGTAATTATGGAACTCTGGAAGAGAGATTGTGAGGTTCTTGAGCAAATTGGCATCAGGAGTGACAAGTTTTTGGAGGTATTGGCGGACTTACAAGTGGAAAAACCTCCAGGTCCGGATGAATTGTGTCCCAGGCTCCTGTGGGAGATGAGGGAGGAGGTTGCCAGGGCTATGATAAATTTTTAATTCCTCCCTGGCCATGGGGAAGATACTAGAGGACTGGAGAACTACGAATGTGGTCACACTATTTAAGAAAGGTTGTAGGGACAAGCCAGGGAACTACAGACGAGTAATTCTCACATCAGTGGTTAGGAAACTACTGGAGAAGATTCTGAAGGAGAGAATCTATCTCCACTTGCGCAGGCAAGGTCTGATCAGTGATAGTCAGCATGGCTTTATCAGAGGGAGGCCATGCCTCACAAATTGTATTGAATTTTTTGAGCTTATAACCAAGTGTATCGATTTTTTTTTTTGATTTGTTTTTTAAAATTCAGAGTACCAATTTTTTTTTTTTTCCAATTGAGGGGCAATTTAGCATGGCCAATCCACCTACCCTGCACATCTTTGGGTTGTGGGGGTGAAACCCACGCACACATGGGGAGAATGTGCAAACTCCACATGAACAGTGACCCAGCTAACCACTGTGCTGCGTGCCACACCAACCAAGTGTATAGTAACCAAGGGGCAGCACGGTAGCATGGTGGTTAGCATAAATGCTTCACAGCTCCAGGGTCCCAGGTTCGGTTCCCGGCTGGGTCACTGTCTGTGCGAAGTCTGCACGTCCTCCCCGTGTGTGCGTGGGTTTCCTCCGGGTGCTCCGGTTTCTTCCCACAGTCCAAAGATGTGCGGGTTAGGTGGATTGGCCATGCTAAATTGCCCATAGTGTCCTAAAAAAGTAAGGTTAGGGGGGGGGGGGGAGGGGGGGATTGTTGGGTTACGGGTATAGGGTGGATACGTGGGTTTGAGTAGGGTGATCATTGCTCGGCACAACATCGCGGGCTGAAGGGCCTGTTCTGTGCTGTACTGTTCTATGTTCTATGTTCTCGATGAGGATAGTGCAGTTGATGTAGATTACATGGATTTCAGCAAAGCCTTTGACAAGGTTTCACATGGGAGATGTATAAAGAAGGCAAATGAACAAGTGCTACAGGGTGAATTGATGAGGTGGTTTCATAATTGGCTTCGCGGTAGGAAATAGAGGGTGATGATTGATGGCTGCTTTAGTGTCTGGAAGCCAGTGATCAGTGGAGGACTAGTGGAGAGGTTGAATAAACTTGGTTCGTTCTCACTGGAACGAAGGAAGTTGAGAGGCGACCTGATAGAGGTCACAAGATTATGAGGGGCATAGACAGAGTGGATAGTCAGAGATTCCTTTTCCCAGGGTAGAGGGGTGAAAAACTAGGGGGCATAGGTGTAAGGTGCGAGGAGCAAGGTTTAGAGGAGATGTATGAGGTAATTTTTTACACCGAGGGTAGTGGGTGCCTAGAACTCATTGCTGGAGGAGATGGTGAAAGCAGGGACGATAGTAACATTTATGGGGCATCTTGAAAAATACATGAATAGGGTGGGAATAGAGGAATACGGAAGATGGAAGTGTAGATTTTAGTTTAGACGAGCAGCATGGTCGGCACAGGCTTGAAGGGCCAAAGAGCCTGTTACTGAGCTGTATTGTTCTTTGTTCGAACCCGTGATGGGCCCCCTATTATTTGTCATTGATGACTACTGTCATGGGAATGTCACTTTAAGAAATGTTTGTCTGCTCAAGTGGCTACAGTGATGTCAGACTGTGGGTGGAGCTGAGCACTGGCTCTGTTTTTTAGTTTCGCATTGAGGAAAAGCTTGGGTGTGTCTGTGGTTTTTAGTTTCGTTTTAGTGTTGGAGCTACAGCCAGCCAAAGAAGGTGTAATTTTGATATCTCTGCCATCGAAAGACTATCTCTGGATCATTTGGCGAATTCAGAGCGACAACTGCTCTCAGTAGAGAATTTAAACCTGGTGTGCTTCTGTAAAAATGGTTTTTGTCTTATGGATTGTAAAAGGAAAGTTTAAGGATTACTTAGTGTTGTATTCTTTGAGGGTTGGATTTGAATTGATGGTTGCTAAGATGTTCACTGTATGTTTTGAAAAGGTTAACTGAGTTCATTGTTTTGCTTTTAAAAATACTTTTAGATTTCTGCTGCACCACACCTGTAAGTGGGCCATGTGCTCCCCATACCACAATCTAGTAAATTTGTGGGTCAGTTGATCTCCATGATACACTTTGGAGTTCTCTAAACCCTGGCCCATAACAAATTGGGGGCTTGTCCAGGATAAAAGTCTATCTATTGGATTGGCTTGGTGAACTTAAAGACGGTGAGGCGTGAGCATATTGTGGTAGCTTTTCAGGTGTGGTATTTTAGTTTAAGAAGGGAGTATGTTGTGGACAATGGCTCTTTCAGAGACTCAGAATTTTTGGGGGATGGTGATAGTCACACACAGTGCCTTACAGACAGAGACAAAAAACAGGCTGTTAGATTTGGCAAATACATTGCATTTAACATTTCCTGCCAAGGTACGAAAAGATGAGGTATTTACCATGGTAGCTGAGCATTTAAAATTGCCTGAGATACAATCTGACTCATTGGAAATGGGAAAGATCCAGTTGCACATGAAGTAACTTGAACATGAAAAATAGTTAAAGCAGCTTGAATATGCAATGAGAGAAGAAGAAAGAACAACCCTAGCTGAACAAAATGAGAGAGAAAGGGAGATACAGATCAGGGAAAAATAAAAAAAGAGAGAAAGAGATTGTGAGGAAAAAGGAAAAGAGAGAGAAAGAGGTAGAGAGGAAAAAGGAAAAGAGAGAGAAAGAGATAGAGAGGAAAAAGAAAAGGAGAGCGAAGAAAAGAGAAAATAACATTGGTCCTAGCAAAACAAAAAGAAAGATAAAGGGAAATACAGATCAGGGAAAAAGAAAGAGAGAGAGGAAAAATAAAGTAAGAGAGAGGACAGGGAAAGAGAGAGAGAGATTGAACATCATGAAACATGACAGTCAGTTAAGATTGGCGGATGGAAAGAAAAACGTACAGTTGGAGGATAGTGATGAGGATGAAGCAAAATAGCTTCATAGTCGAAGGCTTGGTGGGGATCTATGTAAGTATGTCTACACATTGCCAAGGTTTGATGAGAAGGAGGTAGAAGCCTTTTTCATTTCATTTGAGAAGGTAGCTAAACAAATGAAATGGCCACAGGAGTTGTGGCTATTACTGATTCAAACAAAGTTGGTAGGTAGAGCTAGTGAAGTGTTTGCATCACTATCAGAGGAGGTATCTGAGACATATGAGGAGGTGACAAAATCCACCTTAGGTGCATATGAACTAGTGCCTGAAGCCTACAGACAAAGATTTAGAAATTTAAGGAAATAACCTGGTCAATCATACATGGAGTTTGAAAGGATCAAACAGAGTAATTTTGATAGGTGGATAAGGGCTTTGAAAATAGACCAAATGTATGAAGCTCTCAGAGAAATTATACTTTTGGAGGAGTTTAAAAATTCGATTCCTTATGTAGTGAGAACTCATGTGGAAGAGCAGAAGGTTAAAACTGCAAGATTAGCAGCAGAAATGGCAGATGATTAGGAATTAGTTCATAAATCAAAATTTGGTTTACGACATCAGTTTCAGCCAGTGAGGGATAGAAACTGGGGACATGAGAAATACTCAAGTAGTAAAGATAAAGGTGATCTGATGGGAGGTAATAAGGAGAGTGTAACTCAGATTAAAAAGGAAATCCAGGAGGGCGGAAGAGACATGAAAAGTTTAAAATGTTTTCTCTGTAATAAACTAGGCCATGTTAAGTCATATGTTGGTGATGGAAGAAAAGCACTGGGAAGGCTAATATAGTAAAACAGGATAAGACAGTGGGGTTTGTTAAAGTAGTAAAGGAAAGCCCAAGTGAAGTGAAGGAGGTGCAAAAGATTGTACAGCCTGATCAAGAGGTGATTGATAAGAAGGTGCCAGATCTCTTTAAAGAATTTATTTGTGTGGGTAACGTTTACTCATGTGAATCAGAAGGAGCAGGTAAAGCAGTCACAATTTTAAGAGATACGGGAGCTAATCAATCTTTGATGGTAAGAGACGAGGCATTATGTAGTTTGGGAGAATATTGCCAGAAAAGGTGATAATATGTGGAATTCAGAGTGAGAAGAGAAGTGTTCCATTATCTAAGGTAAGGTTGGAAAGCCCAGTGAAGAGTGGTGAAGTGGTAATAGGAGTAATAGAGAAACTATCTTGTCCAGAAATACAGTTTATTTTGGGTAATGATATAGCTGGATCGCAGGTGGGAATGATATCTACTGTAGTTGATAAGCTAGTGGAAAATCAGACAACTGAAGTGTTGAAGGATGAATATCCTGGGATTTTTCCGGATTGTGTAGTAACAAGGTCGCAAAGTCACAGGTTAAGACAAGAGGAGAAATCAGAGAGTGAAGATAAAGGTAATGTGCCATTATCAGAAATGATTTTAGATCAGATTGTTGGAAAAGAACAGGTGGAGGATGAGGGGGATATTTGTAGTTCAGGAGAATTGGCGGAGTTACAACAGAAAGATGTAGAAATAAACCGGATGTATCAGAAAGCATTCATGGAAGAGGAATCTGAGTGTATACCAGAGTGTTATTACCGTAAAAGTGATGTCTTGATGAGAAAATGGAGACCTTTACATATGCAGGCGGATGAAAAGTGGTCAGAGGTTCATCAAGTGGTATCGCCGGTAGGGTATAGAAAGGAGGTGTTGTGAGTAGCACATGAGGTACCAGTGGGAGGTCATTTGGGAGTAAGGAAAACGCTAGCTAAAATCCAAAAACATTTTTATTGGCCTGGACTAAATGCAGATGTAGTTAAATTTTGTCGATCATATCACACATGACAAATGATAGGGAAACCTCAAGCAGTAATAAAATCAGCACCCTTAATACCCATTCCAGCATTTGAGGAACCTTTTACAAGGGTCCTGATTGATTGCATAGGACCACTTCCTAAAACTCAAAGTGAAGAACCAAATCCAGATGACTGTGAATTTGACATACCTCAAATAAAATTGGAAAATGAGGATGTTCTTAAAAATTGGGATAAATTGTTGAGTTACCTTCCAGAGGAAAAACAAACAGACCTGAAAGAGTTATTGATAGCACATGGGCATGTTTATGGAGATAAATTGGGAAGTACTAAAATGGCTATACATGATGTAGATTGGGGAAATGCTGTTCCAATTATATAACATCCATATCGACTTAACACTTTAAAATTGGCCCAGATTAACAAAGAAATTGTGAGTATGCTTAAAACAGTCATGATTGAAGTGGGTTGCAGCCAATGGAGCTCACCCATAGTGATGGTACCAAAACCGGACGGTATCTAATGGTTGTGTGTGGACTATAGAAAGGTTAATGCAGTTACAAGAACGGACTCTTATCCTATCCCACGCTTTGGGAGGATTGCATTGTGAAGGTGGGACAACCTGATTTCATTTCCAAACTGGATTTATGTAAAGGTCAGTGGCAGGTACCTTTATCTGAAAGGGCAAAGGAAATTTCAGCTTTTGTGACTCCAGATGGTATATACCAATTCAAAGTTATGCCATTTGGCATGAAAAACACCCCAGCCACATTTCAACGGTTAACTAACAAAGTCATTTCAGGATTACCCTATTGTGTGGTATACATCGACGATCTGGTAATTTTTAGCCATACATGGACAGAATATTCTGATGGAGTTATTCAATCAATTTCAGGAGGCGGGTTTGGTGATAAATCTAGCCAAAAGTGAATTTGGAAAAGCTGAAGTCACTTTCCTTGGCCATAAAATTGGTCAGGGTCGAATGGTTACACGGGATGTGAAAACAAAGTTATTGAGGAGTTTCCAATACTCTCGACTCAAAGAGAAATAAGGCGATTTCTTGGCATGAGTGGATTTGATCAAACATTTGTGCAAAGTTTTAGTAGCATAGCTGCTCCACTGACAGACTTGCTGAAGAAACGTCAAAAA
The DNA here is from genome assembly GCF_902713615.1 of Scyliorhinus canicula. Lineage (NCBI taxonomy): Eukaryota > Metazoa > Chordata > Chondrichthyes > Carcharhiniformes > Scyliorhinidae > Scyliorhinus > Scyliorhinus canicula. The sequence continues at coordinate 104,109,080 of NC_052150.1, forward strand.
TGTCAGTGGACAGCGGAGTTTCAACAGGCATTTGACTGCCTGAAAGCTGTGGTAACCAATGTTCCTGTGTTGGTGAATTAAAAGGGACTCTGTGATCAGATTGAACTAAAGTATCTAACTTTAAAGCGAAATGGCGAGATGAAGAGAAATGGATGGATCGTGCAGAGACCTTCTTGTCCAAAGAGACTGTCAATTGAGGATTCCAGTTGGAGGAAGAAGAACAACAAATGGACTATGTTATTATACCTGTTTGCATGTGTTGTTTTTTGAAACGAAAAAGTGTATTTACTCTCTGCATTTCTTAAAGGATAGTGGAAAAGTGAAAATTAAACCATCTTGAAGTTGATGGTTTATTTTTTTTTCTTGGCGGGAGGTGTCATGGGAATGTCACTTTAAAAAATGATTATCTGCTCAAATGGCTGCAGTGATGTCAGAGTGTGGGTGAAGCTGAGCTCTGGCTCTGCTTTTTAGTTTCATTTTGAGGAAAAGGTTTGGTGTGTCTGTGTTTTTTAGTTTTGTTTTAGTGTTGGAGCTGCAGTCAGCCAAAGAAGGTGTAATTTTGATCTCTCTGCCATCTAAAGACTATTGCTCGATTATTTGGTGAATTCAGAACGACAACTGCTCTCAGTAGCGAATTTAAACTTGATGTGCTTCTGTAAAAAGGGTTTTGGTCTTATGGATGTTAAAAGGAAAGTTTAAGGATTACTTAGAGTGTTGTGTTCTTTAGGGGTTGGATTTGAATTGATGTTCACTGTATGTTTTAAAAAGGTTAACTGAGTTCATAGAATAAACATTGTTTTGCTTTAAAAAATACTTTTAGGTTTCTGCTGCACCACACCAGTAGAGTGGGCCGTGTGCTCCCCATACCTCAATCTAGTAAAAGCCGTGGGTCAGGTGATCTCCATTATATACTTTGGAGTTCTCTAAACCTTGGCCCATAACACTATGTGGGGGGTAGGATCCATAAGTTTGCGGATGACACAAAGATTGGCCGGGTTGTTAACAGTGAAGTTGAGTGTCTTGGGTTGCAGGATGATATAGACTGGGTGCATAAGAGGCAGAAGGAATTTAACTCTGAAAAATGTGTGGTGTTACACTTTGGAAGGAGTAATTTAACAAGGAAGTAGTCTATGAAAGATTTGACACTGGGAAGTTCTGAAGAACAAAGCAACCTAGCGTGTTTGTCCATAGATCTCTGAAGGCAGAAGGGCACGTTAGTAGGGTGGTGAAAAAAGCACATGCGACACTCGCTTTTATCAATCGGGGCATAGATTACAAAAGCAGGGAGGTCATGATGGAGTTGTATAGAACTTTGGTGAGGCCACAGCTGGAGTACTGTGTGCAATTCTGGTCGCCACATTACAGGAAGGATGTAATTGCACTTGAGGGGATGCAGAGAAAATTCACCAAAACGTGACCTGTGATGGAACACTTAAGTTATAAAGAGAGGTTGGATAGGCTTGGGTTGTTTTCTTTGGAGCAGAGAAGACTCAGGGGTGACCTGATTGAGGTGTACAAGATTATGAAGGACATGGACAGGATGGATAAGGAGCAACTATTCCCCTTTGTTGAAGGGCCGATTACGAGGGCACCCAAGTTTACAGTGAGGGGTCGGAGGTTTTGGGGGGATTTGAGAAAAAACTTTTTTATCCAGAGAGTGGTGACGGTTTCTGGGAGGGTGGTAGTGGTGGGATGCCTCAAATCCTTTAAAACGTACCTGGATGAGTACTTGGCATGCCGTAACATTCAAGGCCAAGTGCTGGCAAGTGGGATATGTTGGCAGGTCAGGACCTTTTATGCGTCGGTGCAGACTCGATGGACCAAAGGACTTCTTCTGCACTGTAGTATTCTGGGTGATTCTGGGTGATTCTGGGTGATGGGAGTCTGCCTCCTGGCACCTGCCCTGCCTCAGCCTCATCAGGTTGTCCGTCGGATTCAGAAAGGCAGCAATACTTAATTGCCCTTAAGTGAGTACTTAATTGCTAATAATTAGCTACTTGCCACTACCTGACAGAGAGCTGGTGCTGGTCTCATCTTGCTTTTGGCAAGAGCACTTGGAGGCATAGACATATTGGATAGAACATCCAATGCTTACATTTCAAAGTTCCCCCACCCAAAGCTACCTCTGTGTGGCTGATAAGATTCAACCCAGAGGAAGTCGTTAAAAGGTTGAATGACCTGCTGAGTAGGAAAACTTCCCTATGGAAAGTCCCATTTGTTATTTAAAGTGAATATGAAAGATCTTTTCAAAGAAGAGCAGGGGTGTGGCTTTGTTGGTAGCACTCTGGGAAGCACTGCTGCCTCACACCGTTGAAGATCCGGGTTCAATCCCGGCTCACTGTCCATGTGGAGTTTGCACATTCTCCCAGTGTGTGCATGGGTCTCACCCCCACAACCCAGAAAGATGTGCAGAGTGTTATATTAATTTTTGCAATATATGTTACTCGTTTGCTTCTTGCCAGGATGATCTTTAACTCGATGTTGATTAACACTCGTAGTCTTCCAATTAGAGCAAAATACTTTATTGAGTAACGTTAACAAATAAACTGTAAGCTTGTTCTCTCTCCAACACTTATACTAGATGCTAAATAAACAAGATTGAATAAGAGTTAACTATGATTAGCTACCGCTACACTGTGAGCTGTCTCTCTGTACCTCTGGTCACTAGTCACTATCCACACGAAGAGACGGATCTTGGCTTGAATCTGTCTTTTTATACCCATCTCTAGCGCTGCCATCTAGTGATTACTTAGCTGTTATGTCTATACATTAACCCCTTGTGTACATACAGATATGCAGATCACAACATCCCCCTTTTTCGTTTACATATTTTCTGTACTGTTTTAAAGAAAATTGTACAAAACAGATAGATAAATGATGATGTGTATATCTGTACAAGTTGTGACGATATTGATACTTATACGAAGCCAATTATGAGTCTATTCTCTATAAATTTAGTCGATTGGGTTTCCTTTGTCTTCTATTGGATCTTCTCAACTGTTGCAGTGGTGTTGTGGATGTTTTAATGTCTTTGTGAATGCCGTCTGTCGTCTTGTTGTGAAGTAAGTTCTGTCGAATAATTGACTCATTCAGATTCAGTGGTGTTATGGATGTTTTAATGTCTGTGAATGTCGTCTGTCGTCTTGTTGTGAAATAAGTTCTGTCGAATAATTGGCTCATTCAGATTCAATGTAGGAAGAACTGCTGTTTGAAGCTGAACCGTCTGTAGGTCTCACCGATTATGTCGAAAAAGCACTCCCTCTGCAGACTTTACGATGTAGGATCATGGTGATGCTTGCCTGAGCACTGTGGCTGGAGCAGACCATCCTCCTTCTGGATTTCTCAGTCTGACGGTGTCATCTTTTGTCAGTGGTTTGAGCTTAATAGCGTGCCAATCATAGTATTGCTTCTGTTTAGAACATTGTTCCTGCATTTGTTGAGAACCGATATGTGATCAGGATCTTGAAATTGTATGGCTGGTAAAGTTGTTCTAGCGTTGCTGCTAAAAAGCATCTGAGCTGGTGATAGCCCTGAACCTACTGGGGTTGCTCGGTACAATAACAAAGCCAAATGAATGTCGGATTGTCAATCATTCGCCTTGCTTATGAGTTGCTTGATGATGTGAACACCTTTCTCAACTTTCCAATTAGACTGTGGGTAGTGTGGACTAGACATCACATGAAGAAAGTTGTAATTATTTGAAATCACAACTCGCGAAACAAGGACCATTATCGGACATTATCGTGTGGAATCCCATGTTGCAAAAATGTTTCCTTACAAGCCTTTATGACTGATGAAGATGTAAGATCAGGAAGTTTCATAACCTCAGGAACATTTGAGTAGTAGTCCATGATCAGAACATAGTCACGACCCGTAGCATGAAACAGATTGATGCCGACTTTTGTCCATGGTGACATTGTTAACTCATATTGCTGAAGTGGCTCTTTACACCATGCTGTTTGATCCTTCTGACAGGTGTCACATGTTATGACCATGTCAGTTATTTATTTGTTGATGCCAGACCAGTAAACTGCCTGTCGTGCTCGCCTCTTACATTTCTCAATTCCGAGATGTCCCTCATTAATATTGTGTAGCATCTCAGAGCGTAGACTAAGTGGAATCGCAATTTGGCCATTGCGTAACAATAGCCCATCAACTACTGTTAACTCGGTCTTAATGTTTTGATATTGTGGACTTCGTCCCTTTGGCCAACCATGCTGGAGATGGTGCATCACTCTTAGCAAAGTTGAATCTTTCTTTGTATCTTGAAGAATCAGTTGTAGTTTCTTATCAGATGCCGGAAGATTTTCTGTATCTCTAATAAATTCTGGTGGTCAACTTTCTGTGTCAATTGACCTGGATGATGTATCAGCAATGATGAGATCTTTTCCTGGAGTGTGTTAACCTTCTTAACTTCATCATAATACGTTGTAGGAGAGGAGTCATGTCATTCAAATTCTTATCTATTATGTGAACTAATGGTCTGTGATCCATTTCCACTATAAATGTAGGAAGCCCATACACATAGTCGTGGAATTTCATTATTCCCATGAGTAGTTTGAGACATTCCTTTTCTATCTGTGCATATCTGCACTCTGTTGCAGTCATAGCCCTGGAAGCAGATGCAACTAGAACCCAATCAAATTGATCATTTTGTTGTAGAAGGACTGTGCTTGTCCCATCTTGACTGGAGTCAGTGGAGATCTTGGTAGTCCTAGTAGGATCAAAGAAGGTATGAGTTGGTGCAGTCATCAGTTGATGTTTGAGATCCACCCATTCATTTTGGTGACGTTGTGTCCATTCAAAATCAGTGGTCTTCCTTATCAAATTGCGTAAAGCTGACGTCCTCGTGGATAGGTAACGAGATAAACTTGCCCAAGAAGTTTACAAAGCCCAGAAATCTTAACACAGCCTTTTTCTCATTCTGGATGGTAGAAATTTTTGCATCATCTAGTTTGACACCTTGAGTGATATTGTATCTCCCAAGAAGTTTAAAGATGTTTGCGCAAATGTGCACTTTGAGTGGTTGAGTTTCAATCCATACTGATGGATTCTTTGAAAAGCCTTCTTCAAACGAAAAATGTGGTCTTCTTCTGTTGTGGACCATATAATTATGTCGTCAACATAGACTCTGACACCATCGATACCCTCAGTCATCTGCTCCATTATCCTATGGAAAATCTCTGAAGCGGAGATTATTCCAAAAGACATGCAGTTGAAGCAGAAGCGTCCAAATGGAGTGTTGAATGTGCACAACAATCTGCTCGAGTTGTAAAGCTGCATCTGTCCGAACCCCTGCGAAGCATCGAATTTTGTAAAGATACGAGCATTTGCCATCTTGCATGTGATTTCTTCATGCTTAGGGATGGAATGTTTCCGACGAATATTTTTGTTTAAATCCTTTGGATCTATGCAGATTCGAAGATCTCCACATGTTTTTTTTTTACACATACTAGAAAGCTAACCCAGTCAGTCGGTTGCGTGACTCGAGAGATGATGCCTTGTGCTTGTCAAGTTCTAGTTTCAACCTCTCTCGCAAAGTAGCATGAACCCTCCTAGGCGGATGAATTACAGGTTTTACATCTTTTTTAGTAAGATCTTGTACTTGAAAGTAAGGTGCCCATACCTTTAAATACATCAGAGTACTGTTGAAGGATATGCTGGGATTTCATCTTCCATGCGTAATGTGTCCTGTGTAGTCATATAGATTCTTTGAACAAGCCTCAAGTCTTTGCCAGCCTAAGCGCCTAACAGTGATGAATTTTTGTTTTCCACTATCGCAAATCGTAGCTTCTTTTTTATCTTCTTATTTTTGCCTTGAAGATGGCATGATCCCATTAATGTGATCGGATTACCATTGTAGTTTTTCAGCCTACATGCAGCAGGTATCATCTCATGTTCTCCTGAAATAGAGTTGAGATCTTTGCTCGTCAGTAGATTGGCTGAAGCCCCGGTGTTAAGTTTGAACAATATTGGAAAATGGTTAACTTGTACTGTTGAAGTCCATTCACTGCTAGAGTCGATCATATTGATCGGTTAAGGACTGCTGGGTGTTGCTTTAAGTTCCTCACTTTTTTCAATTGTTCCCATGGAAACATGTTTTCTAATGAAAAATTGTCCTCTTCTGAAGAATAATTCTCTTTGGATTTATTCTCACCGATAAATCCACACTGCGAACGTTGATGTTCCTTTGTTTTGGTTTTGGAGTTTTAAATTGCACTGTATATCTGCATCATGAAGCACAGTGATTGAGTTTCCCAACAATTAAACATTGTTTCCCTTGAGCCGGACATTGCCCTTTTAAATGGGCGTTGCCACATCGGTGGCACGTCATGATGTCCCCTCTCTGCCACATGAGACACGTTTGCGCATGCGCAGACGTCTTTTCTTCAGTCTCGCATTTTCATGTAAAGTGTGCATGTCCCAGGCTGGTGTGTGCGCGTGCAAGATAGCTGCCATTCAAAATATGCTTCCTGGCTGCCTGTGACAGCATTTTAACAGTCTCAACTTCGTGGTGGATATTTGGGCCCTTTTCACGGTAGTAAAATTCATTACATTGGTTTTTACTTTGTTCGTGAGATAAGCATTTTTGAATTGCGATTTTCAGCGTTAAATCTTGCTGTTTTAATAATGATTCTCTTAGGCTCTCGTCGCATAGTCCATACACAATTTGACCTCTCATCAGCGAATCATGCAAATCTGCATAGTTGCTGGTAATTTTAAATCGGTGACAAAGCTGTTTTTGCAAACGTTTGCTGAACCTGAATGTCTCAAAGATTTAATTTGTCTGCGTTTTGCAATGGTCATCAAATTTGTTAATCATTACATCTAATTTGCTTTTGACCTCCCTTTCAGAGTAAATGAAAGAGTTGTATATTTCTATAGCCTGCTGTCCTGCAGAGCTATTTTTCTAGCTTCCGAAGCAGTGCTCAAATCATGTGCTTCTAGAAAGATTTGGAATTGCTGTTTGAAAAGTTTCCAATTAGAGTTAAGATTACCGGTAGTTTTTAGTTGACGTGGAACTTGAACGTGGTCCATTGAGTCGATTGTTCTTTGAGGATCCAAACGCTGCGAAGTCTTCCACAGTCGAATAGCTGGTACAAATTTTCCATTTTTTTCTAATTCTGATCTAATCTATCTAGTAAGCTTCTTGCAGTCAATTGCCTGGTACCATGTTATATTACTTTCTGCAAAATATGTTACCCATTTGCTTCTTGCCAGGATGATCTTTAACTCGATGTTGATCATAGTCTTCCAATTAGAGCAAATACTTTATTGAGTAATGTTAATAAATAAACTGTGAGTTTGTTCTCTCTCCAACACTTACACTAGATGCTGAATAAACAAGCTTGAATAAGAATTAACTATGATTAACTACACCTACATTCTGAGCTGTCTCTTCCTACCTCTGGTCATTAGTCACTTCCACACGAAGAGGCGGGACCTTGGCTTGAGTCTTTCTTTTTATACGCATCTCTAGTGCTGCCATCTGGTGATTAACTGTTATGTCTATACGTTAACCCCTTGTGTACATACAGATATGCAGATCACTACACAGGGGAGGTGGATTGGCCAAATTTCCCCTTTATTGGAAAAAAAATGATTTTTTAAAAAGTTGGTAGCTCTCCTACCTCTGAGCCAGAGGTTGCAGGGTCAGTTTCCACTTCAGAGACTTGAACTCAAAAATCTAAGCTGGCATTCCAGTGCAGTATTAACTACTTCACTGTCTGATGTGCCTACTTTCAGACTAAATGTCGAACTGAGTCTATGTTTCCCCTCTCATGCCCATAAAAAAAGATCCCATTTCACTAGAGCAGGTATCCTGGCAAAGATTAATCCCCAACAAACCTTATCTGGTCATTACTGCATTTTGTGGGGAGTCTCTGTGCTCAAATTAGCTGCTGTGCTTCCTACTGTGACTACACTTCAAAAAACAATTCATTTGTTGAATAGTGCCTGGTGACATGAAAAACGTTATTTAAACGCACAATCTTTTACCCTTCTTTCACCCAGTGTCCTGGCCAACATTTATTCCATAACTAACACCACAAAAAGATTATCTGGTCATTTATTTCATTGTTTCTTGTTGAACCTTATGGTATTCAAATTGGCTTCTACGTTTCTTTATGTTACAATAGTGACTATACTTCAAAAGTAATTAATTGACTGTTAAATCCTTTGGGGAGGTCCTGAAGTTGTAATAGGTGCTACAAAAATGCAAGTTAAATCTTTTGATGAGCAAGAATGAACAAAGTCTTTTTTATAAATATGCAAATACTTTTTTTTGCTAATGAAATCTGTTATGGCCAATACAATTAATTATCATTGCCTGTAAGTTTACTTAATTTTACTTTCATCTTTTGATTGCATGACTTTTATTAATTACTTGCAAGATTGATCAAGACTTCAGATTGCAGTGAACTGCCTGGCGCTTGTAAAGTTATTCCATTGTATTCCAGTAAGCAGCTGAATTCAGCAGAAACTGTAATAAACTGGACAAATTAGACAGTATATCAATTGGATTCAGAGTTTGTGTTGAGAGAGAGGAAGGGAAAGTGGGGATGAATCCGTGATATCTCATTAAAGTGAATAACGAGGTATCCCTTGATGATGAATGAGTTTATTCAGTGAGTAGGTCAGTAATACAGACTGGAAATACGTTAGGTTCAAAGCTGATCTCAGCAATAATTGGTTTCACTAACTGGTCCTTATCACTGTCCAATGTAACAACATCAATGGAGTACATGGTGGTACAGTGGTTAGCATTGCTGCCTCACAGTACCAGGGACCTGGGTTCAATTGTGTCCTTGTGGAGTTTGCACATTCTCCCCATGTCTGCCTGGGTTTCTTCCAGGTGCTCGTGTTTCCTCCCACAGTCCAAAGGCGTGCCAGTTAGGTGGATTGGCCATATTAAATTGTCACAGTGTCCAGGGATGTACAGGTTAAGTTACAGGGATAGGGTGGGGGAATGGGCCTAGGTAAGGTGCTCTTTCAGAGGGTCGGTTAAAACTTGATGGGCCGAATAGCCTCCTTCTGCACTGAAATTCTATGGTTCTATGGACAATTAGAATAATGGCTACAGTAATGAAGTGTAAAAATCACATCCAAAGATTGGGTGTAAATTTGTAGAGTTCTGGAGAGAAGTAATGAAAAATAGGTTAACAATACAGAATATAAAAATATATGTAGTTCTACTTATTTACCAACTTATTCTGTGTGATGCAGGCTGACCCATACGACTTGGAACTTATGGGGAGGCAATGTAGGAGTGTTTACAGCTGTGTAAACCAGAAATACTGAAAAGACAGAGGTTCTGCCAAATTGACATTTTCATTCGCATTTTTTCACTCCATTTCCTGCCCGTCAGCTGGCCAAACTGAAAGGCTGTTTGGCTGCTGGGAATGAAACACCAGCCTGGGGTGGTTAGGGACTTTTTTTTAATGCATTTTATTACAAACATGTATCAAAACAGGTTACAGCAAATAAACACCCCAGGAAACATACTTCCTAGCAATCAACTATACAGTCTGTACAGATTTTTTCCCTTTTTCACCCAGTCCCCTGCAATGAACAGCTCCACAAACATGGTCACAAACATTCCCCACATTTTTTCAAACCCCTCTGCAGAGCCCCTTAACTCCAATTACTTGCAAGATTGATCAAGACTGCAGATTGCAGTGAACTGTCTGGTGCTTGTAAAGTTGTTCCATTGTATCTTCTCCAACTGCAGGAAGTCGCACAGGTCACCCAACCAAGCCACTACCCCCCCCAATGGCGATGTCAACCGCCACTCCAGTAAAATCGCCACCGTGCAATCAGAGAGACAAACATTGGCCCTCCTCCTCTCCATGAGCTCCAGCTTCTCTGAAACCCCAAATATCGCCACCAAAAGGGTCCGGGTCCACCTTCTCCTCCTTTATCATGGCTAAGACCGCGAACACTCCAGCCCAGAATCTTTCCAATTTTTTGCAACCCCAATACATGTGCACGCGATTCGCTGGCCCCCACCCACACCTCTCACACTCATCTGCTACCCCCTGAAAGAAGCCACTCATTCTCACCCATCATATGCACCCTGTGCACCACCTTAAACTGTATCAGGCTCATCCTTGCACAAGAGGCGGTCCCGTTTGCCCAGCGCAATGCCTCACTCCATACTCCCCAATTGATCTCCCCTCCCAACTCTGCTTCCCATTTCTCCTTGATCTTTACCACCTGCTCGCCTCCCTGCTCCCCCAGCCACTTATATATATCCCCAATTCTTCCCTTCCCTTCCACATCCGGAAGCAGCAGTCGTTCCAGCAGTCGCTCCCGGCAACTTAGGGAACCCCCTCCAGACCTTGCGCGCAAGTCCCTAACCTGCAGATACCTGAACTCACTCCCCCTCCGCAGCTGTACCCTCTCCCTTAGCTCCTCCAGACTAGCGAACCCTTCCTCCAAATACAGACCCTTCACCTTAACCAGCTCCACTTCCCTCCACCTCCTGTATACAGTATCCATCCCCCCACCTGGCTCAAACCCATGATTCTCGCACAGCGGTGTTAGCACCGACATCCCTTCCACCCTAAAATGCGTCCTCAACTGATTCCATATTTTTACCGTGGACTGCACCACCGGGCTCCCTGAATACCTACTCGGAGCCATTGGCAATGCTGCCTTCAGCATTGCCCTCAAACTAGACCCCTTACAAGATTCCTCCTCCATCCTAACCCACTCTACCCCTTCTCTTTCTCACCACCGCCCCACCTTTTCCACATTCACCACCCAATAATGATCAAGCAAGTTCGGCAACACAAAACCCCCTGCTGCCTTTTTGGCGAGGGTCTTCATCGCAAATGGAAAAAGCTTGGGGCATGGTGCCAAGTTTGCGGGGTAGAGATTATGGTGGAGGGTATGGGTGCAGCAGGGGGGCGGGGGGGAGGGGGGGGGCGCTGGGTCTGAAAATTGTGGGGAGGTTAGCTGATTCGCTAAATGCAAGGGAGCGGGTAAGTTGCTCAATTATAGGAAAGCAGCAACACGATGCCAATCATAAAAATGAGGGAGGGAGCACCCCAAAATAGAGGCATCCTCTCTCTAACGTTTTTAAATAGAGAGTAAAAAATCAAGTTAGCACCCAGAGCACCTCTGGGGTGCTGGTGATGGTGGGGAAGGGGAGGGGGGCTAGGTGCAGTTGGGACAGGGAACCCCTTCATAAGGTGACCTGTAGCTAATGCTGAACATCCAAACTGCACCTCCCCCCACCACCTCTCAGTGCAGCACTGAAAGAATGCTGCATTGCTGGAGGTGCCATCTTTCAGAAGAGATGTTAGACCTGCCCTCTCAGGTAGACATTAAAAGAAGTTCCCTTAACATCGATCCCTCAGCAAAAACATAAGTGATCTGGTCATTTATTTCTTGACTGTGGGAGCTTGCTGTATGTAATTTTTCCCACAATATTTCAGTGACTGCACTTCAAAGGTATTTAATTTGTTGTGAAACACTTTAATATGCCTGGTGGTCCTCAATGCATACAGACTTGTTTGCATTTTCTGACAATATAAGTAAAAACAAGTTGATTTATTTCTGGGATCTAAAACAATATAATTTAGATTAATCTACTAATAATTATATTATTACTGTCACAAGTAGGCTTACACTGCAATGAAGTTACACTGCAATGAAAAGCCCTTAGTAGGCACATTCCGGCACCTGTTCGGGTACACAGAGGTAGAATTTAGAATGTCCAAATTACCTAACAGCGTGTCTTTTGGGACTTGTGGGAGGAAACCGGAGCACCCGAAGGAAAGCCACACAGATACAGGGAGAATGTGCAGACTCCGCAGAGACAGTGACCCAAGCCGGGAATCAAACCTGGAAGCCTGACGCTGTGAAGCAACAGTGCTACCACTGTGCTACTGTGCTGCCCAATTCACTAAACAAGCATATCTTTTGGTACTTGGAAGGAGTAATGTCTCCAGTTGCAAGTGTGTGTCTGCAGTTGTGACAGTAAATCTGATAAAAGATAAAAACAAATTACTGTGGATGCTGGAATCTGAAATAAAAATATAAAATGCTGGGCAATGTCAGCAGGTCAGACAGCATCTATGGAGAGAGAATGGAGCTAATGTTTTGAGTTTGGATGACCTCTTGTCATTCACTTTCTGCTCATTCCCTTTCAGCATGTACAATTGATGTTGTAACTGATTTACTCAGGTTCCAAGTTGCTGATTTTTGTTAAGTACATTGAATGTTTGCACTTTGACCAACTCTCCAACTCTCAATTCTACCAATGATTTGGCTGCTATATCAAAGTGAAATTTGACTTACTCCCATTTCTCTTTGATTCTGTCACTGAACCCTGTTACCACTTCTGGCTTCATAGTTGATTTTAGCTATTGGAAGAATGGTGTGGGTGCGGCATTAGTTGCTCGACTGCATGACTTTCCATGCCTTCAGTAGGTGTGTTTCACTATTCTAAGATTGCCTTGTATAACTTTGTGCTGGATCTTAACTTTTTGATGATCTCTTTGGCACTTTTGACTGCTGCCTCAGTTTTTCTATTTGACTGTTGTGTGATGCTGAATTTCCCAATAAGATTTTCACTTCTGCTTTGGGTGTTCAGAGGTGAGAGAATTCTCGCTTCTACAAACCCACCCTCTAAAACTGACTGCCCGCCGGTTGGATTTTCAATCCGAGAGCGCAGGCTGGATTGAAAGTCAGATCAACCACCCCTGGAATGAGTGCAGAAGGTGCTGGAGCAGAGGCGGGCTGGGTGGAAGGCTTGCTTCTGTGTTCTTACACTATGTGGAAATAAATAAAAATAAACAAAACAGAAAACCCTCACACCTCACCCCATCCCCCCCACACACACACACTCCCTAAACCCCATTCATGCAAACCTATGCAAATCCATGCCCCCGACCTAAGCCTCATGACCTGTCATTCCCCCGTGCTCCTCTAACCAACTCCAATGGTTCATCACACCATTTGCCAACCATGCTGATTTATCCACGAATGATCTCTCATATCCCTATGCTAACCTAGGGCCAATCTATGACCCCAGCCACCACCCTTTGCCCTTACCCCTCCATGTCAACTCATCTAGTATCCTTTGACAGTTCCTGGATAGTTGTAATAGTTCCTTGACTGTTTTTGACAGTTGCTTGACAGCTGGACATTCTTTGACAACTCCGCAATACTAATGGGTTTGTGTGCAAAATGTGCATAATGATGTTCACTGTTAACATTCCTAATGGGTGCCTTGGCAATCCCAAAGGGTGCCTTACTTCTTCCACATGTGGCCTGTGACCCCCATCCAAAGGGTGTCTAAAGGTAATTTGCTTTCCAAATGAATCCACCAAGTTCAGGCCACCTCTTACCTAGTCTAATCTGCACACTGCAGGGTTCACATTCCAGGCCTACCAAAATCCCACTTCAATGGAGGCCACTGGAGATTTAAATGTCCAGCTGTCTCCATGAATTGTGCATGCATGAACCCAGTCCCAACTGCAGTCCTACCCCACAAAGATGGGAATTGCCATGTTTGGGGGGAGGGAGGAATTAGCATTTTCAGCCATTTCCATGATTTTGACCACAATGGAGAGCTTCTCAGTCATAGCAAAAATCTGAGCCAAAGAATCTGAATTCTTCACTCATGAATGGAAGGCCGTTGTTGCTCATCACAATGTCAGGAATATCATGGTGACTCAAGTGTGCTTTCAAGCATTCTACAATTTCACTGGCAGTCATTGTTGTCAGTTTGAACTTTACCTTTGTTTTCATTCTTGGGTCACCATCAGCAACTTCAAACAGGTCTGGGAAGCTTGTGATCTTGCGCACAGCCCTAGTGGTTCACATTAACTTGATGCTCTCTTCTGCAGTCACAAAGTAACTTTTTTTACCCTGAGACTTAACAGTGCCAACTTTTTCTAGGTTTAGAGTGATTCACTAGAATCAATGTCTGACATCTCTTCATTTACCATCTTTAGAAGCTTGCTTCTCTTTTTCCAGCAAAACATTTGCATACAAAGTGATCCAGTTTCTTGCAGTTAGAGCTTAGTGCTTCCCTTTCTTTTGTGTGGTGTCCGCCACAATATTTACATCCAGTACTCTGGCCTTGATCTTTCTGCTGACCCTTTTGTAAATAGTTCCTCACTTTTTCCATTGTCTTGTGTTTGTAAGCCCCAGACTGCCTCTCTACATAGTGCAAAGCCTCATCAGTTCTCCCATCAATACTCTTCAGCTGACGATTCATCACTTCAGAGCTTCTGCACATGTCAATAGCTTTTGTGAGAGTGAGTTTCTCTCTTAGGAAACATACTCTCAATGGCAGGATCTCTTGTTCATAAAATAATTTTATCTCTGACCAGATTAACCTTCAGTTGATCAAACACACAATATTAAGCTATGACAGCTCAGTGCAGTCACATACTAATCAATATTCTCCCCTTCATACTGAACTCTGGTGTTCATAAACAGAATTCATAGAAGATTCAAAGTAATAATAATAACCTTTATTAGTGTCACAAGTAGGCTTACATTAATGCTGCAATGAAGTTACTGGGTACACTGAGGGAGAATTCACAATGTCCAATTCACCTAACAAGCACGTCTTTCGGGACTTGTGGGAGGAAACCAGAGCACCCGGAGGAAACCTACGCAGACACGGGGAGAACGTGGAGACTCTGCACAGACCATGACCCAAACCAGGAATTGAACCCGGGTCCTTTGCACTGTGAAGTAACAGTGTTAACCACTGTGCTACCGTGCCATGCCGCGAAGTGGGTCTTCAAGGCCTCCAAAATTGCACCGGACTGACTTTTCTGCTTTTCAATGAGGTAGGGTGAAATACAGCTTGTCATACTCATTCCCCAGCACTGATAACAGAGTTGCTATTTTTATTTGTTCAGATTTCTTGTTTATTTCTGTGGCAATTTGCTAGTTGTACCATGGTGACTGGAAGAATTTCCAATTCATTCTCAAATCTGCCTTCATCACCACAGGAGCTGGTACTGGGATATTCAAAGACATACCGACTCACCCAGCAGTCAATATCCTGTACAAATTTGCAGATTGAAGTTTTAATTATTCACTGGTGTTCCTGGCAATGGCTAGCTCTCTTCCAGTGCTTCAAATCCATTCAAATTCAGCTGCATTCGCCTAACACCATGTTCATGTGGTGGGTAACTGGCTTCTGCCTCAATCCTTAGCTCACAAAGAAATGAGATCAGAGGTCACAATACTGAATTCACATGACTATGGCAAACCACAGTACACAACCGGCAACTGTGCAACAAAGGCATTTCTCCAAACAGTTTAGCCTTGAGTAAAATATAAATGCCAACATGGACTTGTTGAGCTGATTTGTCTGTTTCTGTGCAATATTCCAATGCAACACTTTTTAAATGGGATCTCCGACAGTACAGCACTCGATTTGTGTGGCACTGGAGTGTCAGCTTGAATTTTGTGCTGACGTCTCTGGAATGGGACTTAAATGCGAACCTTTTGGGAATTTTCACAGCCCCTTGGATCTGGAGGAAGGGGACCAGGAAAATTGTGAAAAATGCATCAGGCTAGTTTCCTAAATGAACACCCATCTCACGCCAAATTCCCCAAGGCTGTTTTGAGGTTGATGCCATTAACCCACCCATTCATGGCAAGAGGTGTCGCCTCATGGGGAGAGATGTCGCGGCCACTTTGTCAAAATCTCAATTACCAGTGATTTTCTGATCAGAAAGCAAGTTTGTCAGCGTCACACAGGGCCCTTGTTGTGATAAGAGCCCAGCTACACATTGGAAGGCTTTATGGTGAGAGGTCAGAATACAGATCTGAAGAATACAGATATGAAGAAAAGGGTACATGCAACACATCTGTAGTAATTTGGAGCAGTTTCCCCCACACACTGATGTCCAAGCTGGTTCTGATTATATATAGGGCACTTTTTGGACCTTTAAGTGTGCCGATTCACCTTTTGGTGCGCTTTGTTCTCTGTGCACCCCTTTCCCAGATGTGCTGTCAGACGACCCTTCCTTCAACATCTCCGATTTGCCCTCAGGTGTCCATGAGATTAATATGGAGATAATTGGTCACTGTACCTCGGTACACTTGACAATAAACAAATCCAATCCAATCCAGTCGTAAAAGATGTTGAAAAATATTTTTATTGAATTTTTAACATTTATCAAAAATTCACAAAATGAAACAAAACCAACACATGTCAAACAAATTCCAAACGGCAACAGTAACAATAACCCCAGTAACAAAAATACAACCCAATACAACCCAAACACCCCCACCAAGAAACCACCCCCTCCAGCGTCCCCCCACCCCCTCCAGCGCCCCCCCCCCCACCCCCTCCAGCGCCCCCCCACCCCCCCGCACTGGCAGCTAATAGTGACCAATTCCTTAAAGTCCAACATGAAAGGCTGGCATCTATGGTGGAACCCATTGATCAACCCCTCACTGTAAACCTGACCTTCTGGGGGTACAGAAACTCCATCAAGTTACCAAGCCAGTCTGAGGCATTAGGTGTCTCCAGCTCAGCAGAATTCATTTATGAGCAATCAACAAGGTGAGTGCCAGGACATACGCCAACAGACCCGTCCTCAACTCTGGATGGCCCGACACCCCAAATATAGCTAATGGACAGGGCTATAAATCAACATTTAGGATTGCCGATGAAGTGCCGAAAAAAGACCCCTAAAACCCGCCAGCTTGGGACAGGACCAGAACAAGTGCATATAGTTCACAGGGCCCCTCAAACACCACTTGCACCAATCTTCAATCCCTACAAAAAAATCAACTCATTCTAGCTTTGGTGAGATGGGCCCTAAACACCACGTGGGCCGGGATACTCCGCTATCTGGCGGGGCGTGCCGCACCGGCACCGAGGAGTGGCATGAACCACTCCGGCGTCGGGCTGCCGGAAGGTGCGAAATCCTCCGCACCTTCAGGGGCTAGGCCGGTGCTGGCGGGGTTGGCGTCGCGCCAACTGCCGCCGAAGGGCCTCCGCCGGCCGGCACGGGTTGGCGCATGCGTGGGAGCACCAGCATGTTCTGGCGTGATCCCAGCGCATACGCGTTACAGCGTATGCGTGGAGGAAAAGGATGCCCCCTCGGCACAGGCCCGCCCGCAGATCGGTGGGCCCTGATCGCGGGCCAGGCCACCGTGGGGGCCCTCTCAGGGCCAGATCTCCCTAGGCCCCACCCCACCCCACCCCCCAATGACTCCGCAGGCCGCCCGCAGAGCCAGGGGACCTTGTTTGATTTACGCGGGCGGGACTGGCCGAACACGGGCGGTCACTCGGCCCATGGCAGAGCGGAGAATCGCCGGGGGTGGGGAGGGGGGGGGGGGGGGGGGGGGGGCGCTGCCGATGACGCCCGACTGTCGCAACGCGATTCTCGCTCCTGCACGGTCCCCCCCCCAATAATCCCCTAAAAACAACAAACACCCAATCCCTCCTGACCCACTACCCCCACCAACATGCCTAAACCCCAACATCATTAACAATCTTCTCTCCCCTCCAAGAAACATTACAATCCCCCCTTCTTACAGCTCCATCCCCAAAGTAACAAACAAAAATAAGCAGAAATACAAACACCTCCCTCCATACACAAAGTCCGTAACAGTCCCCCTCAGACTGGTCCCACCTTCTTCTTTCTAATGAAAGTCTCTGCCAGCTCCAGAGTGTAGAAGAAGTAATCTTTTGAGACTATTGTACCTCGCAGTTGCTGGTTACACCAACCCGAGTCACACACCTTTGCTATAAAATACCACCTTCGTCTTGTTGAAGACCGTGCGCTTCTTTACCAGCTCAGTCCCGATGTCCTATCTGATATATCCACAATGTGTGCCCATCCCAGTCAATATTACGGTTCTTTTTCGCCCACTCCAAGACTCTCTCCTTCCTTTGCTAGCTGTGAAAATGGATAATCACTGCCCACAGTGGCTCGTTTGACCTTAGCCTCTGCCTGATCTCCTGATGAGATCTATCCAACTCCAGAGGGGACAACAGCTCATCCTCTCCCACCAGCCGAGAGAACATCTCTGAGAAATAATAATAATAATCGCCTATTGTCACAAGTAGGCTTCAATGAAGTTACTGTGACTAGCCCCTAGTCGCCACATTCTGACGCCTGTTCGGGGAGGCCGGTACGGGAATTGAACCCACACTGCTGGCATTGTTCTGCATTACAAGCCAGCTGTTTAGCCCACTGTGCTAAATCAGCCTCTGTATAAATACTCGGATGGCTTCAAGCCCTCCACTCCCTCCGGCTTGACCTGTTCATCAAGATATTCCACTTTTAACTTCAGTCCTTTGTTGCTCTACGCCATGAGCAGCAACTCCGATTCCAGTGAGGCAAACTGCCCCTTGTTCTGCGACAAGGTTTCCTCCTCCACACCCTTTAACATCTCACCTTGCACTTTCACCACATTTGAGGTTGAGACAAGTTGTTTGCAAATTGGGCCCAAAGCCTCCTTAACGGTGACTTTTAATGATTCCTTTATCTCTCTACCTTACCGCTCGAACTGCCAATCCATCTGTTTGCACCATTTTTACAGCTCCTGCACCATCACCACAGCCAGCGTGTCTGATGTAATAGGCACGGCAGCCATCTTCCCTCCTTCACCCTCCTGGGTTTTCTTTGCATTGGGCTTCTTCGTCACGTTTCAACATGCCTCCATTGGGCCAAATCAACTAACTGGTTTTGCACACCAAAATCCCCCCAAAAATAGGCAAAAAGGAATCAAAAAACAAAGACCCTGCCGAGGCATCTGGAAGGAAATTGTCCCATTGGGCAGACGCAGCATGGGGTTCATAAAGGGCAGGTCGTGCCTAGCTAATTTAGTGGAATTTTTTGAGGACATTACCAGTGCGGTAGATAACGGGGAGCCAATGGATGTGGTATATCTGGATTTCCAGAAAGCTTTTGACAAGGTGCCACACAAAAGCTTTCTGCATAAGATAAAGATGCATGGCATTAAGAGTAAAGTAGTAGCATGGATAGAGGATTGGTTAATGAATAAAAAGCAAAGAGTGGGGATTAATGGGTGTTTCTCTGGTTGGCAATCAGTACCTAGTGGTGTCCCTCAAGGATCAATGTTGGGCCCACAATTGTTCACAATTTACATAGATGATTTGGAGTTTGGTACCAAGTGCAATGTGTCCAAGTTTGCAGATGACACTAAGATGGGTGGTAAAGCAAAAAGTGCAGAGGGATTTGGATAGCTTAAGTGAATGGGCTAGGGTCTGGCAGATGGAATACAATGTTGACAAATGTGAGGTTATCCATTTTGGAAGGAATAACAGCAAAAGGGATTATTATTTAAATGGTAAAACATTGAAACATGCTGCTGTGCAGAGAGACCTGGGTGTGCTAGTGCATGAGCCACAAAAAGTTGGTTTACAGGTGCAACAGGTGATTAAGAAGGCAAATGGAGTTTTGTCCTTCATTGCTAGAGGGATGGAGTTTAAGACTAGGGAGGTTATGCTGCAATTGTATAAGGTGTTAGTGAGGCCACACCTGGAGTATTGTGTTTAGTTTTGGTCTCCTTACCTGAGAAAGGACGTACTTGCACTGGAAGATGTGCAGAGGAGATTCACTAGGTTAATCCCAGAGCTGAAGGGGTTGGATTATGAGGAGAGGTTGAGTAGACTGGGACTGTACTTGTTGGAATTTAGAAGGATGCGTGGGGATCTTATAGAAACATATAAAATTATGAAGGGAATAGATAGGATAGATGCGGGCAGGTTGTTTCCACTGGCAGGTGAAAGCAGAACTAGAGGGCATAGCCTCAAAATAAGGGGAAGTAGATTTAGGACTGACCTTAGGATGAACCTCTTCACCCAATGGGTTGTGTATCTATGAAATTCCTTGACCAGTGAAGCAGTTATTTTTAAGATAAAGATAGATAGTTTTTTGAAGAATAAAGGGTTCTGGTGTTTGGGCCGGAAAGTGGAGCTGAGTCAGCCATGGTCTCAGTGAATGGCGAAGCAGGCTCGAGGGGCCAGATGACCTACTCCTGCTCCTAGTTCTTACATTCTTATGTTCTTATGAGACCCACCTTCCATGCATCTTGCACTTTCATGACGTCACCAGAAGTCCTTACCTCCTGAAAAATTAAACCAGTGTGTGCACTACAAAGTCCTGCGGGCTAAACACCTGAAAGTGGTCAGGTTCTGACACACACATGATAACTTTGACCTCTGTCTCAGAGGTGAGAATATTAACAACGGAGTCATGGTTGACACAAGTTCACAATTCATCTGAGTTTGGCCATTGGATGATTTTCACACTCAACCTCGAACATTCAAAGCTTTTCAGCAAACTTCAATGGGACCAGATTACACCCCAAGTGTGAAATCAGCACAGCCACTCACTCACATGTCATTGGTAAGAAGTGTTAAAATGATCTCATTTTCATCATTATCTGTTGATGTTAACAAGCAGTGCTGTGTTCTTGTTACCAATGGCAACAGTCACAAGGAGATGTGCTTTAGGACTGATGAATTTTGATTGGTGGGCTCAACTACTGGGAAGATGCTATGACGCCCGAATGGTAAACATTAGTCTTTTGTTAATTTTAGTCTGGTGTGAGAGCATTGCAAGCAAGGGCAACACATTCACAATCTTTCTGAGAATAATATTCTTTTCGCCAGTAAGCCACAAGTTTGCAGGGACATTACAATTATCCGCCAGAACAGTTATTTAGTTGTTATTTATAAAAAGCTCAAACAAAATAAAATGCTTTACTGCTGGTATTTATAACTCTGATAAAATATCAAGTTCTGGACACCTTCCAATCTGTTACTTTCACGAAAAAAATTGCACTTTGTTATAATCAGCTCCTTATACAATAGTTTTCATGAAGTTAGTAGTAGAGGATTTCCAACAGCGATTTGTCAATTCCTGCCTGTATCATAGAATTTACAGTGCAGAAGGAGGCCATTCGGCCCATCGAGTCTGCACCGGCTCTTGGAAAGAGCACCCTACCCCAAGGTCAACACCTCCACCCTATCCCCATAACCCAGTAACCTCACCCAATACTAAGGGCAATTTTGGACACTAAGGGCAATTTATCATGGCAAATACATCTAACCTGCACATCTTTGGACTGTGGGAGGAAACCGGAGCACCCGGAGGAAACCCACGCACACACGGGGAAAACGTGCAGACTACGCGCAGACAGTGACCCAAGCTGGAATCAAACCTGGGACCCTGGAGCTGTGAAGCAATTGTGCTATCCACAATGCTACCATGCTGCCCCACAATGTTACCATGCTGCCCCACAATGGTACCGTGCTGTAATCATACATCTGCCCTCATCTGAAGTTGTGGCATTTGGATGTCAGATGTCTGACTGCCCCGCATGATGTCCGATGTCCGATTCCCCCCCCATGTCCAACTGTCCCCATATCCGATTACGACTCCCTCCCCCTCGCCCCCCCCCCCCCCCCCCCCCCCCCCCCCCCCCCACACACACTTTTGGCAGACAAATGGTACTGTGAGAAGGTGAGGGCAGCAATCGGGGATTACATGGAGCTGAATCAGAATGGGGAGGTGTCGGCGGCCACGTTTTGGGAGGCATTGAAGGCGATGGTCCGGGGGGGAGATTATCTCATTCAAGGTGCACAGGGAGGGGAGGAGGAAGGAGGAGTATGGACAGTTGCAGGACGAGTTAGTCAAGGTGGACAGGAGATACTCAGGGGCTCTCACTGAGGAGTTGTTGGTGCACAGGAGGAGGTTGCAGCGGCAGTTTGAGAGGTTGACAACAGGCAGGACAGTGGGGCAGCTACAGAGGGCAAAGGGGGGTGCAATATGAATATGGAGAGAAGGCGAGCCGTATGCTGGCTCACCAGCTGCGGAGGCAGGCTGTGCCCAGGGAAATTCTAAGGGTACGAACAGAGAAGGGGGAGGTAGTATCAGAGCCAGGGAGGATAAATGAGGCATTTGAAAATGAAATGAAAATCGCTTATTGTCACGAGTAGGCTTCAATGAAGTTACTGTGAAAAGCCCCTAGTCTCCACATTCCGGCGCCTGTCCGGGGAGGCTGGTACGGGAGTATTATGAGAAGCTGTACAGTGCCGAGCTGTGTGGAGAGTAAGGAGATATGTTTTTCAGATGAGTTGGAGTTTCTAAGGTTGAGGAGGTAGGAGCCACTGGGGTTGAGGGAGGTGATTGACAGTATTATAGGGGTGAAGCCAGGAAGGTTCCAGGGCCGGTCGACTTTCCGGCGGAGTTTTATAAGGCGTTTATGGTAGAGTCCGCAACATATCTGTTGGGGATATTTTATGAGGCATTGGAGAAGGGGTGCTGCCAGACACACTGACGCAGGCATCGATCACGGGAATCTCAAAGAAGGGGAAGGATCCGTTGGAGTATGAGTCGTATAGGGCCATTTCTTTGTTGAACACAGATGTGAAAGTGCTGGCTAACTTAGTGACAGGGAGGATAGAGGGATGTGTGTCAGGGGTGGTCGCTGAGGAGGAAACGGGTTTTGTAAAGGGTAGGTAGCTCTCCAGTAATATCAGGAGGCTGTTAAATGTGGTTATAACCCCATCAGTGGAGCATGTGCCAGAGACTGTTGTCTGTGGATGCAGAGAAGGCTTTGGATTGGGTAGAGCGGAGGTATTTATTTGAGATCTTGGGTAGGTTTGGGTTTGGCCTGAAGTTTGTGGCCCTGGGTGCATTTGTTGTATGTAACCCCGGTGGCAAGTGTACATACAAATGAGATGAGTTCATGGAGTTTTGGACTGCACAGAGGAACGAGAGTGGGGTGTCCGCTATCGCCGTTGTTGTTTGCAACTGACGATTGAGCCCTTGGCAATGGGTTTCAGGGTCAATGGAGTTGCAGGGGATTATGAGGGGAAGCACGGAGCACTGGGTGTCGTTGTACGTGGATGACCTGTTGTGTGTGTCGGACGTGCTAGAGAGCATGGGTAGGATCAAGGGAATATTTGGGGCCTTCTCTGGGTATAAGCTAAATGTCAGGAAGAGTGAGGTGTTTCCGGTGAATGCGGCGGTGCGGAGGCCAACTTGGGATGTTGTCATTCAAGGTGGCTCGGGAAGATTCAGGTATTTGGGAATTCAGTTGACGAGGAAGTGGGCTATGATGCACAGGTGGAATCTGACAATGTTAGTGGAGGGAATAAGGGGGGGTTTAAAAGATCAGATACATTACACCTGACACTGGCAGGGAGATTACAGGTGGTAAAGATGAATGTGCTGCCAAGGTTCCTGTTTGTTTTCCAGATCCTCCCGATCTTTCTCCCTAAGGCCTTCTTCTGGAAATTGGAGATAGTGGGCGCGATTCTCTGACCCCATGCTGGTTGGGAGAATCGTGGGAGTGCCAGGCGAATCACGCCACGCCGCCCTGGCACCCGCACACAATTCTCCCACCCCCCCCAAAACGGCGTGTCGCGTTTTGCGACAGGCCGCTCGGAGAATCGCCGCTCCGGTCGAGCAGCGATTCTCCGACCTGCAGGGCCGAGCGGCGTGCCGAACCCGACCGGTTCATGCCAGCGCCAACCACACCTGGTCGCTGCCGGTGTGAACAGCGCGCTACCGCTGCGTGTGGGGCCTATGGGGGGCGAAGGGAGAATCGAGCACCAGGGGGGTACTCAGGGGGGTTCTGGCCTACGATCGGTGCCCACTAATCGTCGGGCCGGCATCTCGGAAAGACGCACTCTTTTCCCTCCGCCGCCCCGTAAGATCAATCCTCCATGTCTTGCGGGGCAGCGGGGGGGAAGACGGCAACCGCGCATGTGCGGGCGCCAACCTGCGCATGCACGGGTGACGTCATTCAGGCGCTGCCGGCCGCGTCATTTAGGCAGCGCCGCTTTGACACAAGCGTCAAGGCCCGGCGCGTGAGATTGACGCACGGCCACTCTTAGCCCCCCGGGGGGTGGGGGAGAATAGGGGGCGAGGAACGGCCTCCGACGCCGGAGTGAAACACTCCGGTTTTCATTCCAGTGTCGGCACTTTGTCTCCCTTTGGGAGAATTTTGCCCAGTGATTTTGGAGTTTATATGGGCAGCGTAGGTGCGGAGGATAAAGAGGGCCCTGTTGCAGAGGCAGATAGGGGGCTGTCACTCCCAAACCTGCTGCACTACTATTGGGCTGTGAACGTGGAGAAGGTGAGGTGATGGGGGTGGGGCAATCACTATCTCCGAGGACATATACGGGGAGACCAGTGGTACAGTCGATGACCAGGGTGTGGAGTCAGTAGGAGGGGATGTCAGTGTTGATACCACTGTATGGGAACCACAGGTTTAAGCTGGGGAAGCTGGATTAGATGTGTGGGAAGTTTAGGGAGTTAGGGCAGGTGAGGGCGAGGGACTTGTACATGGAAGGGAAATTTACAGGACTGGAGGAGTTTCTGGAGAAGTTTGCGCTGCCGAGGGAGTGTGAATATAGATATTTGAAGGTGAGGGACTTTGCGCGGAAGGAGTGGGGGATGTTTTCCAGGTTGCCAGAGTACACCTTATTGGAGCAACTGCTGCTCCCAGATGAGATGGCAGATGGTAGGTTTGAGGATTGATACAAGTTGTTGGGGGAGCAGGGAGTGGCGCAGGTGGTGAGGATCAAGAACAAATGGGAGGAGGAACTGGGGGGGAAATATATTGGAGACTGTGGTGCAGGGCGATACTTCCCCCTTCTCTGTTCGTACCCTTAGAATTTCCCTGGGCACAGCCTGCCTCCGCAGCTGGTGAGCCAGCATATGGCTTGCCTTCTCTCCATATTCATATTACACCCCCTTTGCCCTCTGTAGCTGCCCCACTGTCCTGCCTGTTGTCAACCTCTCAAACTGCCCCTGCAACCTCCTCCTCTGCATCAACAACTCCTTAGTGGGAGCCCCTGAGTATCTCCTGTCCACCTCGACTAACTCGTTCAGGAACCGTCCATACTCCTCCTTCCTCCTCCCCTCCCTGTGTGCCTTGAATGAGATAATCTCACCCCGGGCCATCGCCTTCCATGCTTCCCAAAACGTAGCCACCGACACCTCCCCAGTGGGGAACAGGCCAGGACCCCAAGGTCAGCAACCGCTTGCCGCCCCTGTACCCAGTACTCGGCCCCACCCCTTCCCTCTCTACCCTAACGTGCCCCCCCCCCCCCACCCCCTACCCCCCTACCCCCCATACTCCGTCCCCACCTCCACCACTCCAAAGGTTAGGTGGGACCGTTTGATGGAATGGCCAGCTCGCATGTAGGAGTCACCCAGATGGATGGAGGAAAGTGTTACCGTGGGCAGGATCAGACATTGTCAAACGATACGGTGCACAGATCATTGCAGATTGGGCCATTATCAGCCTCCATCCCATGGACCAAACCCGCTGTTACTGATAATGCTGGGCCCACACCCCATAGTGAAGCAGGTAGAAATCATGGAGGGGGGAGTAGGTGTGGGGGTGTTTGGGAGGTTGATAGTTGGCGAAGGGAGGTTCAACATGGGAGGGAGTGGTAGGCTGGGGGAAGAGGGGATTGTGGGGGGGGGGGGGGGGGATCTTGGGGGTGGGATGAAATGTTTGTTCCACCGTCAGCCAGGCCCCCTAATTGGTGAACCTGGAGGCAAATTGAGCGAACCGTGTGCGCTGGCCCTTGCGCACATATTGGACGGCATCCTGTACCTGCCCAGGTTCTATTCTCGGCACAATCTGGCCCTCCGTTCATCCTGCTCCTCCAGAAAGTCACCCCTCTCCTGCACGATGTTGTGGAGGATGCTGCAGGTGGGTGTCAGTGGGGTGCGCACAGGATAGCTGCCTTGCAGGCTACGGTAATAGCGGTCTGTGCCTGGATACTCCGGTCACAGGGGAACACCCCAATCCCACAGCCCATCCCCTGGTCACCACCTGCTGCTCCCCCCGGCCCTAGCAGACGCCCGGCCTGCCATTCTAGCGGCAGGACCGGCAGCTCAGTCTCGCCCCTCTGGGAACATGACATACCCCCTCTCTGCCCCTCAGCAGCCACTGCACCCATTTCCTGATTTTTAAAATCACAAGTGGACCTCACCGTTGGTAATTCCTCCTGGCAGAAGTGGAGCATCATGGAAGCCCTGGAGAATACCAGGATGGGCCGGTTAATAGTATGCCAATGGCGTTTACTATACATGCAATGTAGAATGTATTCACGCCACTGTCGAGACACCGAAGCATGGCATTCAGTGGGCTCCCAGCGCCACCCTCGTTTTTCAACTGACACACGATTCTCTGCCAAATTGTGTTTCCCAATTCCGGCGTTGGCCAAGGAGAATCCAGCCCCTTTGTTTTTCTGCTTGAGGAGATGGATTTATTGCTGGGTGGAGCCAAGGAATGCAGAGAGACATTTTGAAAAGCTTTAGAGAAGTCATTTTTGCATAATCCCTTGCAGAGAAGAGTTGAATTCTGATTTGCCTGACGATGAGCTCACAATTCTCCCACAGAAAGATAGATTGAGAGCTATATGCTTATTTCCGTGTTGTTTAATAGGAAATTGAGTACTAGTGTTTAAGGGGTAATTGTAAGCTGTTCTTTTTGGGTGTGAAGTTAAAAAGTTTAATATTGTATCCATAATGAAGTTTTGTTTTAAAATAATACCGAAGCCCTATTTCTTCATGCAAATAAACTAAAATATTGGGCTTTCAGTCCAGCACCCTAACCCAAGCCACAATTGGGGTCTGGTCTGGGATCATAACACCTTGGGTACTTTGAAACTAAAAGTTTATTTCAATTATGTTGCGATTCTGGGTCAAGTGGGGCTGGAATTGACCGTACACTAGCGTAGGGTGTCGTAAGAGTGGATTATTGGATTGGATTAGATTGGATTTGTTTATTGTCACGTGCACCGAGGTGCAGTGAAAAGTATTTTTCTGCATGCAGATCAAACAGATCATTTAGGACATGAAAGGAAAATATGTAATAGGGCAATGCAAGGTACACAATGTAAATGCATAGATCCTGGCATCAGTTGAAGTATACAAGAGTGTAGTATTAATCAGGTCAGTCTGGCAACAGCGGGCAAGAAGCTTTTAAAAAATCTTTTGGTGCGTGTGTGATCAGTGGAAACAGTAGATATAGTGTATTTGGATTTCCAAAAGACATTTGACAAGATGCCACATAAAAAAGCTTAATGTAGGGCAGCACAGTGGTACAGTGGTTAGCACTGCTGCCTCACAGCGCCGAGGTCGCAGGTTCGATCCCGGCTCTGGGTCACTGTCCACTGTCCATGTGGAGTTTGTACATTCTCCCCATGTTTGCGTGGGTTTCGCCCCCACAACCCAAAAATGTGCAGGATAGGTGGATTGGCCACGCTAAATTGTCCCTTAATTGTAAAAAATGAATTGGGTACACAAAATTTATTTTTAAAAAGAGCTTAAGGTGTTGTGGGTGATAGAGCAAGAACAGAAAACTAACAGGAAACAGTGAATAGTAATAAATGGATCATTTTCAGGAAGGCAAACTATAAACAGTAGAGTGCCAAAAAAATCATTGCTGGGGCCTCAACTATTTACAATCTATATGACTTGGATGAAGGGACCGAGTATATTGCAGCCAAATTTGCTGACGATATGAAGATAGAAAAGCAAGTTACGTGGAGGTTTGAAAGAGTCTGCAAAGGGGTTTAGATAGCTCAAGTGAGTGGGCATTTGACGATTTGGCATATGAAACATAATGTACAAAAATGTGAGGTTCTCCAGTTTTGCAGGAAGAATAGAAAAGCTGAATATTTAAATGGAAAGAGACGACAGAAAGCTTCAGTACAGCGAGATCTGGGTGTCCTTGGACATGAATCACAAAAAGTCATCATGCAGTTCCAACAAATAATTAGAATGGAAAATGGAATGTTGGCATTTATTACAAGGGGGATAAAAGTAGGGAGGACCTTGTACAACTGTATAGATCATAGATCATAGAATTTACAGTAAAAAAAGAGGCCATTCGGCCCATCGAGTCTGCACCGGCCTTTGGAGAGAGCACCCTACCCACGCCCATGCCTCCAACCTATCCCCATAACCCAGTAACCCCACCTAAACGTTCGGACACTAAGGGGAATTTATCATGGCCAATCCACCTAACCTGCACATCTTCGGACTGTGGGAAGAAGCCGGAGCTCCCGTAGGAAACCCATGCAGACACAGGGAGAATGTGTGGACTCCGCACACACAGTCACCTGAGGCTGGAGTTGAACCCGAGACCCTAGAGCTGTGAGGCAGCAGTGCTAACCACAGTGCCACCATGCAGGGCATTGGTGAAACCACACAGAATACTGTATACAGTTTTGGTCACCTTATTTAGGGAAACTCAAGAAACAGGACAAATGCAACCCAGCCAATTACCGCCCTCTCAGTCTACTCTCCGTCATTAGCAAAGTGATGGAAGGGGTCATTAACAGTGTTAAATGGCACTTACTCAGCAATAACCTGCTCACTGACGCTCAGTTTGGGTTCCGCCAGGGTCACTCAGCTCCTGATCTCATTACAGCCTTGGTTCAAACATGGACAAAGGAGCTGAATGCCAAAGGCAAGGTGAGAGAGACTGCCCTTGACATTAAGGCAACAGTTAACCGAGTATGGCATCAAGGAGCGCTCGGTAAATTGGAGTCATTGGGCGTAGCTTTACGGCGCTTCCCATCAGTTGGGTTTGCTGGTCCCGCCGAAGACGGGAGGATACTAATGGATGGTCCTAATGGCCCATTTGCAGTCACTTGGCGGGCATGGCAACAGAGTCACACATAATTCTCCGGTCGTCCGGGCTAGGAATCCCTTGGGCCGGGATCACTACTGGCATTTACCAGAGTGGCCCTGACGTGGCAGACCTCGCCGCGGGCTGAGGGGTAACCCCTTAACGGAGATGCTCCCAAAGTCCACCCGAAAGACACCGTCCTCCCCCATAATGCACAACCTGCCCATCGCTCCTCTACCAGACCCCCCTACCACTCCCACCAACACCTCCTAAAGTATGAGGCCCCCACAGAACCTCTCTAGCTAGGGAGAAACCCCACAGAGACTCCCTAGATAGGGAGAACCTCCCTACATAGATCCCCTAGATAGGGAGACTCCCCCCAAACAGAGATCCCCTCGATGGGAAGACCCCCCCACAGACCCCGTAGAAAAGGCGACCCCTGGATAAGGAGATTCCTCCGAGACATCTTGAATAGGGAACCCCCAGAAACCCCTTGAATAAGGGCCTCCTTGAATAGGGGAACACCCCCCAAGACCCGCTGAATAAGGGTCCCCCCCATGAATGCATTAAAAGGGGGATGCCTCCTCACTTCCCCTTTAAAAGGGGGACCTCCCCAAAGACCCCTTAACTAACGGGACATCCCAGAGGCCCCTAACTAAAGGGGCCCCTCCAGAGACCCCCTAACTAAAGGGACACCCCCAGAGACCTCATAAGTAAAGGAACCCCCCCACAACAGACCAACCATGAAGGAGGTCAC
Organism: Scyliorhinus canicula; assembly: GCF_902713615.1. Taxonomy (NCBI): domain Eukaryota; kingdom Metazoa; phylum Chordata; class Chondrichthyes; order Carcharhiniformes; family Scyliorhinidae; genus Scyliorhinus; species Scyliorhinus canicula. The sequence goes on from NC_052150.1 coordinate 104,138,472, forward strand.
TTTCTGGAAGCTGGAGAGCAGTCCAGGAAGGGGCAGTGATAAAAACTACTGGAGTAACACTTACCTGGGCATACACCTGCTGGCTCAGACATAGGGAGCACCTCATGACCATTCCTGGAAAGAGAAAAGCAGAGTTTAAACTTCTCAGATACTTTAGCTGCAAGCCCTTCATTAATTTCTCTTGGTGGACTGTGATTGACAGCTTCCACAAACACAACTGTTAGCCTTACTTCATTCATCTCCCTTCATGGATGAGTAATTCTGAAGTGCTGTAACCACAATGTTTACAAACATCAACTACTTCAAAGAGGTAAGTGCATTCCAATCACCCCTTCACGCTTGAGTGATTTTGAAATGCTCAGCTGGTCTGGGGGGAGAGGGTCCCCTAATTCAGTGGTGTTTGGGGGATGGACGAGTCAGGTAACCCCCGTACTTGGGGGAAAGGGAAGGAGCCAGAAAATCCAGGGTGGAAGGCTAAATCGCAATGTGGGGGTGGGGCTGCTTTGCGATGTGGGTGGGGTGGGGTTGGGAGGTGGTCAGGCACGGGACCTCGCTATCTGATCACTCACTCAAAATGACGACCTGGTTGCGGGATTCGGGAATCCCTCTTATACCTCCCCATGCGTTAAGTTTCCATGTGATACCAAATTGCTTCTTGAGTTGCACACCCAAAATTAGTTCCAATTCACTTGCGGCGGAAGAACAGGCAGCACGGTAGCACAGTGGTTAGCACACTTGCTTCACAGCTCCGGGGTCCAGGTTCTATTCCCGGCTTGGGTCACTGTCTGTGCGGAGCATGTGTGGAGTTTTACGACAGAAAAATCGGCGCAACACCTGCACCGATTCAGCTACTTTAAATGGGCTAGCACCAGCGCCACGTGGAACACAATCAATTCCACGAAAAACGGTGCTGGATTCATCGGGTCGTAGCACTCAGGAGGCTGACACGCCGCATTTAAACGGTCCTCACCCCCTCACACGCACCATCCCAGCCAACAAGATGGCTGGAAGGAGAACAGCGCCACGGTTCGGGGACGCTGAGCTGGACACCCTCCTGGTCGTGGTGGAGGAGAGGACGATGACCCCGTACCTTAGCCCTGGAGGAAGGCCACCAGGCGCCGCCGTTCGCCGTGCGTCGGTGCAGGTGGTAGGTGCAGTCAGCACCGTGAGCAACATCATCTGGACTGACATCCAGTGCAGGAAGAAACTTCAGAACCTTCTCAGAGCGGCCAGGGTGAGTTGGCTGCACGCGTCCCTGGCACTAACCCCATCCCCCACACACCCATAACCTGGCCCCTCCCACCCCCTGTGCTGACCAAACTCCACCCTGCCCCACATGCCAGCACCCATGCCAGCCGCCATGGCCGGGTGCCCTGGCCACTGAGGACACCATCTACCCAAACCCTGCATCAGACTGTCTAAAAGTTCTGTTGTATGTCCCCCCCCCCCAACCGCCCCGCCCCTAGGGGAAGGCTGCGCAGAACCGTCGGGAGCGGGAGGAGCCCGAGCTTGAGCAGAGGGCCCTGAACGTGGCAGGTAGCCCAGAGGAAAGGGAAGTGGCCGGGGTGGGGTGCGATCACAGGCAAGGAAGTTAGACCCCGCTGAGTTAAGGTTCCCCATGACACGTGTGTCGAGATCCTCCCTCACCACCCTCACCCCCACACCACCCTCAGCCTCCAGCATCAACCTTCCTCTCCCGCTCCACCCTGGCCTAATGACCAATCGTACATGTCAATTTGTGCCTTGCAGGACTTGCTGGAGATGGGGCCGGCCCATCCGGTGTCTCCTGCCCCCTGCCAGTGCCAGAGCCCCCCAGACAGCCGAGCACCGTCACTGAGAGCAGCTCGGACAGCAGCCCTTCACCCGAGACTCAGGAAACCCCGGAGCCCGGGTGAAGGATGATACTGATTTGTCATCACAGCTGTCTCCAACACCCTCCACCAGCCCAGAGACACTTACCTTGGTTGGGCATGTTAGTGAAGAGGCTCCTGAAATGAAAATCGCTTATTGTCACGAGTAGACTTCAATGAAGTTACTGTGAAAAGCTCCTAGTTGCCACATTCCGGCGCCTGTTCGGGGAGGCTGTTTCGGGAATTGAACTGTGCTGCTGGCCTGCTTGGTCTGCTTTAAAAGCCAGCGATTTAGCCTAGTGTGCTAAATAGCTAAACAGTGTCCTGGGACACTATCTGCTGATCTGGTACAGCTGGTGGATGTAGGTGCACCCAAGGGGCTGGACGGTCGGAGGGCAGGCCGGCCCCAGTAACCAGCTGCCATCCGAACGGGTCCTGGGCATCTGGAACATCCATTTCCAGCCACAGTGCAGATGCAGTCAGAGAACTAGGGACCACAAGAGGGGATGTCAGAGAGCATTCAGCACCTGCAGACGCAGGTGGAGGAGTCCAACCGCGTGCAGGAGCTGGGGGTGATGCCGGCTATGCGTGCCAGCCAGGGCAACATCGCACGGGTGGCGCCCGCGGTGGAGGCATTGGGGGCGATAGTTTCGGCTCTGGATCAGCGTGTCCAAGGCCTGGATCATTCTGTGCAGGCGGTGGCCGAGGCCCAGGACAGGACTACCCTCTCACAGGTAGCTATGTGCCAGAGCCACCTGGACATTTCAGTGGCGCTCCTCAGCATGGCCCAGTCACAGCCATAGCTGGGAACATCTGCGGCATTGCCCAGGCGCTGGCCACTATGGCGCAGACAGTGGACGAGGTGGCCCATTCCCAGAGGGAGATGGAGCATTCATTGGCTGCCATGGCACAGACCCACAGGGTGGTGGCACAGTTGCAGTGTGATGTGGCACAGTCCCAGACAGAGATGGTCCACTCCCTGTGCTCCATGGCCATGAGCGTGCAGACTCTGGTTGAGACCAGAGCGGCCCCCCAGGACTGGCAGCGCCAGGTGGCGGGGTGGCCTCAGGGGATAGCTCATTCGCATCCCAGTCCCATGGAGTAGCCCAGGGGTCATCGGGCACCCTGAGAAAGGAGGGGTTGATGGGGCCCATGGTGGTGGCTCCCACAGGAGGGGTGCCAGAACACCGCAGCAGCTCGGACTCCCCCCCCCCCCCCCCCCCCCCCCCCCCCACTATCCCTGCCGGTGGGCAGTGGCACCATGCCACCTGAGACACCCAAGCAGCGGCCGGGCCCATCTAGTGAACTGTGGTGCAGGCCCTGTGTGTGCACCATGCTCAGTCCTCCACCCCCCCCGCACCCTGAACACCCCCAGTACCCCCATCCCAGGGATTCAGTGTGACCTTGAGATGGAATGGCCAGCTCGTATGCATGCAGGGATCACCCATGTGGAAGGTGCTACCATGGGCATGAGCCAGACGTTGTCACACGATGTGGTGCACCGGAGCTCATTCCAGGGGGGTTGTCATCATCCTCCATCTCATGGACCAGACCCGCTGTTACTGCCACCACCTCTTGGCGCTGCGGGTATGTATAACGGGGTGGGAAGTGAGGAGTGTGGGTTTGGGATGTGGTGTCAGTGCCCCTGACCAGCACCCCCCCTCCACCCCGTCTCTCCTAGTCGGTGAACCTGGAGGCGACCAGAGCGTCCCATGCATGTTGGGCCTGGCGCACACGTCGTGCGGTCTCCCCTGCCTACGTGGGCCCCATGTCTTCCTCATCCTCCCCTGCATCCTCCTCATCGGACGTGGCCTTCCTCCTCAGCCTCCTCCTCCAGCACATCGCCCCTCTGCTGCGCGATGTTGTGAAGGATGCAGCAGGATGTCACGATGCGGCGACCCTCTCAGCCTTGTACTGAAGGGCCCTCCAGTGCGGTTCAGGCACCTGACCCACATCTTCAGGACGCCGAAGGACTGCTTGACTACACCCCTGGTCGCTGCGTGTGCATTGTTGTAGCGGCTCTCCACGCTGGTCTGTGGCCTCCGGATAGGTGTCATGAGCCACGGCCACAGCGACTAACCCCTGTCATCCAGGAGCCAACCCCTCAGCCGTGGGGGAGGGGGTGCCCCTCGAACAAGTCAGGGATCGTCGAGGTGCCAGGATGAAGGAATCGTGCACACTGCCTGGGTATCGGGCGCAGAGGTGTATCGGGCAGCTGATGGTCACAGACCAGCTGGACGTTCATTGAGGGGTACCCCTTTCGGTTGGTGTAGAGGGCCTGTTATCTGACAGTGCCCGTAGGGCGACATGCATCCCATCAATCACCCCCTGGACCCAGGGCATCCAGCGAATCCCACTGCCGGGCATCCTGGTGGGCTCGGTCCACATGGAAATGGATGTGATGATCTGCCTGGGCAGAGAGAGTCTCCGTGACAGCGCGGATGCACCTGTGCACCGAGATCTGTAAGATCCTGGACAGGTCCCAACTTGGAGACTGGAAGGACCCCGTCACATAAACATCTATGGCGACCATCACGTTGACGGTGCCCTCCCCTATACCCCCAGGGTGCCACGTGTGCCATGATCTGGCAGACAGGTCGCACTGTCTCTCTGCTCAGCTGGAGTCTCTGACGGCATGCCCGGTCTGGCAGGTCCTCAAATGTCAGGCGCTGCGGGGACACACGAGGTCTCATGCAGCGCCTCCTTGGCACATCCCCCTCCTTGGCCTGTTGGGCGGCCAGCCCTCCAGCCTCTGTGGCTGCCACCTACCCATTCTGTAGCCCGTTCCTCTGCTGGGCGCTGTGCTGCTGCAGCTTCCTCCTCCTCTTCGAGCTGCTCCCACTCATATGGTGAGTAGCGGCCAGTTGGGCGGGGTGTTTGGGGCAGGGGGGCGGTGTGGCCGGGGGTTGCAGGGGTGGGCGCACCCATACGGCTGCTGCAGAACCAAGGGCCGGGGTGGGTAGTCTGTGGGTGTGCAGCAAGGTGGCCACCATAATGGTGGTCAATGCTTGGGCACCTCCCCAGTCCCGTCAGGAGGGTCACCTCTACTGCTCGTCCTGTTCCCCGCTACCCCGACCCTGGCAGGGGCACCACACCTCAGCCAGCATGGCCAGTGTCCGGTGGCAGCCTGCAGTCATTCCACTTCGTGTCCTACCTCTTCTCCCTCTCTCTCATCAACCACGACGCTAGGTTCATGATTTTCGAAACCACAAGTGAACCGCGCCATCGGGTACTCAGCCCATTGGAGGCAAAGAATCGCGAGGCCCTGGAGATTACAGGATCAGGCCCGCGAATGATATGCCAATGGTGTTTAAAAACCGCGTGGTGCACGTTGCATTCACGCATTTTCAGGGTGCAAGAGAATCGCGATTTGGTGTCAAACCGGCACCTATCGCGATTTAGGCGCCGGAGGCTATTCTCCGCCCAATCGTGTTTCCCGATTTCGGCCGACAGAGAATCCTGCCCTTTGTCTCCCAAATGGAGAATCCCGGCCATTATTTCATGCAAATATGAGCCGGCAGGAAATCATCATTGGTAATTCATATATTTTGGTATAAGTGGGAACCTAGAACTGGCATGGTCGATCGCCTAGCCAGTTAAGGAAGAAACCGTTCAGAAAGTGTTGAACGCCTTCTTTCCAAGTAATACTGTGACAATTCATTCATGATGATGATGAAAGGGCCAGACATAAGTAGTTTGAGAAGCGTAACTGATTTAGTGTAATTTTTGAACTGTTCAGAAGGGGACTTGTATTGAAGGGTGACTGCAAGACTGAATGCAGAACTAAAATACTGACCTAAATCAGTTTTGATAAAGAAAGGCATTTGTTGCACTCTACATTTGTGAGCAATGTGGCAATATAAGCGATAATAACATAGGAACATAGGATTAGGAGCAGAAGTAGGCAATTGAGCACTTCAAGCCTGCTCTGCAATTCAATCAGAATTATAAGTATCAGAAAGATGAAATTGAAAGAGGGAATGCCAGCAACTAGAAACCTGGAAATGTGATGTAAGCAGTATGCTAACCCAATTTCAGGCGGGGATAATGGTAGCACTGGCACAAGCTCTGGGGTCTACGTGGTGACGTAGTGGTATTGTCACTGGATTGGTAAACCAGAAACCCAGGGTAATGCTCTGGGGAGCCAGGTTCAAACCTCACCACTGCAGATGGTGAAATTTGAATTCATTAAAAGTCTAATGATGACCATGAAATCATTGTCGATAGTCGTAAAAACTCAGCTGGTTCACTAATGTCCTTTCGGGAAGGAAATCTGCCACCCTTACCTGGTCTGGCCGACATGTGACTCCAGACCCACAGCAATGAACTGCCCTTTCAAGGGGATGAGCAATAAATGCTCGCACAGCCTGTGACGCCAAGACGCATGGACAAATAATTTTTAAAAAGAAATGAAGGGAAAGAACAGGGATCTGGTAAACCAAAACAACTTGCTGAAAGAAAATAAACTTAATGTTGTAACCATCACTGTGGCTAGTGTGATGGTCAATGTTGCAAGCTTTTGTGTTGAGAAAACATAATCACTGTGTGAAAGGAAATTAAAGGATGCTAGAATTTCAGCTTCTGCACCAGTGTATGTGAATTTGTGGAAGTTTCCAAACCATGACATGTTTCAGCATTTCTTTTGTTTAAAAGTCTGTCTTTAAAATAATAGTAATATTCTTTATTATTGTCACAATTCGGCTTACATTAACACTACAATGAAGTTACTGTGAAAGTGCCCCAGTCGCCACACTCCGGCGCCTGTTTGGGTACACAGAGGGAGAATTCAGAATGTCCAATTCACCTAAAGCCTGTTCTGTGTTTGATTGTAAGCACTGCCTGCGGTTCTGTGGACAGAGCTAAAAGCTACATTACCTTTTTTAGTGTTGTCTTTGGTATATTAAATTGTTTATTGTCTCCTCTATGTACGTATACACAAGCATCTTATTTATGAGGTATTGGTCCCATGTTTTTGGCTTTTGAACTGATCTAAACCATGCAAATATTTCTTGGGCTCACAACTTGGGGACATCACATAAAAAGTTGGCACCTTGTGTTCTTAATTCTTCACATATGTGAATGCGGTTGATTATGTTCATTTCAGCTTAATGCCAATCATCAAGAATTGGGATTAAAAATCGTTTGAACTACATTTTAAACTAAAGTTGTGGGTGCAGATTTATGTTGACTAAAGCTTGCTGGTGCAATAGGAAAAACCAGCACGTTAGGTCAATCTGAACTTTTCAAAGCATTGTTTTAATTGGAGTACAGCTAAAAATTGTTATTGCTTTCTGAATTACTGCCTCACGTATAGCCAGTATGATTCCTAATGCAGAGTTAAAATGACCTCTGGCAATGTCCCAGTATCCATGGCCTGTGGAGAGGTTAACAGTTTAATTATGTTGGCCTGTCTCACAGCGCTCAGATATATAAACCAGCACGTTCTGCTTATAACTGACTAGCAAGTTGGTTTGAATGAAAAAAAGGACAATAAATTACTCTATGATGAAATAAAAAAATGGAAAGGAAAATATCCTGTCTCGTTTTCACTGTCCTAAGGTTGCAATATTTCAATGTACAGGGTCTTTAAAAAATAGGTGTGAATGATTTGGCAACTCCAACTTTTTTTCTCTTTTACTAAAAAGTAAGACTTTTTAAAAAACCGTTTAACTGTGAAAGCTAACCTTTTTCTTCAGTTATATGACAGTCATTTGGACAGGGGCCTGAAGAAAGAACAACAAGAAAGTTGATATTTTGGAGGGGGGGGGTGGTTCAAACACAGTTTTTTTCTGTTTATCTGTTCTTTGTAGTGTTTAATCCTTGATCGCAAACACAAGACGTACCTGAACTGGCAGCTCCACCAAAACTCGAGTGAGAGGAACCAAGCCTACTTAAAGTTGGAACCATCACTGAGGCTAATGCGATAGTCAGTGTGGACTGCCATGATATGCAGACACACACATCTTGATATACAGGCAAGCAGCTAATGAATATAGAGAACAGGACATGACCAATAAGCAGGCAGGACACTCAGGGGTGGGATCTGACTATAAACGACACGAGGCGCTCACATTCTGCCTCTTTCCATTGATGAATATCTAGAGAGTCAGTCAAGGGTGTTGTTACAATCTCACACCTCCACCACGTGGCTGAGAGCTAGTCTGGTTCAGTCAGACAGAGTAACCACACTTAAATTAGCAGAGAGCCGAACTCAGAGAACTGTGCTATTGGTTCAATAAACCTGATTGAACTAACTTCAAGGTCTGGAGTATCTTTCAGATCTAAGCTGCATCCAGTTGCAATCAGTGTTAGACCAGTGTACCTAACACGACATAGACTATCAATCTTTTTTAAAAAATATTTTTATTCAAGACTTTTCAACAAAAATATAAATATACAGAATGTGAAAAGACCAAAGAAAAAATGGACCAACCCTCCAACCCCTTGACACCGACCCCCCATCCATGCCCCACCTTCCATATTTTAACCTCCATACCTCCCCCCGAAACCTCCCCCTCACTTGCTGACCCCTCAATCTTCCTTGAAGAAATTAATAAACAGTTTCCACCTCCAGGTGAACCCTTCTACCAAGCCCCACAGAGCGAACCGGATCTTCTCCAACCTCAGGAATTCTACCAGGTCGCTCACCCACAAACCTGCCTTCTGCGGCTCCGAGTCCCGCCAATATAACAAAATCCATCTCCGGGTTATCAGGGTGGCAAGGGCCAATATATCGGTCTCTCTCCCCCCTGCACTCCCGGGTTTTCCGTCACACCAAATATCGCCACCTCCGGACTCAGGGCCACCCACACCTAGAACCTTGGACATAACGTCCAAGAAAACCTGCAGGAACCCCGCAATCTTGGACACGCCCAGAACATGTGCACTTTTATACTGCTCACACCCACCTTCCATGTCCTCGCGGACTTGGCACCACATGGAGGAGGACACCCGCACTTAGTGGCCATCAAGGTTACTGCAGCCCTGAACATTTACACCTCAGCATCCTCCCATGGCTCGATCAGGAACCTGGGTGGCATATTGCAGGTCACAGCCCGCAGCCGACAGGTCACGGATACCCTCTTTGCCCGGGTGGAAAACTACATCAAATTTAACATGGACCATGCTCAACAGGATGCCCAGACAGCAGAGTTCTCTGCCATCATCGGGATGCCCCAGGTCTAGAGGGTACTGGATAGCACGCATGTAGCACTGCGCTCAGCAGGCCATCTGGGAATGTCCTATGCTAACAGAAAGGGGTTCCACTCCCTGAACATAGAACTTGTGTGCGACCACCACACGGAGATCATGCAGGTGTGTGCCCCCTTCCCAGGGAAAGTGCACGACAGCTACATCCTAGAGCAGTTGGTCATCTCCGACCTCTTCGAGAAGCACCCCAGGATAGGCAGCTGGATCTTTGGGGATAAGGAGTACCCGCTGAGGACCTGGCTAATGATGCCAATACGGAGGCTGGAGACCGAAGTGGAGACCTGGTACAACGAGGCATATGCAGCCACCCGGGCTGTGATGAGCGGTGCATCAAGATGCCGTTCCTATGCCTCGACTGCTCCGGTAGGCACTGCAGTACACCGTCTGGAGAGTTGTCCACTTTGTGGTGATATGCAGTGTCCTCCAGAACCTGGCACAGCAGTGGGGCGACGAGATGGAGGATGGGGATAAGGAACATGTGGTCACCTCCAAGAGGAGGAGGATGACAACGACGAGGATGATGAGGCGGCACCAGACCAGCAGGGGTTGGAGGACCAGCCCAGGAAGGAACAGTAGGACCAGCCGGAGGATGCAGGATAGGCGGCATCAGCGAGGGTCCGACAAGCCTGAAGGACCAGGGAGGCACTCATGCTTTCCCGCTTCACATAGGACGTGATCTTGCTGTCTTTGCTACCTTACCCACCACCCCCATTTACCACCCTCTCAGGCTATGTGTCACATCACTTAGGGTCAGGGTGCTGGAACTGCGTCGGCACTGTCTATGGGTCACTGTCGAGGGCAAGGTGGGGGTGGGGGGGGGGGTGGGGAGGGTGATGATAACCCGCAGACAGTCGAGCGCTCGTGCTCCTCAATCTATGCCATAGTCTGATCCATGCCTCTCTGCTGGGTGCTCGCTCACACCCATCACCTGCACATGGTGTGTCCGAGAGGGTGTGTGGGGGGAGGGGGGTGAGGGGGAGATGCCACGAGAGATGGTCCAAGGGTTCTGAGGTTGGCCCAGATTGTGGGAGAGTGACAGAGGCATCAAACTGGTTGTGGACAAGGGTGTTTCATGGGTTTTACAATTCCCTACTCTCCCAATAGTTTCGCTCCTTCCCACCTCCCCGCCACTCCCCCTACCTACTCCTCCTTCCCCCTTCTCTGGTGCCCTCAGTGACCCTCGATGTGCTTTGCCTTCCTAGCTCTACCAATATGTCTAGGTGTATCCCCAGGATGCACATCAGAAGTGGAGGCAGCCAGCTTCTTACCTCATCCTGTGGCCTTCAATGCCCCTGGCGGGCATCTTCTGGGGCCGGATGGTCCCGGCTCACTTGTTGGCGGCACATGCACAGCTATGCTGCTCTGTTCCAGGTGCTGGCTGTGAAAAGCGGCCTCATCAGAGGGATGGAACTTGGGGAAGCTGGCAGCGACCATCGCCACTCCATGGGTCAGTGTTGGCACCCAGCGCCCCCTCCTCCCGGTTGGTGCTCATAGGGCCCTGGGGTTCACCTTGGGACGGAGGGATAGCTGGGTCGAGCCCCGGATGCCATTGGTTCTGCCAGTCTTGGTGGCTTCCCGATGCCTGCACCATCGTGTCCAGTCTCAGCAATGCTCATAAGTGACTGGGACACATCCCCCAGTGATTGGACTATGCTCTGACGCACCCAGTAGTGTTGGCCTCTGTGCTAAGTATCTCCCATACCCTTAGCCTCTGGTACTCCTCCAATCGGCTATGGATCTACTGGAGTGGCGCTGATGTCTCCCTCTGAATGTCCTGACCACACCCCAACGTCTCCATCAGCTCCGGGATGACCTCTTCCACAGGCTCAGCAACTGATGAGTGGGGTAGGATTGACTATGGTGCTTGAAATTAGAGCAGTCTTCCAGAGATCTGTTACTACTACAGATCAACCAAGGATAGAAGAACTCGAATATAACCACAGAGGGGGTAGGGGAGGTTTGTTGTTGGTGAGTGAGGAAACATTCTCAACTCCTATTAATTTGACCATGTGAACAAAAGCTGCCATACCACCAATGGCTGAAGGAAGAACAATGGAAGCAGTTAAATAAGCAAGTGCTGCAATTTTATTGCAATTGTATAGGGCATTGGGCAGGCCACACCTGGAGTATTGTGTGCAGTTTTAGTCCTCATCATGAAGGAAGTTCCGACTGTGGAGGGAGTGCAGTAAAGGTTTACCAGACCACATCCTGGGATGGCAGGACTGGTCATATGAGGAGAGACGGTTAGGATTATAGTCATTGGAGTTTAGAAGAGTGAGAGGGGATCTCACAAGCTTACAAAATTCTGGGGGGGGGGGGGGCAGAGAGGAGTCCAGAACTAGGGGTCATAGTTTGAGGATAAGGGGTAAACCTTTTAGGACTGAGGTGAGGAGAAATTTCTTCATCGAGAGAGTGGTGAATCTGTGGAATTCACTGCCACAAAAAATAGTTGAGGTCAAAACGTTGTGTAATTTCAAGTGATTAGATATAGCTCTTGGGTCTTAAAGGATTGGGGGGGGGGGGGGGGGGGGGTGGTAGGGTCAGGGTATTGAACTTGGTGATCAGCCATGATCATGAGTGGCAGAGCAGGCTCGAAGGGCCGAATGGCTTCAGCCCGTTTCTATTTTCTATACATGTTTTTACGGAAGTAGAATGGCAGAATGGCCTCCTTCTGCACTGTCAATTCTATGAATAGACTGCATCACAGAAGTATCCCATATAAATAAAATGATTGTAAAGTAGTACTTTAATGTTTTGTGTAAGAACGTGAACAAAGCCTCTGTCACAACAGATCAAAGTTTAAAAACATTTTTTTTTTTTTTTAAAAAGAGTACTCAATTATTTTATTCCAATTAAGGGGCAATTTAGCATGGCCAATTCACCAACCCTGCGCATCTTTGGGTTGTGGGGGCGAAACCCACGCAAACACAGGGAGAATGTGCAAACTCCACACGGACAGTGACCCAGGGCCGGGATCGAACCTGGGACCTCGGCGCCGTGAGGCAGCAGTGCTAACCACTGCGCCACCGTGCTGTCTCCACAATTGCGAGTTGAAGGCTGATCTCAAAGGGTGTTTTTCAACTTGTCACATCACAGGCTCCACAGAAATACAAGATGCTGCTGATGTGTTTGACATTGGACCATGCTGCAGCAAGTAGTATAAGTTCTTGTTTCAGTCCACAAACCAGGTAAGTTCTTACTGCTTTATGTAGTCAGTGACGAACACTGATAATATAATCTTTATTCAGGTCACAAGTAGGCTACATTAACACGGAAATTAAGTTGCTGTGAAATCCCCCAGTCGCCACACTATGGCACCTGTTCGGGTACTCCTAGGGAGAATTCAGAATGTCCAATTCACCTAACAGATGTACTTGTGGGAGGAAACCCACGCAGACATGGGGAGAACGTGCAGACTCCGCACAGACAGTGACCCAAGCCGGGAATCGAACCCGGGTCCCTGGGGCTGTGAAGCAACTGTGCTACCACGACCACTTTACCATTTACTGACTGTAAATTCCAGATCAATGTAGCAACTTGTTCCATATTTACTTGTCATCTGATGTCTTCATTCAGAGTATACTTAATATCTTCCATGAATACAGCATTTTAAAACTCCAGGTGAAATTCACTTTACCCAAAAATTAACTTTAGTGTCACTGCCGGTGGGAGATGCAGGACAATTCCTGCCGAGTGCGTTGGCATGATCTTGGCTGCAATTCACTCCCCACTTAGTCTTTTTTTTAGAAAGAAAAGAAGCGGCGTGATCTGCAATAGCATTGAGAGGGGTGGAGTTTAAAGATACCAGCAGGCGTCCGGCTCCTCAGAGATCAGGGCCCCCATCTCAAAGTAAAGTGACACACCCCCCGCAAATGATCACTGGCATCAACTCCCTCCTCGCAAAGATCGCTGACATCTTCTTGTTCCCTGAAAGGATTGCTAGCATCAACCTCTCCCAAAGAATGTTAGCATTGGGGCACTTTCAATAGGTCTTTCGCTTTGTGGAGACCAGTAGTGATGCACACCGGCACCATGTCACACCGGTGGGGAAAAGCATTGCATGTCCCCGGAAGATTTGCTGTTAAGCCAACTTTGAATATTCAAATCCATTTAAATGAATGGTACCAGGTTCACTCCCCACATCTGCTGGGAGGGCCCAGGACAATTGTGAACTGTTTGGTGCCTGGAACAAATCCCGTTTTAGGTCTCTCCCAGAATGCTCCCACCCAAGCAGGATCTGCATCAGGCAGAATTCCCCAAACCATCTTTGGTTGATCGTTTGCTTTTAGTATCCATATGTCAAGGGCACATTTTCCAAACTTACTACTTTAGCTGCACTGTTGCCACTTTCAGTTTTCAGATGGCGCACAATTTGTTCATTGGCCTGACATGATGCCTTTTGAACTCTCCATAGCCAGGTGGCCAAAATACAAACATGAAATTTGATTGAACTACCGTCTTGTCAAACCGTAGTTTTTGAAGGTTTGGATAAATAAACAAGTCTTCAAAAATATAATTATTTTTTAAGGACAACACATGAAAATGGCAAGGAATGTGTCATGATGTACAAGAAAGTGAAAAAGGTTTCCCAACACTTGGTTTTTTAAAGTACAAAAAGGTTTATTCAAAAAATCCCTAGTGTCAAATTACATATCCACAAACTGTTATTAAACTACAAAGATTGACAAAACAATGTGTAATGTTCTCAGCAAATTTGAAAAAAATGCCAATAAAAGGAGACCACAGTTATTTAATTTTATGCTACATACCTTCCTTTTAAATAGCTTTACTAAATTGTTATAGTCTCAGAGTGAAATTCCAAAATACAAGTAATGCTTCAGAAGTCGGTTATTTCACATCAGTTCGTCTACACAAAAGGAAGACTATCCTACAGTTTCCATTTGATTTGGAATCACAACCTCTTTCTACTGCAACCGTACAGGTGAGGGAACAGACCTCTACAAACTACACGTTGTACTTGGTCAAGCTGTTGCTAATCATCTTCACCTTCTCCCGATTCAGATTCTAGAAAGAAAATAAAAGTCATTATATTTCTGTTAAGTGCTACATCCTTTATTGACATTCTGGAAAATGACAAATCACTTCAACTATTGTTTGAATATACATGCATAATGGGTATAATTAATCTTTCAAATGTATCAATACTCTTTGACTCAATGAAAATCTTCAATAATTGTTCTGTTTTCACAGTCTCTGAAATGTTAATGGAACTATTTAAATTCATATTTATTCAGAAAATATCACATTTTGCAGTAATATATATATATATAAAAGGCTGTGCGCACTTTGTGAGCTTCAACAATATTCCGTAGACGCACTTTATATGTAACTATCATGCACAATTCTATTTCTGATTTCTTCTCAAAGTTTGCTCCCAGTGAGATCACTTCTGGGTGAGTATTTGAAAAAATGAAAAATGAAAATCGCTTATTGTCACGAGTAGGCTTCAATGAAGTTACTGTGAAAAGCCCCTAGTAGTCACATTCCGGCGCCTGTCCGGGGAGGCTGGTACGGGAATCGAACCGTGTTGCTGGCCTGCTTTAAAAGCCAGCGATTTAGCTCAGTGTGCATTGTCCAGGTATTGCTGCATATGGACACCGCATCACTAATGGTTCTGAGTCACAAATGGTGCTGAACATTTTGCAATCCCCACTTTTGACCTTTTGATGGATGATGGAATCATTAACATTGAAATAAAAGTAAAATTTTGCAGATGCTGGAAATCTGAAAAACAGAAAATGCTGGAAAGTTCAGCAGAATGGGAGGAATGTCCATTGATAAAGCAGCTGAAGATGGTTGGGCCCCAAGACATTACTCTGAGGAACTCCTGCAACTCAGATGACTGACCTCCAACGATCAGAATGATCTTTCTCTTCCCCCTCCAAATTCCATTGATTCCAGTTTTGCTAGGATTCCTTGATGCCACACTGTTAACTGCGGCTTTGATGTCAGGGCAGTTATTCTCACCTCATCCCTTTAGGTCAGTTCTTTTGTCCATGTTTAACCAAGGCTGTAATAATGTGAGGAGCTGAGTGGCTTTTGCTAATGTATGATGTAGATTATGCTACTGATATCAGTTAGTTATGTGTTGAGTTAGGAGGTATATACTTGTAACACGTAACACTAAATAAATGCTTATAAACGTGTGTGAAGACTGGTTCCAGTTAATTCTTCACCAACTGGCTTACTGGAGCATAACAACACGGATGGTGACGTGTCGCTCAGGGGGAAAGTAGAGAGATTTGAGATTGTCACAAACACAAATATATTGTTGAAAGCAGATTGTGGCAAACAGAAAAAAAAATATCGGGATGAAACGAGATTTGCTCTGTTCCAAGAAGATGCCAATTGTTGTACAACCCGACTCACTCAGTAATAGATTATTAAGACATGGATTGGGGGGGCAGTTTAGCTCAATTGGCTGGACAGCTGGTACATGATGCAGTGTGAGGCAATTCCCGTACCGGCTGAGGTTATTCATGTGGGCCCTGCCTTCTCAACTTTGCCCCTCGCTCGAGGGGTGGTGATCCTCAGGTTAAATCACCACCAGTCAGCGCTCCCACTCACAGGGGAAAGCAGCCAATGGTCATCCGGCACGTGGCAACTTCAGAAGGAGAAAAATTAAAAACTAGAAGATGGCAAAACTGATTTATAGATATTGTATTCATGCAATATTTTGCACTCTTATATTTTTAAATCTCAAATTGAGAGACTTTAATTCTGTGCATAATCACACTAATGAGCGTTCTGATGAAAGAATCAGGCATGTCTTCAAATCTCAAGTTCAAGGAAAATGAGAATACATTGATCATTTAAAAGAGATTACAATGTAATTAACTCCACCTATTTCAGCAGATGTGTTGGCCAAGGGTATGACATTTGGTGCCGAGGAAGAGAATAGATTTGTATGGCCTCACGTTGTAAATGCACTGGAATAAAAATATTTTGCCTAATACTACCTTCTTCAGCATTTTGCAGCCATTCGACAAATTTCGTCATCTGCTCAAGAAACATGCTTTTGCCTTTGGCCACATGTGCTTCCCTGTACCATTTTAGGATGGCTTCTTCACTCAGAACATCAGCTGCAATACAGAGTAGTAAGCAGAACATCAACATTCTTTTAAAATAACAAATGCACACAATTTCTGGCAAAATAATGGCGCTATTCATCCTTTACCACAGCTACTGAATTCAGACTGCACACTTTACGCTAGGCTGATCATCTCTTCCTAATAGGCTGACTCAGTTGCTCAGTGATATTTAAAGACTATTGACTCAGCAGTGTGTTGAACTGTTCCACTAGAAGTGCAATTACTCAAACAGATGTTCTTGTCATAAACTGTCATACTGAAAAATAAAAGGACTAAATTTGCTTGGCTGACTAAACATGGGGACTGACTAGATAGGATCAAGTGTCAGAGACAGGGCTATGGCACTGCATGGCTATAATAGTACTGGTCAATTAGGTACTCGTACTTGTTTTACAAACCTTGACTAGAGTGATTAAGATTCATTAAATAACCGAATGTTAGTCACAGTGGCTAATTCATGGAATATGCCCCTTTAGCTTCTTCTGAAACTTAATCATAGAATCTCTACAGTGAAGAAGGAGGCCATTCAGCCCATCGCGACTGCAGTGACCCCTTGAATGAGCACTCTATCCATGTCCACTCCCCCCGACCCCCATATCCTAACCCTGCACATCCCCGGACACTAAGAGGCAATTGATCATGGCCAATCCGCCTAACCTGCACATCTTTGGACTGTGGGAGGAAACCGGAGCACCCAGAGGAAACCCACGCAGACACGGGGAGAACGTACAAACTCCACAGTTACCCAAGGCCGGAATTGAACCCGGGTCCCTGGTGCTGTGAGGCAGCAGTGCTAACCACTGCACCACTGGGACATAATGCAGCAGGCACAGGTCATCGCCCATCTCTTGCCATGCATATGAACAATGATGGTCAGAGTTCCAAAAAGAAAACCTCAAGTTTATGGTGTCATCTCAACCTGCATTATGACTAATGGTAGCTAAAAGCGATTGATCTCATGTTAATAAGTAGGTAGTATTTCGATGAATTCCATAATACATTTTTAGATTATGGGTTGCCAAATTGGCTCCAGCTGTTACACTGCAACTGTCACAACGTTTCTCTACTCCCCGTCCACCATCTGGGTGTTGACCTTGATGAAGTTAGAACAACCAAACAGCACAAGGTTCAGTGGCTCTGTGTAAAGATTTTCTACAGCATATAAAACTGCTCTAGAAACAGAAAAATCAAGGGACCGAATGCATTTTTAATGCTCACTTTCAAAGTGGCACTGGCAGAGGGAAGATAGCAAATCACCCTCTTGGTTGGGATGGAGTGTAGCTTGGGGAGAGAACCAAAATATTAAGGGGAGAAATAGTCTTTTTAAATATAAAATATCTTTTGTCCATTCGGGCAAACTCGCGATCACAATCGGGCCTACATTCTCAGTATTTGAGTTAATTAAGCATACATCAGTAACAGGTATTAGGAGGATCAATATCGACAGTCAGAATAAAATCCTTAATGTTGCTGAATACCAACTTACGGTAGCCATTTGATCCCATAGCAGCCAAGTGTAACATACTTGGTCATGAAACATTCTGGGGAGTGAACTGTGCCCTTATAATCAAATTTGTTGCGGCTTATGAAAAAAATGGTAGGGTTATTACTCCCAGGTCCCCAGTAGAATTTATGAGAAAAGACTGCATTAGCATCCTCCAATTTGGACTGCTTTTGTGTAAGCAAGTACCCAGTCTCTTTTCATCACTGTCTACTGACAGTTTAGCTCTCAGCAGAAACTAAGAACTTGAGACGTCAAGGAAAATATCAGGGATGAAGCCATGTCTGATCACTCTGACTATCGGTTATTGCATCAATTTTCTGCAGTGATACGCTATCACATTCATTACTCTTTAATCTCTCTCAGTTTTCAATATCACCATTGGTGAATCCCCACCATCAACATCTGGGGGATTACCATTGACCAGAAACTTAACTGGACCAGCCATATGAATATCACCAGTGCCAAAATCAGGTCAGAAGCTGGGAATTGTGTGGTAACTCGGCACCTGGCTCCCCAAAGCCTGCCAGCCACCTGCAAGGCACAAGTTGAGAGTGTGATGGAATGCTCTCCACTTAGCTGGATGTGTCTAGCTCCAACCACAGTCAAGAAGCTCAACACCATCCAGTGCAAAGAAACTGGCCTAATGGGCACACCATCCTTAAACACTCAATTCATCCACCACTGGCATACAGTGACAGTAGTGTGTACCATCTACAAGATGCACTGCAGAAACTCGCCAAGCCTCCTTGGACAACACCTTCCAAACCAACCTCTACGACCTTGAAGGACAAGGGCAGCTGACTCATGGGAACACTTTCACTGCAAGCCCCTGGAGCCCCCACCCCCACCTTGCCCTGAAAGACATACACCACCCTGACCTGCTCAAACTATATTGCTGTTGCTTCACGGTCACTGGGTCAAAAATCATGAAATCCGCTTCTTAATAGCACTGTGGGTGTACCTCAAGGAGTACAATGGTTCAAGAAGGCAGTGAGCATTTAAGGATGATAATCTAATTTATCATTTATAATTAGGAATGGCCAATAAATGCTGGACTTGCAAGCATCGCTCGCATCATATGAAAGAACAAAAAACTTGCTGCATCTATGATTTGAAAAAAAAATACAGGTGCCATTAAAAGCTCAGCATGACACAAATTTAACAAAAATGAAAATAACTGATCTGTATAATGCAATGATAAACTATAAATAACTACCATTCCAAATAAAACATAGGGGCCAGGATTCACTGAACTCCCCCCCCCCCCCCGGTGTCAAATCCTCCTGCCCCCCCACCAGGACGGCCCCCGCAGCCAGAACTCAGAGGTCCCGCTGGGTGGGACCATACGTAACCACGCCGGCGGAACTCGGCGGGCACTCAGCCCGTCGAGTGCGGAGAATCGCCGGAGCCCGCTTTCAACGGCTCCCAACCGACGACCAGAGAATCGTCACCTGGCAACGAGTGGCGTGGAGCGAGATGATTCTCCAACCCGGCACGGGATCGGAGAATCCCGGCCACGATATTTGAAAATGGGCAGCCTTTCCTTTCAGTGCTGCTGATTGCATTTCTAAAACACTGGTGTGTGTAAAGTGCAACATCTTTAGGGGAATTGGGACATATTTAGCACTCATTCAGGAAAAAAAAAGTAACAATATAGCAACTTTCCCTGGGTCCACTAGAAATTAAATGTTTCCAGTTGCTATTCAACAGCCTTGCTGTAAAAGAATATTTGTAAATATTGGTTGAGAATGAAGTGAGACTTAGTTGTCATGGATCCCACGTTTGAAGTCTCCAGGTTCACATTTTTAAAATGGCTACTGTGAATGAACTGCAGGCTAGGGATTCTGTCAACTGTATCCCAGAGCAGACTGAGACAAGGGGAAGCAATCTGGAAGGAAATCTGGAGAGATTTAAACATATGTTTCACGATGTTCATAAGTTTTCTCCCAGCCCCAGTGAATTATGCGAGATTATCGACTCAATAAATTTAGCATGATTTCTTTGCAAACAGGTTTTTCAGGATCCCGTGTTCCATTAATGTGGGGATTACCAATGCCTCCAGGTTCCCCATCAATCTGTTTCTTCATATCATTACCCTCTTATGCTCGTTATTCAACTATCCACTCTTTTCTGATGATTCAACTCACCATCTATTACTTCAAATCTCCAGAGTTCTCACAATGCAACAGGTGAATTCTAACAACTTAATCCCGTGTGATTTTCAGTTGGTAGAAAAAACATTTTTTTAATTTTACATTTCCCACATTACACCAGTGATAAATTTGCTTTGGGATGCCCTGAGATCATGAATGCTACTGTATAAATGAAGTAGAAAATAAACTAAATTAATGTGCATATTTTCACAAACACATTCCCAAATCCTCTGGAGTAGGGTTAATATAGATTAACCTTCACCACATGCAGGAATAATGCTGAAAAATGAAAGAGCACATATTTTAGAAATGGATCCGATATTTTATATACTATAAATGCATGTTCTTTCATTTCTTGAAACCAGAACATTAGCTTAGAAGGTGTCATACTGAAGGGGAAATAGAGAACAAAAATAATAGAACATCACCAACGGGCAGAGCAAAAAAGGTGACAAGTGTCAGAAGGGAGGTGGTCAATACAGGACTGAGGGTGTTGTACCTTAATGCGCGCAGTATACGGAACAAGGTAAATGAGCTTGTTGCGTGAATTGAAATTGGCCGGTATGATGTTGGGGCATCACAGAGACGTGGCTGCAAGGGGATCAAGGCTGGGGTCTAAATATACAAGGATATGTGTCCTATCGAAAGGACAGGCAGATGGGCAAAGGGGGCGGGGTTGCATTGTAAGCAAGGAATGAAGTTAAAGCAACAGCAAGGAGCGATATAGAATCAGACGGCATAGGATCTCAGCGGGTAGAGTTGAAGAATCGCAAAAGGTAAAAAGGTAGTCAGGATGTGGGGCAGAAAATAAATCAGGAGCTAGAGAAAGCAAATAAAAAAGGCAATATCACAATAATCATGGGCAACTTCAATATGCATGTGGGCTGGGAAAAATAGGTTGGTAGTGGATCCCAAGAAAAGGAATTTGCGGAATGTCTAAGAGATGGATTTTTGGAGCAGCTTGTGACAGAGCCGACTGGGGAACAGCCAATTCTGGATTTGGTGATGTGTAACGAGGCAGACTTGATTGGGGATCTTAAGGTGAATGAACGCTTAGGGAGCAGTGGCCACAATATGAATTTACCCTGCAGTTTGAGAGGGAGATGCTGGAGTCAGATGTAACGGTATTACAATTAAATAAGAGTAACTACAAAGACATGAGGGAGGAGCTGGCCAGAGTTGATTGGAAAAGGAGACTAGCAGGAAAGACAGTAGAACAGCAATGGCAGGAGTTTTTGGGGGTTATTCGGGAGGCACAGCAGAAATTCATCCCAAGGAGGAGGAAACATGCGAAGGGCAGGACAAGGCATCCATGGTTGACGAGGGACGTCAAGGACAGCATAAAGCAAAAGAAAAAGCACATAAAGTGGCAAGGATTAGTGGGAAGCCAGAGGATTCGGAATCATTTAAAAGCGAGCAGAGGACAACTAAAAAAGCAATAAGGGGAGATAAGGTGAAATATTAGTGCAAATTAACTAGTGATACAAAAGAAGATATGAAGAGTTTCTTTCAATATATAAAAGGTAACAGAGAGGCAAAAATAGACATTGGACCACTGGAAAACGTGGCTGGAGAAGTAATAATAGGAAACAAAGAAATGGCAGAAAAACTGAATAGTTACTTTGCATCAGTCTTCATGGTGGAAGACACCAATGGGATGCCAGAGCTCCAGGAGAATCAGGGGGCAGAGGCGAGTGCAGCGGCCATCACCAAGGAGAAAGTTCTGGGGAAACTGAAAGGTCTGAAGGTGGATAAGTCACCTGGATCGGATGGTCTATACCCCAGGGTGCTAAAAGAGATAGCTGAGGAATTTGTGGAGGCATTGGTGGTGATCTTTCAGGAATCACTGGAGGCAGGAAGGGTCCCAGAGGACTGGGAAGTGGCTAATGTAACACCACTGTTTAAGAAGGGAGGGAGGCAGAAGACGGGAAATTATAGGCCGGTTAGCCTGACTTCGGTCATTGGTAAGATTTTAGAGTCTGTTATAAAAGATGAGATCGTGAAGTACTTGGAAGTGCATGATAAAATAGGACTGAGTCAGCACTCCTTTGTCACAGGGGGGGTCATGTCTGACAAATTTCTTAGAGTTCTTTGAGGAGGTAACAAGGGAGTTAGACGAAGGAGAACCAGTGGACGTGATTTATTTAGATTTCCAGAAGGCCTTTGACAAGGTGCTACATAGGAGACTTAAAATTCCTGGTATGGATAGAGGATTGACTGACTGGCAGAAGGCAGAGAGTGGGGATAAAGGGGTCTTTTTCAGGATGGCAACCGGTGACTAGTGGTGTGCCTCAGGGGTCTGTGCTGGGACTGAGAATGTGAAGCAAGGGTTAATAGCTAGAACAAGCCAGAATTAATGGGACACATTAGTGGAAAATTACAAATAAGACTGCTACATACTCATGTGTCAATAGATAACCTCAAAGTCTGTAAAATCATGTATCGAAATTATGGCAATAACAAGTTAATCATGTATTGGATCTATGGCAAAAAGTTATGCTTTGTAATGGGGGCAAGCTCAAGTGAATGTAAGGGACAGCCCCTTAAAAAAACATATTAAAAAAAGGATGTTTTGAGCAATATTTTGGCACTCTCCGAGGTGGTTCTTTGGAATACCTAGAGCAGGGGTGGGCAAACTACGGCCCGCGGGCCGCATGCGGCCCGCCAAAGGTCTTTATGCGGCCCACCAAGATCAAGTCTTTTTTTTTTTAATTTTAAGGTTAATGGGGGGGGGGGGGGGGGGGGGGCGCTGTTGGGTTACTGGTATAGGGTGGATACGTTGACTTGAGTAGGGTGATCATTGCTTGGCACATGTGTTTCATGTGAAGTTTCTACTTTAAAATATTAATTAATAAAAATTGATTGCTTTTTTTTCTTTAAACTGGGTTATTTGTTTTTCAAATAAATGTGTTTCATGTAAAGTTTCTACTTTAAAATATTAATTAATAAAAATTAATTGCTTTTTTTTCTTTAAACTGAGTTATTTGTTTTTCAAATAAATCTGTTTCATGTAAAGTTTCTACTTTAAAATATTAATTAATAAAAATTAATTGCTTTTTTTTCTTTAAAAACCTTTTATTTTGGCTATTTTAAATATTAATTATTTTACTTAATATACTATGCAGCCCTTTAAAATTGTGAATTTCTGAATGTGGCCCTTGCATGGAAAAGTTTGCCCACCCCTGACCTAGAGGGTTGCCCCGATCGCAATAAAGAATATTCTAAAAAGTACGAACGTGTTCGAGACTGTTTCCTCCGGACTGAGAGACAAGTGAATTAGAGACACATTCACAGGACCACAACGTTTTACAGTATACATTAATGATCTGGAAGAAGGAACTGAAGGCACTGTTGCTAAGTTTGCAGATGATACAAAGATCTGTAGAGGGACAGGTAGTATTGAGGAAGCAAGGCGGCTGCAGAAGGATTTGGACAAGCTAGAAGACTGGGCAATGAAGTGGCAAATGAAATACAATGTGGAAAAGTGTGAGGTTATGCACTTTGGAAGGAGGAATTTAGGCATAGATTATTTTCTAAATGGGGAATTGCTTCAGAAATTAGAAGCACAAAGGGACTTGTGAGTCCTTGTTCACGATTCTCTTAAAGTTAACGTGCAGGTTCAGTCGGCAGTTAAGAAGGCATATGCAATGTTAGCATTCATGTCAAGAGGGCTAGAATACCAGACCAGGGATGTACTTCTGAGGCTGTATAAGGCTCTTGTTAGACCCATTTGGAGTATTGTGAGCAGTATTGGGCTCCATATCTGAGGAAGGATGTGCTGGCCTTGGAAATGGCCCAGAGGAGGTTCACAAGAATGATCCCTGGAATGAAGAACCTGTAGTATATAAGGAATGGTTGAGGATTCTGGGTCTGTACTCGTTGGGAGTTCAGAAGGATGAGGGGGGATCTTATTGAAACTGACACGATACTGTGAGGCCTGGATAGAGTGGACGTGGAGAGGATGTTTTCACTTGTAGGAAAAACTAGAACCAGAGGACACCATCTCAGACTAAAGGGACGATCCTTTAAAACAGAGATGAGGAGGAATTTCTTAAGCCAGAGGGTGGTGAATCTGTGGAACACTTTGCCGCAGAAGGCTGTGGAGGCCAAATCACTAAGTGTCTTTAAGACAGAGATAGATACGTTCTTGATTAATAAGGGAATCAGGATTTATGGGGAGAAGGCAGGAGAATGGGGATGAGAAAATATCAGCCATGATTGAATGGTGGAGCAGACTCGATGGGCCGAGTGGCATAATGATGCTCTTATGTTTTATGGTCTTCCTTATTTTTCTGGTACGGTTAATTGAATAGTTACCACCTTAATGGGTCCACCCTTTATATGTCAAAATTCTTGCATTTTCTATCTTTTTTGACCTTAAATGAAACTCACATTCCTTCCATTGCTACATCTGCCTCCATGAATCTTACTTTTCTTTTTGATGCCAAATACTTGTTTTCACCCACAAACAATATTAACTATACATAATCTATTCTTAAAATCCAAATCTCACATCAAGCCTTTTACTCCAACTGTTTCTTTTCCAGGACATTAAAACCATGTAGCACCTCATCTAACTCAGATTGTCCTCCCTCCTATACAAATTTTAAAATCCAGGTTTCAGCTAACCTAATCATTCCTTATTACCTTGGCTTCTCTATCATTCTTTTGGTGGTGCCCTGAACTCGGTTTCCTGATAAGAAATTCTCCTATGCAAAGGTCATGCATTAATAGAGCCTGTAAGCCAAGATAAAGTATGAACTAACATGATTCTAAGATGCATGTTTATGACGAGACATAATATGTAATTTGCACAAAGATAAAAGCAAATGACTGCAGATGCTGGAATCTGAAACAAAAGCAGAAAAAACAATCTCCGCTAGTCTGACAGCATCTGTGGAGAGACAAGGGAGCTAACGTTTTGAGTCTGGACAAAGAGTCATCCATTAGCTACCTTCTCTCCACAGATGTAGTCAGACCTGCCAGGATTGTCCAGTATTTTCTTTTTTATATCTAATTTGCAACTGTTAGGGAACAGATTACTCCTTGAAGAAAACTTGCCAATTCAAAGCATACCTTTGTAAAAAAGCACAATGATCTTCTGGAAAGTCTTCATAAAGTGGATATTGTCGTAGCAATATTCCTGAATCTTCTGGAGCAGGGTCAACTCTGATGTACCTTGGGTACAGAATACTGCAAGGAGCGGAGCATATTGCTGAAAATGATTACAAGTGTATTTAGCTACAATTGGTAAATGACACTGGCTGCTTGCCTTCATTATCAATTGTTACTGAGAAATTCTATTTCTATCATAAATGTTCTGAATTACAAAAGATCGATTGGAGTATATTTTTTCCTTTAATGCTACTGGAGTGCTAGAAGGACACATTGGAAATGTGGGTATATGTCTTCTACGATTTTCTATCCATTCATTTTAGTATGCACAAAATCAGGGATATGTGCTTGTCCATTTTCCTGACATATGGTACTCTGCACCAGAAGCACTGAAGACAAAAATGTATCCATCTTGATCTTTTCCCCCACATAATTCTCAGCTGGTATTATTTAAAAAAAAACACATTCCTATTTATATCCATTGCCTAAGAGCAACTTTTTTTAAATGAAAATCTTCAATTGTTTGACAACAACTAGGATAATGAATGGATAAAATAGTTTCCAGAAAACGCATTCGGTCATGGTGTGGAGGAGAAAGGTGATACAATAATGGGTGAGATTGAACGCCCTTTCATCTCAGGAGCCTGATCTGTATGTTACTTGTCAGCTGCCCACTAGAAGAAAGCAGGACAGTGTGTACAAATCAAAGATTAGGTGCCCACCAATCAAAAGGCATGCCATATATATATGCAAGTTGCAAGGAGCGATTTAAAAGTCCTGCAGGAGATGGGAAGTCTATGGCTTTTAACCATAATTAGAGTGGGAAGGGAAACAACTTTCTTTATGGGGCCTGCCCACAGCTCCTGGCCTGTCTTCACTGGATATGGTTGGCCTCAATGTAGAAGACACTGTGGCCAAGTTAAAATCCAATTGGGTTCCTAATTAAATAATGTGCACTGTTTCTTGTGACAACCACTGAACTTTAGTGAACAATCAAAAAGATTAACCAGAGGGATTCCAGCAGGAAAGGGTAGTAGGGCTGAATGCTTTATTTTAAAGGATGAATAGTCCATTTTAAAAGGCCCAGGTCCCATTCAAAATGGGGAATGTGCAAATTCCTCTCTAGGTGTATAAAATGAGCAACAGCTTCAATCCTTCGTGTTAACCTGCTTTGACTCCCACCCATCCCCCTTCCCTAGTCACCCTACAAATTTAGCACAATTGAGCAGATATGTAGCAGATGAGTTTAATTACATGCCACACTGGAGTGTAAGCCCAAAATGATTGCCATTTCAGATATCAAACGTAATGTTAGAATTGGGGCAGGCCATTGTTCAAGCACCCGTACTCAAGATGTTGGTACAAGTTTGATTGTTATTCAGTGTGTAGCAACAAGCTTGTTTGAATACAACAGCACAAATAGAACAGATTATAAATGTATTACTGCTTTCATGGTGATGTTATTTAAACAGTAAACATTTAATCTATCATTAATTCTTGAAACTGGCAAAGCATAAAATGCTTCAGTTCTGGTGGCTGATGGATTACTGTCAGCAGAAGCACTCAGGCACCGATACCCCTTTGTGCCTTTTCGATTTATTAATTTTCAGAACATGTAGAGATCATAAAATTATATGCTGGAGCAAGGAGTGCAAGTTATGTGATATTGCTATACTCTGAAATGTAATGCTTTTAACCATAATACAGTAGATAAAGGTTCATTAGCATGAACAATCAAGTGCCTGTAAATTATTTCTTTAAGCAGTATGTGTTCTTAAAATCCCATGCCTAATTAATCTGGAAATGATGAAGCTAGAAAAATGTAATAACCATATTACCACAGTTCACTATGGGTCAATAACGCCAAGAGAATCTACTATCTTAAAGTTCTTGCAACCAAATTAGTAATTACATGGGAGGGTTGTTCTTTGAGCTTCATACCTTTAGATGCTTCAGAGCTTGTTCTGTGACCAACTCCTCTTTCTTGTTCCATTCAACAGCATTCATTACACATGCCCACAGGAGTCCAATCACAGCCTGTTCTGGCAAATCATTTCTCTTCATCTCTTCCTTGACATACAGGACTATCTGAAGACAAGAAATTTATGTGAAACGATACTCGCTTGGCAAGTAACCACGTCATTTTCCTCTCCGCAGCTTTCCTCCTATCCATATCCCCGAAAGTGAGACTATTGGGCCCAGAATGCTTTTCCATGCCTATGCCCTTTCAGATCACAATCGCATTTTTATGCTAGTCTTGGACAGCAAGTGTATTTCATTTCGGGATGCATCACCACTGTGCCCAATCAAGTTGCTACATTTACATTTATTTCAACGGTCACTGGGTTGTTTTCCCCATCATAACGGAGAGATTCTGAAGACAGTTGTAGTAGCTTTCCCATCACCCCAGCGGAGATCGGTTAACTTAGCATTTACTGATTAAACCTATTTTGCCATTAGGAAGCCAGGCAATCACTCACTTCAACAATAACATTTCAGTGACCTATCGTCACCAGATATTGTGGACCTCCCCTTTTAACACTTTGCAGTAAATCAATACAAGACTCCAGCATGCAAAGTTTCTTTAGCATTTCCTTTTTTTGGCAGGCCAAAAGCTGCTTCATAGGAAATAATGCAACTCTGCCAGTAGGTGCACTTGTAGATATGCTGGGATTGGCTTAGAATCGGGGCCTCTAACATTGGAAACAAGAGAGTGTCCACCCACCCATTTGGCAGTGCACACATCCCAGCTCTCAGAGGGACTCAGTATCCCTTGGCATAAATTGCCAGTTTATCCATGTGGGACTCCAAAATCTCTTCAGTATTCAGAGATTATGAGATGGCTTCCAGCTTCCCTGCCAACCACAGCAGGATCAATGTCCAAACTTGCCAACTGGCATCCTGGAACTAATGGAATCCATACCCAACTGCACCTGCACATTCCCCACCTCCAACTCATTTAATTACATGACTTTTCAGCCACACAAAGTATATTTTGGTATAATTCTTCTGAAACACAGTTCAATACAACATCACTTCACAAACAGAAGACACTTGTGTTGGCACCACTCAAGGAATCCAAGGATCCCGAGGGATAGAACATTTTGGTCAAGGAATTATACCCGATTTCTAAATACTAGTTATTCGTATCTTGCTACGTTAGGAACAACGGAGAACCCAATTGTTAGAAATTAAGAATTCAGAACTTAGATATTTTAAGTAAAAGGTTTCACCTCCCCTGTCTACCAACCCTTCCTTTGAAGCTGCCCCCACCCACCACCTGCGCTCTGATCTACCTTCCAGCCGACGATCCTGACCTCAATCAAATGCTGTCTATATCTTAGCTTATAATAATTTCAATAATGCTGATCTTTTAAATGATAGACTTATACTGTTAGATTTTCAGACCCATTTTTGTGATCTTTTGATGGTGTTTACTACAAATTTGGCACCTCAAATCTAATATACCTCGTTTATGGGGCATTCCTGAGACAATTTCTCTTGAAGTTCTTTTTGCAGTTCTTTGCGAGTTCCCAGAGATTGTTGGACTCGGAGGAAGTCAGATAGCTCTTTCAGACCTGCATCAGTGAAGTATGTGGCAAAATGTTCAAAGTTTTGTTTATTTGCCGGGAAGAGTTCCTGTGAGAAACATAATAGTTCTGTAAATGTAAAACTGTTCACAGCAGAATGAAAACACCTAATGTACATGGTTCCAATTGGGATGGACACTAAGCTATTTTTTATTTGGGATTCCAATTTCATTCGCGTTTTCAAATTTTATAGAGTTATATATGTTGTTAGCTGTGTTTATTTACTTTTTTTTTTACACAGAAAGATTTATCTTGACCTTCCCTTAATTCACCCTATTTGCATTCTGGAGGGGCGGCCTGTGGTCCCTCTCGCAGGCCCCCCCCCCCCCCCCCCCCCCCTCCCTACTCCCCCCCCCCCCCCCCCCACAGCCCGTCCCTCCGTGCTCCCCCCTTCACCACAGCCCGCCCCTCCCTGCTCCCCCACCACAGCCCCTCCCCCGTGTCCCCCTCTTACTCCTCCCCCCACTTCAGCATCCCAGGCTGCTACCTGTTCACCCTCTCTTCCCTATCTCTGCATGCCTTGTAAGGTATAATCTCTCTTCTAACCATGGCACTTCAGTGCCTCTCGAAAGGTGGAGGGAGAGGCCTCCCCTCCTAATCGCCTATGGCCCACGATTATTCTTTGGCAGTAGGCCTTGTTGGCCAGGTCAGTATCCAGCCACCATGCGGGGTGCTGGGCACAGCCCGTCTCCAACTCAAGTTCAAGTAATGCGGAGCGAGGTCAGAGATGACGGTCGCGGAGTATTCCACTCCTATAATCCCTCGAAGCACCGATTTCCCCATTGCAAAGAAGTCGATGCGGGTGTACACCTTGTGCACTTGTGAAAAGAATGAAAACTCATTTTCTCCCGGGTGCAGGAACCTCCATGGGTCCACCACCCCCATCTGCTCCATGAATACCCCCAATTCCCTAGCCATGCCAGTCTTTTTCCCGTTCTGGGGTTTGGTCAGTCGGTCCTGTATGCAGTTAAAGTCAGTTGGTTGTGTCAATGTCAGGGATTTCCACCATGGTCTTTTTTATAAATTCTGTGCCGTCTCAGTTGGGAGCGTACACATTTACCAGCACTACCGGTGCCCCTTCCAGGACATCGCTGACAATGACGTATCGTCCCCAGCAGTCTTGGTTTCTGTAAACCTTGTCCTCTTGTTATTCAGTATTGCTACTCCTCTAGCCATCGTCCCGTTGCATGAATGATATGCCTGTGCCACCCAACCGTTCCTTACCAGCAGTCGGTCCTTCTCCCTGAAGTGAGTCTTCTGTAGGTAACTTATGTCGGCCATTCTTAGGTGGGCGAAGACTCTGGATCTTTTCACCAGGCCGTTAAGTCCCCTCAGGTTTCAGGTAACAATCCTGGTATTTTCTTTTGAGGGGAGGGGGGGGGGGGGGGGGAAGTGCCTGACCGCCGCCCCCCCCCCCCCCCCCCTCCCCCCCAGATCCTGTGGATCTCCCATACTTACCTGGTGGATGAGCCCCTGCCCTTCAGGGTTTCCCTTTGTTAGGGGTCCGTCCAAAATGCCCGCGGTCACCGCTCTCACCAGGAGGTTGGGTCCCTGCGCTTTGGGGTTTCCCTTCGACCAAGGGGGCACCCAACATGGCCGGCAACTATGCGTACGCCATTTGGGTGCATCTCTGCACTCCAGGGTCTCCCTTTGTCCAGGGGCCCTCCCAAGTAGCTGCTGGTGGAGCCATCTTGGTTCCTCGCACTGTGTCGGTCTTGTTGCCAGTCCTTATCTATCTTTTTGTTCCCTTTCTGTTCTGCACGTTCTACCCCCCCCCCCCCCACCCCCCCCCCCCCGTGCCCCTTCCCTCTGTCCAGCCCAACCCCACCGTGTTCTCCCCCACCCTTCTATCCAGTCTCCCCTCCCCCTTTTGGTCAGGCGCTGCCTCTCACCCGGAATGTCCGCCGCTGCCTCCCTTACTGTTTCTCTTCCTGTGCTAGCCCTCCTTGCTAGTACGGTGGCTCCCCTCCCGGTGCTGGTCTAGCCCTAGCCATGTTTTACGTACCCCATATCTCACCCCTTTTGCCTGCTTTCCCTATTTTCGCTCTCCTTTCCCTGTTTCTGCTGCTCATGCTGAAAAGAGACAAACCCGAAAGCGATACAGCACAGTCCAGCACAAAAACACAGTCCATATCATAGTCTTTATTTTCGATTCTCGACCTTCTGCCGTTCGGGTCGCTGATCGTTTCCCCCTCCTGGTTCGCCTGGGTCTCCACTTTGCCTCGTATGGCCAGGTCCGATCGCCCGTAGTTCCTGCGCCTTTCCTTTGCTGCTGTTTCTAACTTCATGCCATCCCCTGTTGTTCGCAGGCATCCCCTTTTCTTCTCGCACTATTGGTGCCTTCTGTGTTCGGGTGGGTTTTAGGAGACTTTTAGCACCAAAATCTCAGGTAAATTTACTGTGTTGGATCCGACTGGGAGGAGAGCCATCTGATGTGCGTCCGCTCAGCACATCGCCACCATCGGAAGTCGGGATGTACAGACTCTGATTTCTTGTTAAATATTAATTGGGCTAATAATTTACATGTGGAGAACAAACCAAAGTTTTAGGAGACATTATTGGAACCTGATCTTATTGCCCCCTCTTCCTATCGCACGGGTGCTGAAGCCAATTGTGCTGAATGAACAAATCACTTTGGCCAAAATCAGCAAACTGAGCAAATACCATGGCTTGAACTTGGGACTTTCTGAAATCACGGGCTCAGCTATTCATTGCCTTAACAAGCTGTGCCATTAAAGGAGCAAATAACCTATTTTAATTATTTTTCCCCCCCAGATGTTTTAAAGATTTCCACATTTGCAAAGAATCGAAGCAGGCTTTGACTACTTCGCAATTTGAAATCAATCCCGCAATTTCGTTCTATCGTTGATTTTTTTTTTTTTAAAACATGGATTCTTCACTCGGTATATCCCTAGACTGGGGCATGCATAATTTTATAAATTATCACTTGATTTGGATTAAGGTGCATCCCAGAGCAAATTATTTAAGATATCTACAGACTCGCATTTTATCTTGTAAAATTTTATCAAATGTAGTGCATAATTAAAACTGTACAATTAGCAATAAACTACATAAAGTTATATTGGTATCCAGCTGATATTGCAGGTCTAACTTAACTTTCTCCATTGTTGTAATCTCCTACCTTAACTTTCTTTCCCCAACCAGATAAAACACTATAAGTTTGCAGAATTTAATGTCAGCCTGACCTTATAAGAGTGCTTGGCTTAGATATACTCACCAACAGTCTCTTGTCCAAGTTGGATTTTCTGAGGGATGCGGTAACAGCATTTGCATCTTTTTCCGCCATCCAAGCTTTAAAAACCTTTACAGCAAATGATGCTGATATTCCTGTTTTAAGGGGAAAAAATAACTTTAAAAACCTTTCCCGGAAAGCCTGATAAAACAGGGCAGATACCACTTGAAGCACATGATTCAAACGTCTTGGGGCGGAATTCTCCGCAAGGCCCGACGCCGTCGTGAAACCCAGAGAGGTTCACGACGGCATCGGAGGCTGCTCCTTGCCCCCTATTCCCCCCCCCCCCACTGGGGGGGGGGGGGCTAGGTGGGCCGTGCCGTAAATATCGGCCGCGGGGCCTTGTCGCTGGCGTCAAGGCCCGGTGTGCCTAATGACGTCAGCCGCGCATGCGCAGGTTGGCTGGCTCCAATCCGCGCATGCGCGGCTGACGTCACGATGGCTGAAACCCGTGCATGCCATCTTCGGTTGCCGTCTTCCCCTCCGCTGCCCCGCAAGACGTGGTGGCTTGATCTTGCGGGGCGGCGGAGGGGAAAGAGCGCGTCCCTTTGAGACGCCGGCCCGACGATCGGTGGGCACCGATCGCGGGCCAGTCCCCTCCCGAGCACAGCCGTAGTGCTCGCTACCCTCTCCGCCCCTCACAGGCCCCATACTCACCTTTGGCGCCATGTTCACGCCGGCAGCGACCAGGTGTGGTTGCCGCTGGCGTGAACCGGTCGGGAACAGCAGGCCGCTCGGCCCATCTGGGTCGGAGAATTGTGGGTCGCCGTGAAAAACGGCGGCCCGCGATTCTCTGAGCGGCGTGTCGCACAACGTGACACGCCATTTTGGGGGGTGGGGGTGTCAGAGCGGCACTCCCGCGATTCTCCCACCCGGCGTGGGAGCGGAGAATCGCGCCCTTAGTGTCAGCTAACGTTTTGGCTTTTTGCCAAAGCTGGAGAGAACTGGAATTAGGGTCTGTAGTTAGGGTGGGGGGCAGCTGGCTGGATAGGGGACAAGCGATGGGTGTCAATCTCTACCAATCGTTGGCCTCCTATCCAGCCTCACCACAACAGTATAAATTTGATCCTATTTTCAGTTCTCTCCAGACTCAAAATATTAGCTCCCTTCTCTCTCCATAAATGCTGTCAGACCTTCTGAGATTGCCTGTTTTTGTTACAGACTCCAGTATCCGCAGTAATTTGCTTTTACCATAGTGTCAGCTATGGTTCAATTGGTAACACTCTCACCGCGGAGTCACATGGTTTTGGGTTCCAGTCTCACTCCAGATACGGGAACACAAAATCTAGGCTGACACTCCAATGCAACATTGCACACTTGGGAGTTGTGCCTTTCAGCCGAGATATTAACCAAGGCCTCTCTGCTTTCTAAGGTGCACATGAAAGATCCTGTGGCACTGTTTTGAAGAAGAACAGGAGTTATCTGTTCAATATTACGGTTTCTGGGAACTCGCATGACCCAATTGGCTGTCACGTTTCCTATTTACACCAATGACTACACTTCACTAGTTTTATGTGGCATTGAAAAAGGCCTCAGCCCCTTGAATATAGGTAGTAGAAGCAGGAGTAGGCCATTCAGCCCCCCAAACCTGCTCTGCTATTCAGCTGGATCATGGTTCATCTTCTTCCGCAACACCATTTTCCCCACACTGCCCCATAGCCCATGATATATTTAATAGTGAGAAATCTATCAATCTCTGTCCTGAATTTGTTTTCAAGTCATTTTAGGGACGTGAGCATCACTGGTTGGCTAGCAATTAATGCTCATCCCGAATTGTCCTCGAGAAGGTGGTGGTGAGCTGCCTTCTTAAACCGGAGCAGACTATGTGGTGTAGGCACACCCACAGTTCTGTTAGGGAGAGAATACTTAATAACAGCCTCCACAGCCCTGTTGGATAGAGAAAGCCAAGAAACTCCTCCTCATCTCAGTCCAAAATGGCCAGTCTTTTAATCTGAGACTGTCAGATCAACAGTGAAGGGCTTTGGGACATTGAGGTTGTGAAAGCTGCTACATAAAAGCAAGTCTTTCTTTCATATCATGAAGAATACATCATTAGTTAGGAGCTTTGATCATTCATCCTTTCTGTTGGAATCAGCCATGCTCCAATGAGTAATTCCTCTACTTCGGACGGTTCTGGTGTACCCTCTCGGAAAACGAACATGTTCCACCATATATCAACAACATTTCCCTTCCTTTTCAATTATGCCATGCAGTACAAAATAACTTGCATTTAATTTAAGACAGGATGGATGTTAATGAACTTCATTTACTCAAGGTGATTTGTTTGAATGAATTATTTGGTTGATCAAAATAAGTGCTGTTCGTAATGGGAAATGGAAAGGTTTTCAATCTGCACCATTTCAGTGAACCAATGCAACATTTTTCTATTTGCCATGCCAGCTATCCTATGGTCTTTACTGAGAATGTAGGTGTGAATTAGGGTCAGTTTTGTACTGACTACTCTGATCAAGATTTGAAATGAGCGTTATCACAATTCTTATGGGAATGAGCTCGAGGTGGCTTTAATTTGCGGCTGGATTTCATTTAAACTTAAGTCTCATGCTGTAAGACAGTGAACAGTCTATCGCCCAGTTCTGTTTCCTCAACTCCAGGCTTCGTCTCGGATCTTATGAGGTTCAACTGAATTATTACTTCGAACTTTCTGAAAGTGAATGCCAATTGTTCACCAAGTAGAGAAAAGTGATTTAAAAAAAAAATACAACTGGGAGCTAGGTTGTGCATTTCAGCCAAAATTCAAGCATTCTTCAACTAATCCAGCCTGCAATAATTACCACGGACCACTAACGTATTGCTGTAGAAAATATTGTCCGTACATTTGTAGTACACTTTTCCATTCTGCTTTCAGAAGGTGGTAATAATAATAATAATACTAATACTAATAATAATAAATCGCTTATTGTCACAAATAGGCTTCAATGAAGTTACTGTGAAAAGCCCCTAGTCGCCACATGACGGCGCCTGTTCGGGGAGGCCGGTATGGGAATTCAACCTGTGCTGCTGGCCTCATTCTGCATTACAAGCCTGCTGTTTAGACCACTGTGCTAAACCAGCCCCTGTACAGTTAGTTCTCTGCATATTTTGAGTTCTCTACATATTTTGAGCTATTTGGATGTAATTGCATGCTCTCAGTCAGTACCCAACTCCATTTATTTGTAATTGAAATATATCACATTATTGCATAAAGGTTCATGAAAGATATTTTATACAATCATCTTACTTTTTGAATATTAAATGTTCTTTGCTAGTTTTAAATCTAAACAATATTTCTTGTGAAACATTTGTTATACTCGTCATAAACATGGTCAATAATTGCAATTCATGGGACAATCCGGGCTGCAGTGGCAGTGGTTAGCACCGCTGCCTCACTGTGACGAGAACCCGGGCTCGATCCCAGCCCCGAGTCACTGTCCATGTGGAATTTGCACATTCTTCCTGTGTCTGCATGGGTCTCACCCCTCAAATCCCAAAAAGATGTGCAGGGTAGGTGAATTGGCCACTCTAAATTGCTCCTTAATTGGAAAAAAAATAATTGGGTACTCTAAATTTTTAAAAACAAATCATGGGAAAATAAGGTATAATAGTTACAATAGCTAAAAAATAATTTTTTAAAAATGGATTTTGTGTATTTACTGAAGGGAGACCCTTAGTTTCAGAACTATTAAAATTCTATTTTTAATGACAATAAATTGTTCTTACCGATCAACTCCCAAAGCAACACAGAAAAAGTTTAATAAATAATATTTGTTTAAAAAATATTTATGCCAGGGTAACAGGTGGCGCAGTGGATAGAACTGCTGCCTCACGGCGCCGATGGCTCAGGTTCGATCCTGGCTCTGGGTCACTGTCCGTGTGGAGTTTGCACATTCTCCCTGTGTTTGTGTGGGTTTCGCCCCCACAACCCAAAGATGTGCAGAGTAGGTGGATTGGCCACGCTAAATTGCCCCTTACTTGGAAGAAATTAATTGGGTACTCTAAATTTTAAAAAATATATGTTTTTTGTTATTTACATTGGTTGCGGCTTCTTGTTTTACGTTCTCTAGTAGGTGCTTACCTCCAGCTGGGTCCCCAACCTTCCTTTCCCCCCTCTTCCTGACCTCCCCCCTCACCTTCTAGTCATCAGGCTTGTCCTCTTCCCTCTTCAGATCTTATATCTTGTTCCTGTTTGGTTGGGTTGACGTGTGCATTCGAGTTGGGGGTCTAGTTAAGTGAGCTCTGTGTACCACTTTCAGCTGCAGTAGGCTTAGCCTTGCTCAAGTGCAGGTGGAATTGACCCTATACAGTGCTTCGCTCCAGAGCCCCCACCCTATTTCAAACCTTATGTCCTTCTCCCATTTTTCCCTTCTCTTGTCCAGTGGTGAGAGTGCCCTTCCCAGTAGTCGCCCATACAGGTCGTCGTAGTTCTTCTTCCCCAAGATGTCGGAGTCCAGTAGGTGCATCTAGCAATGATTGTTGCTGTGGTCGTGGGTATGTCCTTGTTTCCCTATGCAAGACGTTTTTGGCCTGCATTATATCTTAGCTCATTCCTCCCTGTCAGCTAGAACTTCTCTGTTAGTTCCTCGCGTGTTGTCAGTCTGTTATTTGTGTAGAAGTCCCGAACTATCAGCGTCTCTCCGTCTGGTCTCCACCTTTTGTAGGTGGCGCCATTGTCGCGGGCAGATTCCTGTGGTTATTGCAGATGGGGCCCTTAACGGATATTTTAGTTAATCTGAAGTGCTGTCACAATTGGTTCCACAACCGGAGAGTTGTTATCACCACTGGGCTTGTTGAATGTTGTCGGTGGGGATGGCCTGGCCAGGGCCAGAGGGAGGTCCCCATGCAGGAGCCATTCCGTGGCTTCTGGCTCTTTTGTCCACCCCTTTACACTCTCCGCAGTTGCAGCTCAGTGGGAATATTGCAGATTTGGGAGTAGTAGTCTCCCCATGGCTCCCATTCACTGCAGCACCTGGGGAGGTTCCAGCTCTAGACCCAGAAACACGTGATTATTTATTTCAATTCAACACCAGCTTTAGCAATAATTTAAAAACAAATTATGAAAGTTTCCTCAAGTATTACCTTCTTTAACCAAATTATCCGAGAATAAGCTTGTTAAAATTATAGGTGGAAGTGATCCATTGGCCAACAGGATACCAGTAAGTGTTGCCAATTTAGTCTGTTCAGAAGCTGAAAACGCTTTCAGAAATAGCAATAGCTGAGAAAGGATAACAAATAAAGTGGT
This sequence comes from Scyliorhinus canicula, assembly GCF_902713615.1. Classification (NCBI taxonomy): domain Eukaryota; kingdom Metazoa; phylum Chordata; class Chondrichthyes; order Carcharhiniformes; family Scyliorhinidae; genus Scyliorhinus; species Scyliorhinus canicula. The sequence continues at coordinate 104,175,494 of NC_052150.1, forward strand.
TTAAAAAAAAATAATGCACTAAGCAAAGGCATAATGATCTCATTTGCATCATCTTAAAGACTTTTTTGCACCTTCGTATTCATATATGTCTGTTATATGTTATTTACAGATATCCCAAAGTTGGACGCAAATTAATTTCTGAAATATTACCCTATCTAATTACTGTGCAACTCGGAGGCTGCAAAGTTCTTTACTTCATGCTTCATGTTTGCATGCCAGTGGATTTTGAATGTGCAGCACAGCTGCAAACAAGGCAGTAGAAAAAATTGGCAGGCGGCACGGTGGCTAGCACTGCTGCTTCACCACTCTGAGGGCCCGGGTTCAATCCCGGTCCTGGGTCACTGTCTGTGTGGGGTTTGCACATTCACCCAGTGTCTGTAGGGGCCTCACTCCCACAACCTAAAGATTTGCAGGGTAGGTGGATTAGTCATGCTAAAATGCCATTACAAATTGAATTAAACATGAAACGGTCTGCTAATTCTCGATCACCTGTTTAATATGTCAAAATCTCACTTTGTATTGTGCCCCCGATAACTGCTTACTTCTTACTTATGCAATACAAGTATCAAGTACTTTTATAACTTAATATGCCACTTTAAAACATTTAAATATCCTTCCTATTTTAGTATCTTTATTACTTTACTACTCCCATATATTTATCCGAAACATACTCACACTGTCACCAGTAATTTTACTAATGGTTCTCACAATCTCCTGCCATAAGTTTGACAGTTCTACACTAGAGCTCCCATCAAAGTTAAGGCAGTAGATAGGGATCACCTCGTAAAGATTCTACCTCTATAATCTTTAACAAGAAACAAACTACTCAAAGATGGTAGGGCCCAAATAAAGCAGTACTCTTTTGCAAAGCAGATACCTGCATTCAGTTGTCCCTCACAATGATTTCCAGGTCAAATATCTACTTGAGATTTAACAGGAGGGTCAGAAACAAGTCCTAATATGCAATCTCCTCCATACTCACCTACTCTATGACTTCATTTGAATCCTTGTGACTATTGTATAATATTCACTCTAATTCACATCTTCGTCTTTATACAGATGCTCTAAGCCATCCTCCCCCACCATTATCTTAAGCCACTGATTTGATTTCTTCACATGAACGCTCCAACAATGAACATTGGCAAACTATTCCACTGCAGAGGCCATCAGAGCGGACCTCAATTCTGTCCTCACCCAAGGTCCACATGTGCACAGTTACAGCAGGTGTCACTGGGTGCCAATCAGAAGCAGGACCTCAGTGCAGTCTTGAAGCCAATTGCAGTGCCACAACAGATATCCCAGTTGAATTGAGCTAACTTGGCAGACACAGGAGATGTAACATGGGATATTATGATGAGTGATTCAGCTCTATGTGCAAACTTATCAGTAACTATTAAAAAGCCTTCAGCACTATGATGCCATAAAGTGACAGTTTAAAGTTTGAAATAGTTTCAAAATCCCCCAAATTGAAAACTTTATTACACTTATTTCACAAGAAAAATTACCTTTTTAATTGCATCTTCAAATGCTTTTTCCAGATATTTGTAACGCCTGATAAGCTTATTGAAGACCTAAAGGCAAAACAAAAAACTTAGTTATCACTAAATGTTCAACCCATGAATGAAATTAAATGTACAATACCTTTTTTTCTCTCAAGATTCAGAACAAAAACATAGTACTGGTTGTATGCAGCTGCACCGTTAGCCCTCTTCCTGTCTTTGTACACAGAAACAGATTGTTTTGGGCGGGATTCTCCGTTTCTGAGACTGTGTTGAGGCCAACGCAGGATTTGTGGACTTTCAAGACAGCAAAACCTGGATTGATTCCACTAGTGTTAAGGGGCTAGCACCGGCGCCACGTGGAACACAATCGATTATAATGAGAAACGGTGCCGGATTCGCCGGTTCCGCGATGACTCTCAGCAGGCTGACTAGCTGCGTATACACATTTCACTCCCAACACACACCATCCAAGCCAACAAGATGACAGTAAGGAGAGCAGCCCGAGGTTTACCAATGCCAAGCTGGAAACTATCTTGGACGTGGTGGAGGAGAGGCGGATAACCCTGAATACCGGCCCAGGAAGGGGGGCTACCAGCCGCCGCCGTTCGGCGTGCCTGGTTGCAGGTGGCAGACGTGGTCAGTGCAGTGGGCAACACCATGCAGACCAGCTAGCAGTGCCAAAAAAAAAAACTGCACAACCTCCTCTGAGTAGCCAGGGTGAGTAGGCAGCATTGTGCCACTGGTACCATCCCCGTAACCCAACCCTCTACCACCCAGAGGGCAGCTGAACCCCCCCACCATTCACCACATGCCGGCACCCATGAGGCCACCAGTTACCCACCCCCTGGGTTTCATACTTCGGACTGTCTAATGACCCCCCCCCCATCCCCGCCGCAGGAGAATGCCGCACACAACTGGAGGGAGCGGGAGAAGACAGGAGGGCGACCGCCGGACTGGCAGAGCAGAGAGCCCTGGACGTGGTCGGCGGACCAGAGGAAAGGGAGGTCGCCGAGGTGCAGTTCGGCCACAGGCAAGGAAGTGTGACTCTGCTTTGTTGTGGTTTCCCATGACATGCGTCAACACCCCCCCCCGTCTAACCACGCGTGCTGTCTTGTGCCTTACAGGAACCTGGAGATGGGGTGGGTCCATCTGGTGTCCGCCGCCCCCAGCCAGAGCCATCCATGAGCCGAGCAGTGATGAGGCTAGCAGCTCGGACACCCAGGAGACCACGGAGCTCGGGCCAGAAGATGACCCCGATTTCCCGTCACAGCTGTCTCGAACACCCTCTACCATCCCAGAGGCACCCACCTCAGTTGGGCACGTCATTGAAGAGGTTCCTGGGACACAATCTGGTGCTCACCACACATCTGATCTCGTACAGCAGGTGGCGGTAGGAACACCAGAGGGGGTGGACGGTGGGAGGGCAGACCGACCCCAGGGACAGCTACCGTCCTGGCGGGTTTCGGGCTTCTGGAATGGATAATCCCGTCTATAGTGGAGATGCAGTTGAAGAGCCAGGGACTACATGAGGGGTTGTCGGCGAGCATCCAGTACCTGCAGGTGCTGTTGAAGGAGTCCAACCACGTGCAAAAGCAGGGGGTTGTGCCGACAATGTGTGCCACGCAGGCCAACACCGGACAGGTGGCGTCTGCGGTAGATGCATTGGTGGTGACGGTCGTGGCTATGGATCAGCATGTCCAAGGTCAGGTGTACTCTGTTCAGGAGCTGGCCGAGGCCCAGGACAGGGTTGCCATTTCACAGGCAACCATATGCCAGAACCACCTGGACATTGCAACGGCGCCTCTGAGCGTGGCCGGGTCACAGTGGGTCCTGGCTGGGAACGTCGGCGGCATTACCCAGGCGTTGACTGACGTGGCGCAGACACAGAGGGAGGTGGCCCAGTCCTAGGGGGAGATGGTGCAGTCACTGGCTGATGTGACACAAACCCAGAAGGTGGTGGCACAGTTGGAGTGTGATATGACGCAGTCCCAAACGGAGATGGTCCACTCTCTGTGCTCTATGGCCGCGGGCGTATGGACCCTGATCGAGACCAGAGTGGGCCTCCAGGACTGGCAGCGGCAGGGAAGCCTCAGGGACTAGCTCCCGTCACACCCCCGTCGCATGGAGTAGCCCACATCGGGCACCCCGAGGGAGGAGGTGGTGATGAGGCATATGCTGGTGACCCGCGCAGGGGAGGTGTAGGAACATTCCACCCCCTCATGCACCTGGTGGGCAGCGGGCAGAACGGGGTGGCACCACGCCATTCGGGACAGTCGAGCAGCAGCCCGCCCATCCAGGCCTGGTCGGCCCAGAAGGTGCCGCAACGGTGGACCCAGGTCGCAAGGCAGGAATCACAGCAGGCCGCCACCACTCCTGCTGTACTGTCTGGGAACCACCGAGACATAGAACGTACAGAACAGAAGGAGGGAAATCGGTCCATCGAGTCTGCACTGACCCACTTCAGCCCTCACTTCCACCCTATCCCTGTAACCCAATAACCCCTCCTAACCTTTTTAGTCACGAAGGGCAATTTAGCATGTTCAATCCACCTAACCTGCACGTCTTTGGACTGTGGGAGGAAACCGGAGCACCCGGAGGAAACCCATGCAGACACGGGGACAACTTGCAGACTCCGCACAGACAGTGATCCAGCAGGAAATCGAATCTAGGACCTGGTGCTGCGAAGCCACAGTGCCCTCTACTTGTGCTACCGTGCCAGACGTAGCGTTAGGGCCCATAAGGTCAGAAAGTGAAGACACCAATTAGGTTGGCACGGGTGCAGGGCAGAGTTCAGTTATAGGGGCTTGGGCACAAATCTATTAATTAAATAATAAACACCTAGTTCCACTGTTTCTACCTGCCTCGGTGGTCTGTCTGATGGGTGTGAGGGGTGGGCTGGCCAGAAAGAGGGTGGGGTGGTCGGATGCGGTGAGTGGGGTGGGCTGGTCTCCTTCCTAACCCCACCCCCTGATACCCCCCCCCACAGTGCCAGGTGTGCCAATGCTATTATCTGGAACATGTGTCGCGCTCTCTCGATGCTCAGCCGGAATATTCGGCAGCATGCCCAGTCCGGCAGGTCCTTGAATGACAGGAGGTGACGGCACACACAAGGCCTCACTCAGCACCTTCGTGGCACCTCCTCCTCCTCAGCCTGTTGGGCAGCTCGCTTTCCCTCCTGGGCAGCCGTCACCTGTCCTTGTGCAGCACGCTCCACTGCCGCAGCTTCCTCCTCTGTGAGCAGCTCCAGCTCTTACAGCCACAGGGCACCCCCCCATGGCTGTGGCGACTAGCAGGAAAGCCACCATTGCTGGCCGAATTCCAATTATCCATCGTCTGCAAGGAGTGAAAGACCGACATGTTAGCATGGTCGTACCCCTGTGCAGCCAGGCTACATGGTATGCCGGGGTACCGTCACTGGCACTGCCCTCACCAGTGGTACACTCTGGTGTAGGGGCTACTGTGGTGTAGGGGCTACTGTGGGCGATGCCCTGGGTTGGCCGCCGGCAGGTGGGAGGGGGCTGTGGCGCAGGGGTGGGAGGATGTCTATATGGCCGGTGTTACTTTGCAGGACGAGGAGCCAGGGTGTGTGGTCAGTGGGTGCACAGCAAGATGGCTGCGGTAATGGCGGTCCGTGCCTGTACACTGACTCAGTTCCGGGGGGTCACCTCGGCTGCTTGGCCTGTTCCCCTGTCCCTCCCCTATCTTCTTGTTGATTGGCTCAGTTTCTTCATTGAAATCTATGTACCGCCATTTGTGAGTTAAACTTACTGAATTGGGAGCTGTCCTGAATGTAAAATATTACTTTTTAACAAGAAAGCCAAGGGAAATGTTTATTTTACCCCTAAACTAACGAACACATTTCAAATTTATTTTCAGTGAACTAAATTACGTTTAAATTGATAAATTGTACTTTTAATCTGTGTTGCAACTAGATAGTTGCAAGTTTGTAGACTGGGATCGGTTGGTCTTATCACAAACAGTTTTAGACAGTGACTGCTTCACAGCCTTGTGCCAAAGCAGCTATTTACCTGAGCATAGTTTCGGATCGTTTGCTGATCTTCAGTGGCACCAAACACACAGTATTCAGTCACCTTGGTTTTGTCTCCGTCATCAATACGTGTTCCTCCTGGGGCTACAAAACAACAAACATCCATTTTAAAAATGTCACACATTAACAACTGCCAGTCACATCTTTGAAGTTCACATCCGTATTCAAGTTCATCTTCACTCCACAGATAGGCTGACTATTTTAAAACGGTGTATGTAAATATAACTGCACAAATCTCTGTACATCTACTCTATTGAATGGACCTTTCAACACGCTGCGCAGCTCAGAGCATTCGGACAATGCAAGAATTAATTCACCAATTAATCTAAACTACTGGCAGCAACTTTAGTCTCACTTTAATCCAACAATTTGCAGTTATATAGAGCCCTTAAAGAAGTAAAACATACTAAAACACTTCACAGAAGTGTAAACAGACAGAAAATTGGCATCATGCCAAAGGAGGTGCACATAGAACAGGTGACCATAAGTTTAGTCACAGAGGCAGGCTTTATAGAACTTTATGGGGAAGAAAGAGATTTGGGGGAAGGAATTCTAGCATATAGTGCCGATGGTGGTCAATAATGGGAATTGAAGAGGAAGCGGGGCCCAAATGTTTTTGTAGAATCTAAACATTGTATTTTCAGACATATCAACAAGAGTCCGCAGGTAGATTAGAAATAGAACTGAGCTCTAAGCTAGATGATCAGAGGACTCGAGAGGTGACTGTACGGGAGCAGAAATGTTCTGGTTACAAGTGAATAGTTAAGAATGAACCCACAGAGAGTCCCACTGAGCTGGAAAATGGAGGAGAAGCACTGGAAGTGGATTGTGTAGTTAGCTGAGTAAACGGCTACAGACAGGTCAATAAGGATGAGGATCGTGCACTGCGATCACAGTAACCAAAGATCTCATCCGTGGTTTTGATTAGCATCATTTCAGTGCTATGATAAAGATAAAAATCTGATTGAAGAAATTCAAACATGGAGATCGAGGAAAAGATTAACTACAAATGATCCTATTTTTAAATCAATGAAATCTGGGAAATGATTTGAGAACGCTAATTGTATTATGAACCTAGACCAGACTTCAACAGTGTCTAGGATACTGGGCTGAAATCCCAATATTTTATTTGTAAGATAATGATTAAAGAATGATTCGCTCCAAGAGTGATTGCATGAAAAAAAAATAGGGTATTGGTATTTCTAAAACAAAACTTTATCATGACTACAATATTAAACTTCTAACTTCACACCCGAAAAATAACAGCCTACAATTACCCCTCGACATTACTGTACAATTTCCCATTAAACAACCATAAAATAAATATACAGCTCTTAATCTATCTTAAAAATAACAGGGCATACAGTACTATTTGAAGTACAGATTAGATTCTGGTTCTTGGTAGAACCCCTTCAGACTCTGGCTGAATATCTTCAAATAGCTGCTATAACTTGTTGGTTGTCAGACAAGAATACACTGCTTTTAAAATATTGCCCGTTTCCCCCTATCCTACTGGGTAGGAAAACTGTTTTATCAGTGGTCTAAAAAACGTTGTCAGATCAGACTTTACTTCTGAAAGCCTTTCCTGCAAAACCCTGTCTCTCTCCACAGCTACTCAAAATGTCTCTCTGTCTTCCGTGGCTCCACCCAGTAGTGACCTCATCTCCCCAAACTAAAAAAACAAAGTATTGGCTCTGCAGGCTGAAAAAGCACATTAGCTCCCCAGCAACCTCCCCAGTCAACCTACAGACCATTAGCCTAGACTAAAAGACATATTCCTTCATCAATTTCACTTGCCAATCCCCAAGAAAAAAAAAAATTCCTTTTTAAAACCACAGAATTCTTTTTAAACAAACACATTCTAAACCCAGGTGTTTAACCCTTAAATTGGCCACTACAAATATAATCCAATTTTCCAAACAGCTTGCAATAGTCAGTTGGAATTTCTACAGAATCAGGACAATTTCTGTTTCATTAAGCTGGTAAAACCATACTGCAATACTGTATGTGGAGTTTGCACGTACTCCTCGTGTCTACGTGGGTTTCCTACGGGTGCTCCGGTTTCCTCTCACAGTCCAAAGATGTGGAGGTTTGGTGGATTGGTCATGCTAAATTGTCCCTTAGTGTATAAAGATGTGCAGGTTAGGTGGGATTATGGGGGAGTGGTTTGAGGTGGAGTGCTCTTTCGGAGGGTCAGTGCAGTCTCAATGGGCCAAATGGCCCACTGTAGGGATTCTATGAATCACCAACTCTTCCCTTCAAAACAGCTCCAACTATTAGTAAAATAAAAACAGAAAATTCTGGACAAACTTAGCAGGTCTGGCAGCATCTGATGAGAGAGGCACAGTGTCAACATTGAGTCTGCATGACTGTTCTTCAGTAAAATAAACTGGGTTTAGTGACCTGAATATATTTTTCAAATGGAAAGGGAAAAAGGCAGGTCCAAATATAAAATAAAGTGACCATGATTTGAACATCACAAATGAGCTGCTGTACTGTTATGTATGCTGAATGTCACAGATTTACATGTTTTAATGGTAGAGCTGTTTATTTTTAGAAATTGCATTTTAAATGACTTCAGTGGGGGGGGAAAAAAAAAATCCCAAGTAAACATCTAGAGCCTGACAAACCATGTCGGCTTAAAATAATTACAATTCAAAATAACTCGAGTTTACTGGATGAAGTCAGAGTAAAGGTGTGCGAGTCATAAAGCTGTAGGTGGTCGTACGTACCAAGAAAACTGGAGACATGAGGTCTGCAGTTTTTCCAGGGAAGGATTTTAATAATTCATGTGGTTTCCCAGAATTAAAAGGAAGTTTTGAAATTAAAAGGTAGTTAATTTGCATGCCGACTTGTCATGTGTTACATTGCCATGAAGATGTGTGGAAATAGATTATTATTATTGTTTATCTTTATAACTTCAGTTAAGGCATATCCAGCAGATAAGTTTGGTTGATTTTTAGAAAAACAGTTAAGAGATTGTGTTAGCTTTAATCTCTTGTAATTTGTGGCTCCTTGGAAGTCAAGAGATAAAGCCAGACCTCCACCTTGAGCTGTGGTATCCAGAGTCATGAGGTTGGTAAAGAAACTTACCAAGTGTTGTTTATCCAAAAGATAATGAAGAATCCCATGAGATCTCATTCCTTGGCAAATAATTGGAACACTGAAGAGAAATCAGGGTGAGAGTGGTAATATACCTTTGGGTTTGGTTCCAGGAAAAATGAATGAACTTTCCAAGATTTCCTAAGGTAAGGGAACTTTTCGGAATGGCAAGGGGTGCGGTGGAAATAGAAAGCAGAATTCAGTTTATAATAGAAGTATTATATATATATATATATATATATATAAATTTAGAGTACCCAATTTGTTTTCCCAATTAAAGGGCAATTTAGCGTGGCCAATTCGCTTACCCTGAACATCTTTGGGTTGTTGGGGTGAAACCCATGTAGACAAGGGGAGAATGTGCAAACTCAACACGGACAGTGACCCACGGTCGGGATTCGAATCTGGGTCCCAGTACTAACCACTGCGCCACGTGCTGCCCAACAGAAGTATTTATAAGTTATACTATTTAAGTTAACATTGCTTATCTTCTTTAATTGTTAATTGTCCTGAAATAAAAGAGTGAGTGATACAACCCAGATGGAGGACGGGGGAAAGAGTGAAGAGAGCGTGGACAGGCAGAGGGAGCGGCAACTAAAGCTAGTTCCTGCCGAGACCAAGTCGCACACGCACGCACACACAATTGATGCCAATCCCATCTCTCTTGAACCTCTCTACTGCCTTTTGTGCTGTCATACTGCTTGTCAAACATTCAGTCTTGGGTGAACTGCAATTTTCTCCAGTTAGACACTGAAAAAAGCTGAAACCATTATTTTGTTCCCGTCCACAGCATCGGATCGTCACCATCTACTCCATTTTCTCACTCTCTGGCCACTGACTCAAGCGGAACCACATTTTTGCAAACTTGTCATCCTGTTGAACCACAAGCTAAGCTTTCAATGTCATATTCTTTCCACTATAAAGAGCCATCTCCAAAATATATCACCTCTACCCCTCAGTTCATGATGCTGCTAAACACACATTCATGTCTTTGTCACTTTAAGACTCCACTAATCTAATGCTCTTCAAGTTAACCTCACACCCTTCCACCTTTATACACCTCAGCTCATCCAAAATTCTGTTACCAATAGCCTAATACTCGCCAAGTCCAGTTTGCCCATCATTCCCACTTTCATGGAGCTTCATTCAAAGTTTTTCCATTGACTTAAATTTAATATTTCCATTAACGTATTTAAATCAGCTCCCATCCACTATCTCTGCGACCTTCACCAGGATATAACTCCAAAGAACTTTGGCTCATAAATGTTATGCACAGTCTTTCCTTTTACTCCACAATTGTGGACATGCCTTCAGTAATCAAAGTCTCTCACTCTGGAATTCCCCCACAAACATTCTAGATTTCAATCTCCCATCTTCCTTTTAAGATCTGCATTAAATCCACCTCTTTGATCACTCCTCTAGTATCTTCTCCTGCGTCTTTGGGATATTTTTCAACATTAAAGAAGTTGCAGCACCAGTAACAACGGACAGTTTATTAAAAACTGCTCCATAACAATAAAAAAAAATCCTTGTTTGTAGTATTTTGTATATTGGTTCTAAGTATGACCTTTTGAAAAAAAATCTTCCCGGTAATAAACCATAATGCGAAGACACAAAGGAAGCAATCATTCTCGATAACTGCAGCTTTTTGATTTCAGTCTAAATCAGTGAATATCTCTGAAGGATAACCCTTTAACGTTTACACTAAAATCACATTTTGTTAGTTACCGATGTATAAAAGCAAGTTAGATTGATATTTACCTAGCATGCTCCCAGCTATCAATATATCAAACAACGTGTCTGCATAACGACGGTAATCTAGCCGTGAGCCTGTAACATCCAGAAATTTGGACACTGCCTCAAGGTCATTCCCAGCCTCATTGAGACCTTGAATGATGGTGTCTCTGAAGACTGTTGGCTCAAACTTCTCCTTTTCATCTGCAAGAGATATGGTTTCAGTCACGCACAACACTTCCAATCTTCCCAGATAGCAATATAAAATTTCCACCATAAAGTAATTAATCTTTTAAAAACACCATGTCACTATGTAGTGAAAAATTATATGAATACTAGGAGACAATTTATTGTAGTGATGGCATCTTGAAAGAAATTAAGGAACTGTGGTATCAATTAACTCTATAATTGTATGAGGCTAGTTGACAACAGACAAATAAATCCCTATTTGATCTTACAGGTGAAAGAACAAAATAGTATTTTTCTCACTTACTGGTTGACCAACCAAGATATTCCATTATCATTAAAAAAAGAACAATAAGCAAACGATTCCACGGGTGACTTTAGAAGCTCATTGGATTGATCGATATTGTTATTCGCTATCCCAAAAATGATAATCTGATTGATAACAGTGCAACGACCTTGATGTATCCTATTTCACGAGTGAAAGAATGAGGTTGGAAAGCTTACCCCTCTTCCTGGTCTTGAACCTCTGGCCTGTTAGCACTGGCTTCTGCAACTTACTCATAAACTTTCTGTCGGATTAAAAAATAAATTAAACACAGCAGAATCCAGTACCAAAATAGAATCCATGCTAGTTCACAAGGTAACAAATTGAACATTTCTACCTCAAGTTCCCAATCTTAGTTGTGCTACCAGGTAGGCAGCTACCATATAGAACCCTGGCATGTGACTGCTGGATAAGAAATTGAAGGAATTTTATCCATGTGGTATTCTTTCACTTACCTTTCACACCACAGCCAGTGAAGAACAGCTTTCTCTGCTGTGGAATGGTAGCCTCCGAAGAATTTTATTTTCAAGCAAGTTCTATTCTAAATACTTTAACTTGAGAACCATCTCCAAAAATCATTCTTATAAATCTTATCATCTTATTTCCTGTTTATTGCTTGTTCAATTTGCCTCTGTGCACCTGAAAGGCGCCGATGTGGTGACTAGGGACTTTTCACAGTAACTTCATTGCAGTGTTAATGTAAGCCTACTAGTGACAATAAAAAGATTATTATTACGTCTCATTAATCTATCATTGATGTTTCATTAGAAGATCCTTTGTTATGGGCCAGGCTTTAGAGCAGGGTTTTTCAAACTTGTTTTCCGGGGACCCTTTTTACCAACTGGACAACCTTCGTGACCCACACCGGCCGACTTTCGCCACCCACCATTTTCTCTTACATGGTTTGCTGCTGCCAAATGGAGGAATCGCAATCGCGCCGAAAGCATGTGACCTGCTCTCTGCCTCCCTTCAGGCAGGAAGATTACATTGCGTTAAAAAATCTTCTGCTTCTCCGATTGCGCAAACCTACCTTGGCTAATAAATGGAAGGGTTCCAGATGCATTCTTAACCACCTTGACAACTTGTCCTGCTACCTTCAGGGATCTGTGGACATTCACTCCAAGGTCCCTCCCTTCCTCTACACTTCTCAGTATCGTCCCATTTATTGTGTAATTCTTTGCCTTGTTTGACTTCCCCAAATGCATCACCTCACACTTCCCTGGGTTGTATTCCATTTGCTGCTTTTCTGTCCAACTGGACAAATCAGTAGCTGCTTCATATTTTGAAAGACATAGGGCAGCATGGTGGCACAGTGGGCTAGCACTGCTGCCTCACGGCACCGAGGTTCCAGGTTCGATCCCAGCTCTGGGTCACTCTCCGTGTGGAGTTTGCACATTCGCCCCGTGTTTGCGTGGGTTTCACCCCCACAACCCAAAGATGGGCAGGGTAGGTGGATTGGCCACGCAAAATTGTCCCTTAATTGGAAAAATGAATTGGGCACTCTAAATTTAAAAAATATATATTTTGAAAGACATGAGGGATAAAGTATTTGCTCCTGTATCAATTTGCATTTAATTCAATTCCGAGGTGTGGGCTGGTTGGCTGGTCAGTATGTTCTTTTGTTTCTCCACTTGTTTTCTCTCCTGTATGAATGGTGCCTTATGCTCAATTGTGTTCCAAATGAAGCAAGAATGTCGACACGGGCTGATTTGGCCAATTTTGTGGTATGGCCAATTTGGTGGTATATTCTATAGAATTCAGTGAAACACAGGATTGGCTACTTAGGTGCTGGTAGCTCAGTCGGTTTTGGGATCAGAAATAGAAATTCATAACTGAATTAGAAAAAAAGTACCTTGACATTTTGGGAGAAATCTTGCCTTTAAATGCTAGCTGATCAGTTTTCCTTATTAGAGCTCACAGAACCACACTGTTCCACAAATGCGCGGTTTGCCCGCATTTGTTAATATGTTCGTGGCCACCATTTTGATGGCCGCTTGGTGTCGGCATTATTGAAAGCCGGCTGCTGCGTCTGTTGTGTGCGAATCTGAACAATCGGGAGCGCCTCGACACAGCTCCGCGACCCTCCCGCGGGTCGTGACCCCGACTTTGAAAATGCCTGGCTTAGAGAACACCAAAGTATATCACGGAGTTCACCTGACCCACAATCTTTTAATAGGTTTTGGTTATGGGGAGCACAAGGGCCCACTTTTCAGGTGTGTGCAACAGAGATCTAAAGTATTTTTAAAACAAAACAATGTTTATTCTATGAATCCAGTTAACATTTTATAAACACACAGTAAACATCTCATCAACTACCAACACTAATAACCCTCCAAAAAGATACAGTACTCTATAGGTAATGCTTAGTACCTTTCCTAACAACATCCATAAGCCAAAACACTTTTTAACAAAGACAGTGGCCGTGATTCTCCGCTATCCGGCGGGCGGGCCGCACCAGCGCCGAGGAGTGGCGTGAACCACTCCGGCATTGGAGCACCCAGAAGGTGCGGAACCCTCTGCACCTTCAGGGGCTAGCCGGCGCTGGCGGGGTTGGCACCGTGCCAACCGGTGCCAAAGGGCCTCCGCCGGCCAGCGCGAGTTGCCGCATGCACGGGAGCGCAAGCAGTACTGGTATCATCCCAGCGCATGCGCAGGGTGGTTCTTCTCCGCGACGGCCATGGTGGACCGTTACATCGGCTGGCGCGGAGGGAAAGAGTCCGCGGATTGGTGGGCCCCGACCGCGGGCCAGGCCGGATTCCCCCCCGTGCGAGGACTTGGCAGGCTACCCGCAAAGCGAGGTCCCGCCGGTAAGGACCTGGTCTAATTTACACCGGTGGGACTGGCCGAAAACGGGCGGCCACTCGGCACATCATGGGGCAGAGAATGGCCCGGGGGCCGGGGGGGGGGGGGGAAGAGTGAGCTACCAACGGCCCCATACCAGCGCGGCATGATCCCGCCCCCATTGATAATCCGGCGCCGGAGAATCCAGCAGCCGCCGTCGGGCGGGATTCACGCCGCCCCCCGGCGTTTCGCGGGGGGTCGGAGAATCCCACCCAGTAGGTTTGAATTCTCTACAGAGAACAGTTATCAAATGATCTAAACACCTTATTTAACATCCCAGCTCCACACACACAATAACATCACTGCAGTCATTTGATAAAACGCACTTTTCTTAAAAGGCCTCTCACATGACACCTTGATTATCTGGAACTGTAGATTTCAGAATTCTTCTTCAACAATGTCTGTTCAGTTTGCCTGGAAAATTGTTGTTCTGCTCATGACAAATTTTCACTAGCTCAGTTGAAAACAGAGACTATCTAGTCATTTTTCCAACCAAATTACCTACTCACTGCTAATATTTGTTTAGAACATCAGATCAACATGGTGGTAAGCCTTCTACTTGATTCGCTGAAGCTCATGAAATGAGGGTAAAGCCACAATGCTGTTAGGTAGTGATTGCCAGGATTTTGGCCCAGTGACAGTGAAGGAATGACAATGTATTTTCAAGTTGAGATGAATAGTCATGGTGTGCGTATGCATTTGATTCCTGAGTTCTTCCAGATGGTGGAGGTCAAAGATCAGCAAGGTGCTGTCAAAAGAGCCTGGGTGACCTGTAAATACCGCACACTGCATACATAGTGCAATGGTGGTGCAGTGAGCAGATGCTTAAGGTCGTTAACGGGTGGATCAAGCAAACGTATCGAGCAGCTGCATCCATCCAGGCAAAGGGACAGTACTCCATCAGCCTCTGAATGTCAGAGCCTGGGGATGGCGAGACACTCTGAAGAATCAGGAGGTGAGCAACTTGCTGCAATATTTACATAACTGGTCCAGATAATTCAAAATGCTTTCATTTTGGAATCTGTCCTCTCCTTGCACTGTTCAAAAAGGGTTTTGGTATTTGATCTCCAATACTTGCAGTTGTCTCCACCTGTAACTCAAATATTATTGCTTGGAATTTGCAAATCTAATTCTGCGATACTAGGGGCTTTTCACAGTAACTTCATTGCAGTGTTAATGTAAGCCTACTTGTGACAATAAAGATTATTCTTATTATGAAAAAGCAGAAGTGACACAAAGGGTCAAATTTTGGCACCCTGGAACGGGCTGGAAAAAGAGGGGAGAGGGAGGGAAAAAATGGCAGATATGTAACACGGCGGATGTTCTACCCGCTTTCCGGCATCAATAGCTTTTGAGGGCAGTGAGTTATTGAAGGTGACAGGTAGGGACAGACTTGTGTCACTCGATTTGGAGATTAATTATAATCTTTATTGTCACAAGTAGGCTTACATTAACACTGCAATGAAGTTACTGTGAAAACCCCCAGTCGCCACATTCCGGCGCCTGTTGGTGTGCACAGAGGGAAAATTCAGAATGTCCAATTCACCTAACAACATAGGAAGAGTGATGTCCAATACACAAGGATTTATTTAAAGCCCAACACAGAGGACAAACAGCAATGTTCTCTGGAATTTTGGGTTTGGGAAAGGCTGGAGGGTATTTACCAAGAAAGCTGCATGTTTTAAGGATTGGCTGATATTCTGGTTTGAAAACAGAAACGCTACTGCCTTGCACAAGGAATGCTTACAGAACCTTTTCACAAGCATCCTAATATCCTGTCCACTTGGGAGGCTGTGCACCTCTATTGGATGGTCTAATGGATGGTAGACCTTTACCTAATTAAGTTCTAACCCTTGGGGGGGTGGGGGGGGGGGGGGGGGGGGGGGGGGGAAGTGAAAGTATTAAACATTTTTTAAAAAATATATAAACCGAATCATGTAGCCATTGCCTAGCCACCATCTCCCACACCTTTCTTCTATCATCCAGCTGCTCCAATAGCTGAAGTGGACATTAATGATCCCATGCATTATTTGTGAAGCAGCTTACTTTGGAGACTTACATTCCTCCTCAACCAATACCATTAAAAACAAGTAAAGAGACGAAACAAAAACTAAAAAGAGGGCACTCAGTAGAGTACATACCTCTGCCAAGCCGTTTAATAAAAATTTCCAGGATCCAGATCTGGATTCACATCTTTGCCACTAACTAATCAGTTCGTCCTTGAGCCATACCGGCGCATCACATTTTGCTGGAATATATCCAATAATTTTTATATTATATTTACAGACAGGCTAACGAGGGCAAAAGCATTCCCTTGCCCACCTTCAGTAGCGGAGGTAATAACAAATTAATCAATATATTTTGCAGCACCCCAAAGCTCAGACACTATTAGAGCTCCAGTGATCTGTTATTATATCGTCCCTGTTTGTAAAGCGATAATTTTCTTTTCTTGGCCATGATTATTCGGGGACATCGGCGGATTGTGTCTTGTGGCAAGAACAATAGTTATCAAGTTTGTCTGCAGGTTATCTTCCTCATCGTGTACAATGAACTGGAGCTTTGTATATAATATTTTTAAACATATGAATACCTGAACCAGTAGGATATTAATTTCTAGTCAAATTTTACTCAATAAATATTTCATCCAGGCTTGGTCTTCAGCATGAGATACCAAATGGAGACAAAAATCATTTCTCATGTTGATTGAAAGCAGAAATCCAACAGTTGCACACCTGTATCAGATTTCAAACAAAGTCTTTAATACAGGTAATTAGTTGTTTTGTGAACTCTTGACTATGCTTCATTTGGGGAAGGACAAAGAGAAATATATATTTTTAAAATATGAATTTTAGCCATGGTAGTCTTCTTCTCCTGCCTCCACAGTTGTTCCCTGGTATTTTGTATGACCAAAGGCAGCCCTAAAAGAAGCCTGTGTGCAAGAGGCATACCAACTCATCTACTGGAGCACTGGTTCTCAAACTATGTTGATGGATGCCTTTCCAAATGAGTAATCACATGCCCCTACCACCTCCATCTAATTAAAGTACTGTATAATGTACATGATATGAAAGTACTTCATGTAGGGGTGTTTTAATAACGTTTTGAAGCAAATAGGTATCAATTGCAGATTTCAGTGAGTTGGGTGTGAGAGTTTCTCACTGCGGTCTGCCTATCCTCGGGAGGAGCACCGGGAGAGCAGGAGCAGGAACAAAGTAGAATATAGAAAACACGAAGGGAGCAGGAGATGAGCAAGAGTACAGTAGGGAGTATAACACATCTCTGGCTACCCCTCATTTGATTCCGCTTGACTTTTGACTTCCTGGATGGTTGCCCACCACAAAGCCAGTCCTGTGTCGTGGGTCCCTGAAGAGTCTTTACATAACAATTTAAGAACATTTATATGAGAGGACAATTAAAAGAGCAAGCGTAAATCAACTCAGTCATTGTCCATTCTTATCTCGTGCATTTCATCATTGATTTCCATATATATTTACTTGCTGTGACACTTTTTTCCTCACACACAGCCCAATCAACAAACTGTGCGTCAGCAATTTTAATTAAACTATATTGGAGTACAACGTGTCAAATCAAAATAATTGTGTGGCATACAACAATAAATCTACTCTCTTAGCATCTGAAATAAAGATTACTAAGCAACATGAAGAGAAAACCCATGTAGCTGATGCCAGTTGTTTCTATAGCTTATTTTATAGTTTGAAAGGCTGGAGCTTGACTAGTTTTAGGTTGCTTGTTCAGAAGAATTCCGGGAGATCACCACACTGCTTCCACACATCTTTATTTTTATCCTTAGCAGATCAAACAAATAATCGGAGTCTCAAGGAGCAAGTGAAATCAAAGTTAAAAAGACAGTCACACAAACCATATACAAAACTATCTTTAAAAAAAAAAAAATTGATATTGCAGCATTTGCTGAAATGCAAAGAGACTCAATAATGAGAAATGAAAATTAGGGTCACACATTAAATTCCTTTTTAATTTATTTCTATTAATTACATATTTGGTAATGACACAGAGCAGTAAATGACACTGTACATAATATTATTTTTGGCACTGCAAGAAGAACCATGTGTTCCTGCTGGCATTAATCTAATAATAAGTTTATCATCAGGACTCTCAGTAGGTCTCAAAAGGACATACAATTATTATATGCAGTAACATTCCATCTCATTTCAGTACAGCTTCCCACGAATGTTTTTGATTGCCTTGTGACTCAGACTACAAATCAGATATTTTTCCAAGCTCTGATATACACAATTTCCCACACTCTCCATTCGCACATGCATATCTCACACTGTATTAAAACCATGTGGTGAAAGCCACAGGCCCCCATCATCTATACTAAGAGTCAGAATTGTTGCACATTAATATACAAATAAATACAAGGGCTATAAATTTGAATATCTGTAACGCATAAATTCAAAAGATTGATGTTTGAACTGAGATTTAATACATTTTCCAAATTATGACTGTGCAATCAAAACACTAAACTGTTCATTTATTACTCCAAAATCATCTTGAGATATATTTACAGTGGTCCAATAAAATTGTAATAAAGTAACTAATCTATTCTTTGCTGTACATACACATTCACGATGCTCAGCCACTGACCAACGGAATTGCTGAATTTAAAAATAAGCTTAATACTTTTAAGTACCCAATTATTTTTTTTTCCAATTGAGGGGCAATTTAGAGTGGCCAACTCACCTAAACTGCACATTTTTGGGCTGTGGGCTGAAACCCACGCAGACACGGGGAGAATGTGCAAACTCCACACAGACAGTGATCCTGGGCCGGGATCGAACCCGGGTCCTCAGCGCTGTAGGCAGCAGTGCTAATCACTGTGCCACCCCAGCTTAACACTTGAATACCGTGGTTAACATGTGCTTAAAATGTCATGAAGCATTAACTGTTCAGAAACTGGAATAATCACTGCATTACCATGCTTGCACATGCATATCCAATTCACTGAAATTTACACAAAATAAAATAAACAGTCTAAACCCATGCATTGTGTGTTGGGTTAAAAGGTACAAGTTAATTTTGCATTCCAATTGATGTCACTCAAGTAATAGAGAAAGACAATCTTGGCTAAATTGTATAACATTGACAGTAATTGTACATAAAGAACACAATGTTTCACCAGTTTGATGTATTGTGCAGCTTCTGCATTACATTATGTAAGGTAACTACAAATACTTGAATCAATGCTTTTGGGTACCTTAGTATGCAGAACTAAGCAAGCAGCTTTTCCAAGCTTCATTGAAGTTTAGGTTTGTGCAATATAAATTGCTTCCATTTCAGGTTGTAACACTTCCAGCTAATTTCCACATCAAGAAGACCCTGATGAAATTTTGTTCATGCCACAATGAATTAGTTCAGGCATTTGTTGGCTGTGGATTTAACAATACTGGTATGCACTGCGATTTTCATACTGGTTATATACGGAATTCTTTACAACTCCCACTCATTTTAAAAATCGGTAGATACCCACAAGATCAGGATGGTGATACTTTAAAAAAAATGCACGATGTTAGGGAGGGAGGTAATAATCTTTATTCCAATTTTTAAAGTTTTACAGCCGATTGAATCATGATTTCTGAAACAAAGCTAGTTAAATCTGTATTTGTCTACATTCATTTAATGATCACAATTCACCACAGTCATGAAAATGTATTGCATATAAGATCAGATGTTTCTTACAGGCTGCACTGTGGCAGTTGCAGCCACTGAACACATGCTATGATTCATGTCTGATGTGGAAGATACATCACTGAGCACGGATGACTTACAATCATCTGATTGTCATTCTAGACTTGAACTAGGCATTGATAAATATGCTTAAATGTGTCAAACTTTGTATTAACAATTTTGATCATAATGTCCAGTCCACATTTATATTGGAAATTACCTATACAAATTCATTATTTTGTTCTTGCATCTTGCATACAAAGTTAGCTAGGAATGAAAACTGTGAAGAGGACACAGAGACATAGACAGATTCAGTGAGTGAGCAACAAGGTAGCAGACAGAATATAATGTATGTGACAAAGTGTGAGGTTATTCACTTTGAAAGAACAGAAAAGCGGAATACGTTTCAAAACACAGGAAGCTTTTAAATGTCAACATTCAGAGAGACTTGGGTGAACTTTTACAAGGAACATAAAAACAGCACGCGTGTGCAGCAAGTAAATATTATATTGGCCTTTATTGCATGGGGACCAGAGTACAAGAATAAAGAATTCTTGCTACCATTGTACAAGGCTTTGCTGTGAGATGGTGAGATTATGATAGACAGATTAGCTGCTGCACATATCATGTTCTATTGGTGCAACTTAAGTGAACCTACATTAAAAAGGGTATCTTCCACAGCAGTATGAGCAGCTGGTGCTGCATTGCTCTCATTATCATTTTCTTCCTTGGAATCACTCAAAGTGCATCGGAGTATTGCACCTTCATCCTCATGAGCACTAAAATCCAGAGATCATCAAGCAAGGGCACACCATTCAGAGCAGGGATCTGAACAGCCTGCCTCTATCTTTGTTCAGATCACAAGGGAAGCACCACATGGGAGTGGTAGGAAAAGGAAGAGTAAGGCTTTGCAGTGGCACAAAGGGTATGCATGTGGGTACAAGTTAAAATGTAATTGCCAAGTTTCTGTTGCAAAGTTAAAGCAAATAAATGCTTCCACTGTTTACCATCTTGCCCATTCTTGTTCGCTATGTGACAAGATGGCTTTTAAGTTGTTTGATGATGAATTGGAAGACATGCATTTATCAAGACCAACGGATGGGATTTTAGGAGGGGCAAGATGTTCAAAGGATGAGGGGTTAGGCTGTATGTTTGCAGGCCTGTTCATGTCAGTGTCATGGCGAGGGAAATGGGCGCGGAGTGATGGAAAAGTAAACGTTGCCATATTTGCAGCACTACTCCACTGGAGCAACCAAAGTAAACCTTAATAAGGGCATCACTAGTGCAGCACCCTTACCACCACCCGCCTCCTTAGCAATTTTTAAACATCCATTTTTTACAGGATGTGGACTTCGCTGGCTATGCCAGCATTTGTTACCCATCCCTAATTGCCCTCGAGAAGGTGGTGGTGAGCTGCCTTCTTGAACCACTGCAATCCTTTTATTGATTTTGTAGCAGTTTGATGCGTTATTGCGAGGGCATTTAAAAGTCAACCACGTTGCTGTGGATCTGGAGTCACATGTAAGCCAGACCAGGTGAGGACTGCAGATTTCCTTCCCTGAAGGACATTAGTGAACCAGCTGGGTTATTTTTTACGACAATGATGGTTTTATGGTCATCATTAGACTTCTAATTCCAGATATTATGATTCGATATTTATTGGATTCAATTTCCACCATCTGCCCTGGCAGAATTCGAACCTGGCTCCGCAGGTATTACCCTGGGTCTCTGGATGACCAGTCTAATGACAATACCCCTATGCCACCACCTCCTTTACATCATCCAGAGGGTATCTGATCTCTAGAACATGTTTCTCCTGCAAGTCCAAAACCTTGCAGCTATGTAACGTTACACAGACTGCAGCACAAAGCAACCCTTTGGGGTGCCCTGCCTGGTGCCAAGAAGGTAGGCAAATGGAGCTCAAGTCGGGATCAGCCACTGCCTAATTGAATGGCAGAATATATTAAAGTTTGAATGGCTGAATGGCCTACTGCTGTTGTTATTAGACTAATTAGAGATAATTAACGAGTGTAGAATCCTCAGTAAGATTTTGAGCTGGAAGCAATGTAGACTAGTAGTTAATGCATCTTGGGTTTTTTTTTTGCTATATTTAGAGATCATGGGAATGTTTTAAAAATTTCATAAAACGCTATCTGGTTCAGTAACTTTCCTTGGATCCTTGCCATCCTTACCTGGTCTAATCTACCTGTGACTCCATACCCACAACAATCTAGTTCGTTCTTAATCTGCTCTCTAAAATGGGCCAGGAAGCCACTCAGTTCAAGAGCAACAAATGCTGCCTTGCCTTTGGCACCCACACCCGATGAAAGAATAAATAACATTTTACCTTTTAAGAAAAATGGCACTGGCACCATAATGACGTATGCCATTGCATCTTTTTTCCAAGTAAAACAAGGATATGCCAGAGGTTCAGAACACTTGAAATCTTATTTTAGAAGAACAAAACGAATCCCTTATTTGAACTGTCCTGTGAAACATGCAACATCATCCACTATAATTAGTGTATAATTTGACAAATAGATAGTCATATTCAGTAGATCCCTGCGTGCCACAAACTTAGTATGATACGTCTTATAGTACTATGAAAAGAAATGTGAACAGATCAAAGGAAAAATTTAGCTTTTAGCTCCAGATGGCTTCCATTAAGTAGCCTTTGTCTCAATATTTATTATCTCCCCAAATCCTTCTGTAGATCTGTGTCTCACTGCGAACTAATAACTATTTAGTATATTTTTCCCTTGTGAATGAACATAAATGATTAAAAATCATCATAACTGATTTTTCATTCCAAATTACAGCATTACGGAGAACAGGGTAGCCCTTTTTTTTCAAATAAACAAATCGCTGTCCTTGGGAGGCTTCTTTCTCTCATTAATAAAGATTTCAGTTGGCTCTCTTGCTGTAAGACGAGCCATTGTTACATCAGCCCATAGCCAGCTGCCGCACATGTATCCAATATTGAAGGTTGAACTATTTCTACTTTAACTCCGTGTTTTTATTATCACAATTGTTCTGAACAACAAACTAGCAGGCAGAAAATCAATTCAAGGCAGCACACAAAAAATAAAACTCATGGAAAAAGGTGGAAGATATGAACTTTTGAATGTACTTCTTACGTCATAGGTTTTTTGTGTTCATTTGTACCCGGCAGGGCACTGGGCCTGGCAACTCTGCTCTTGTATCATTATCTGAGAATGCTCTGTAGAATTGCATAGCTCAGTTGGCCGGACAGCTGGTTTGTGAAGCAGTGCGAGGCCAGCAGCATGGGTTCAATTCCCGCACCGGCTGAGGTTATTCATGAAGGCACTGCCTTTTCAACCTTGCCCCTTGTCTGAGAAGTGATGATCCTCAGGTTAAATCACCAATAGTCAGCCCTCCCTGTTAAAGGGGAAAGCAGCCTATGGATCTGGGACTACGGCGACTTGATTTATTGGCCAACACAGACAAATAACCATTGCTTCAAGTAGAGAACAAAATTACACTAAGTGCACGAAACAACCAGCATATAAGAACAAGGGACAGACTGAGATGTCCCTTCCTGCTATTTTCTTCTATACCCATATCTGATGAACAGATTATTGCCACTTTTGAAATAGTAATTTCTAATTCTCCACAACTGGTTCAGTTACTGATCCATGGTATTTTGATTTGACCGAAATAAAATAAGCACATCGAATAAAAAAATAAAAGTAATGAACCCTGGTGGCAGTACAACTTGGAACTTAAGTGCTGGCGCAGACTTATAACTGGTGAGGTCTCAGGCTCAATTCCTGATTCTAATCACAGTTATTCTAACTTCAACCAGCCAGTTTTAGTGCCACTTACTTTACAGAATGTTTAGTTCCCCAGTTAACGAAATGAGAGAAATCAGCCAGATTTTCTAAGATTGATAGTTATTCAGTGAACCCCCCCCCCCCCCCCCCCCCCCCATATCGTCAGTCACCACCTGATACATTATCTAGACTAACATGTGATTGACCATGTGGGCACAGCATCGATAAACTGATGATACCTGTGGGAACTACTGTTAAATCTATAATTTAGCATAACTAAAGGACTTAAATCAGGTGTCCTTTATTTTTGCGTGTCGCTATTATCAAATCAATCATTGACTTAAAGTGAACCTCGTAGTCCAGGATTTTCTTTTTTGCCCCCACTCTCATTTGAGACTGTGTGTAATTCTGCAGTTCAGCCAGTAGGATGTAATTTCAGTCCATCTTCTGTTTTGCTGGGTTTTCTCGTCTAGATGCTTCCCTTGGCCCTTTTCTCTTCAGGGACTGATGCCTCAATCCTGTGATGAGAGCCTGCAAAAGCCAAATTAAGGCTGGGTGGGGGAGATCTAATGTCCTGCAGACCCCTTTCCAAGATTTCCCTCCTCCTGCGCCAAATAGTGTTTGAAGAGCTGGGGATGGTGGCGATACAGAGCGGTTAGTAGTGCTCGTACTTGGGTGGACTGGTGGGGTAGGGCTATTCATTCTCATTGGAGGCATTCCTGGAGCATTAATTATGATGTTCTGAACACAAGTTGGGTCACATGACATCATATCACATGACCAATATAACTTTCACAAGGATCCCGTGTGGCTCAGGAACTTTATGGCTTTGCACCAGCAGCTGCTGGGTGAGAAATCCCATGAGCCAGGAGACCACCTGTGAACGGCTGAACAGGAGAAGGCATGTACCAGGGAAGAAGAAACCACTCTCTCCACCCCAAGACAAACCCTCTCCCAACATCACCATCTCAGTCCCCCAGTGCTCATTCGAGTCTTTACCTCCCCGGCCAACTTATAAGGATCCCAGGAGTTCTGCATAACTCCCCTCGGCATGTTTAGCACCCTCTGCATGTTTAGGCCAGTGCCCACAATTCCAGGCCTTCCAATTACCAACTTCTTGCACCATTCCAAACTGGCAGCTCGTTTTGTTTTGTGCAAAACTGACCTTTTATCCAGCATCCATAGCAGCAGACAAACTTCTTCGGCCCTGTGTCAACGAAATATGTAGGATCCGCTTCTGTTAGGCATGCTGAATTAAAAAAATTGCCATACACACAAGCTGTTTCTTTAATGCACTTCTGCCTCGTATCTACCTGCATGTCCAATGTTCAGGTAGTAAACTGACTTGGCGCACTGAAAGCTGTTGATAATAGTTTATGAAAGGGAACTACAGGGAGAAGTATGTGTGTGTGTGTGTGGGGGGGGGGGGGGGGGGGGGGGGGGGGGGGGGGGGGGCGGGGGGGTCGCAGGAGGTGGAGAAGGGGGCGGGAAGGATCAATCCCGAACCCACAAGGCCTGCAACACAAACCACAAAGGGGAGAGGGGGAAAAAGGGCAGAACAGGAACTCGGGGACAGAACATTCAGAACGAAAGAGGGGGATACCAAGGAGGAATCAAAACTTCAAGAACGGTTGTATGTACACAAGAACTGCATCAACTGTAAATATTAGATGCAAAGTTTTATGTAAAATTGAAAATGCCAATATAAAGATTTTTTTAAAGTTTATGTGCGAGTGTCTGTGGTTTCAAGGGGGTTTGTTTCTGTTATTTTGTTTAAAATTTAAGAGTAGCCAATTATTTTTTTCCAATTATGGGGCAATTTAGCGTGGCCAACACACCTAACCTGCACATCTTTGGGCTGTGGGGGCGAAACCCACGCAAACGTTGTTCTTTAGATCCTTGGAAAATAGGCGACAGGTTTAGATAAAGGATCTGGATCGACGCAGGCTGGGAGGGCCGAAGGGCCTGTTCCTGTGCTGTAATTTTCTTTGTTCTTTGTTTGTAACACAGGGAGAATGTGCAAACTCCACACGGACAGTGACCCAGAGCCGGGATCGAACCTGGGACCTCAGCGCCGCGAGGCAGCAGGGCTCACCCACTGCACCACCGTGCTGCCCTGTTTGTTTCTCTTATAACAGAATCTAGTTGGGACTGTTGCCAAGGGTCCTTTTTATCACGGGTGGCCACTTTCATGGGTTACACTGTATATTGCCGTTCAATTAATGTCTCCAGGAAAGAGGATTGGGAAGAACATTTGCACTGTAAATATTTACAGCAATGTAATTACAAATACGTGAATGGTCAATGTTCCTCACAGTAGTATGACACCTGGACTTTCTATATGGGAGAACTGATAACAAAGACTTGCTAATTTGCGGAATATCTAACCACCACAACGCTACCCCCCCCCCCCCCCCCCCCCCCCGCCTCCAATCCCGACCCTCCCAGTGGTCCGCTAAATCTACTCATCTAGATGGTTGAGCTGAGGAATTCCTTGGAAGTCAATTTTCTGATTTGGATCAACATTCTTTAGAAAATTCCAAATCATCAAAATGTTAAATTAACATTTAATTTTATTTAAGCCTGTTTATTTTTAAAAAGAGCAGCACGGGTGGCCCAGTGGTGAGCACTGCTGCCTATGGCGCCAAGGACACGGGTTCCATCCCGGCCCCGGGTCACTGTGTGTCAAGTTAGCACATTCTCCCAGTGTCTGCGTGGATTTCACCCCCATGTGGATTGGCCACACTAAATTGCCCCTTAATTGGAAAAAAATAATTGGGCACGCTAAATTTTCAAAAAAAGGCACGAGATCATCATCACAAATAGCACAAAACAACTATTATCAATGCTATGTTGTATAACATAGTGGGTGTTTCTGCAAAGGATTCACGATTGAGGTGCAGAACTGTGAGACTCTACACAAAACAGTAATCCAGAACACAAATAACATTCCATCCTTCCCCATCTGATCACCTGCATAAACATCTTTTAGTCAAACTGTCTTAATTTCAACCTTCAACAAGCACCCCTAATTCCTTTGATGTAACGTTTTCATCTACCATCTGCACTTAATGTCTCAAACCATTTATTGGCTCACAGCAAGATTAAAGGAGACTTGTGAAAAAATTCCTCCAGGAACTGGATTGAGGATATATTCATATTCATTTAATTTAATTAACGGACAACCTTTGTAGGGTATGCAAGCGAATGGACTGGCCATGAGACAGCAGCCGAGGCAGTTAGGACATTTTTAATACCGTAGCATAAACTCAAATTCCTCGGGGTGCACATCACCAAAATTCTGTCCTGGTCCACTCACGTCGACGCTATCACCAAGAAAGCACAACAGCGCCTATACTTCCTCAGGAAACTAAGGAAATTCACAGCATGTCCACATTAACCCTTACCAACTTTTACAGATGCACTATAGAAAGCATCCTGTCGGGCTGCATCACAGCCTGGTATGGCAACTGCTCGGCCCAGGACCGCAAGGAACTTCAGAGAGTCGTGAATACTGCCCAGTCCATCACACAAACCTGCCTCCCATCCATGGACTCCATTTACACCTCCCGCTGCCGGGGGGAAGCGGGCAGCATAATCAAGGGTCCCTCCCACCCGGCTTACTCACTTTTCCAACTTCTTCCATTGGGCAGGAGATACAGAAGCCTGAGAACACGCACGAACAGACTCAAAAACAGCTTCTTCCCCACTGTCACCAGACTCCTAAATGACCCTCTTATTGACTGACCTCATTAACACTACACCCTGTATGCTTCAACCGATGCCAATGCTTATGTAGTTACATTGTATATCTTGTGTTGCCCTATTATTTATTCTCATGTATTTTCTTGAATTTTGTTTAATTCCCTTTTCTTCTATGTACTGAATGATCTGTTGAGCTGCTTGCAGAAAAATACTTTTCACTGTACCTCGGTACACGTGACAATAAACAAATCCAATTCAATCCAAATATGACTTTACAACTAATTCTGAAAATCCACATTAATGAATCATACCAGTCAGAATATAGAATTACAGTGATAGATGAATGCGCATCTTTAAATTAAAATGACAAGTCAATGACAAATGTTTCTTCCGCACTTCAACCAGGCTGTATGATAACCACCCAATTGGTGCTGAGTCCATTACAATGCCAAGGTGCTCCGTACTGATGAAACTACAGTGCATAAATTGGATCGGAAACATTTAAATGTCAATGAAGAGTGCTTAACACAAAGTCCAAGCGACTCCAATGCAATGACGCGCATAAAAATAAATTTTTGACTGTCGCCTTGCACACATTGCGCAATGAATTACTATTCCTAGAAGGATCGGTTACATGAAAATACACCAAGATTGGGAAACCTGAATATTCAAATGCAATATCAAAACTGAACTTAAAAGAAGTTACAAGTAGGAATAATTCACTAAATAAATGGCAGCACAGTGGCCAGCACTGCTGTCTCAGTGGCAGGGACCAATGTTTGATTCCGGCCTCGTGTAATTATCAGTGTGGAGTTTGCACTTTCTCCGCAGTGTCTGCATGGGTTTCCTCCCACAGTCGAAAGATGTCCAGGTTCGGTGAATTGCCCCTTAAAGTTTCCAAAAGGTTAGCTGCGGCTAGGGGGATAGGGTGGATGATGGGCCAAGGTAGAGTGCTCTTTCGGAGGGACTTGCAGACTCGATGGGCCAAATGGCTTCCTGCAGTATACGGATTCTATGAGGTCAAATGTTATTAAATAATTAGTCATAAACAAAAATCTCTCAAGAGTTCTTTAGATTTTTTTTGTGTAAAGAATAGTATCAAACTTTCTATTGTGACACTTGCCATATTTTAGATGACAATTAATTGGAAGCAAGAGTGAAAAATCTGTGCAGTCCAACACAATTAAGGGTAGGATTCTCCCATTTTGAGATTAAGTGCCGTGGCAGGTGCAGGGATGTAGAATGTTGGCCACTGTGGCACCCGGCAGGAAAACACACCAAACCTTAATACTTAGTCACTTCACTCAGTGGTGGGGCAGTCCTGGAATGCAACCCAGCCCACCGTCATGTCCAGGTGCCATATTAAAAAGGCATCCAATATCACTGACTCATTATTGAAGAAAGAAGTTGGACATCCTGAAAGTGAAGGTAGATCTCCCAGAACACTTCCAAGACCGGAAGAGGGACTGAGAACAATGATGGGTCTCCTGGGACATGGAGGCTGAAAGAGGGATCCCTTCCACGGCACCTAATTTGGAAGGTCCACCTGCGACCCACTCCTATCGTGTTTCAGGCAGCCTCCATCCTAAACTCCAGAGGCAGCTCCTGCAGGAACCAATCACAGATTCGTAAACCCCACCATAAAAAAATAGAAAAGTACAAAGAAAATATGTGAGAAGTCCAGTTCCAGAGGGATGTTTTGCATATCCCACACATCACATTACCCCAACCTCAGGCATAATACAGAATAATTATCATTCTACAGATTTATGCGGAGAGGACCAGCAGCTAAAAATTTGGATTATGGACAGTTTTGTAAACCTTCCAAACACATTAAACAAAGACCGGATAAAAAAGGGAAAGGGTGATGAATGTAGGACTTTCAAATGAAATGAAATCGCTTATTGTCACGAGTAGGCTTCAATGAAGTTACTGTGAAAAGCCCCTAGTCGCCACATTCCGGCGCCTGTCCGGGAAGGCTGGTACGGGAATCGAACCGTGCTGCTGGCCTGCTTGGTCTGCTTTAAAAGCCAGCGATTTAGCCTGGTGAGCTAATGTATTCCATTATAGGTATTTGGTGCAGAACGAGTTAAAAGCCTTTAGTGTGTGAGGCTGCTGAAATCATGTTTTAAAAGACATCCTAGCTTAAAAAGGTTTTGGGAGCCAGGGGTGCATTTAAACCACTGTAAAAGGCTTGGTAATGGAATTTTGTTTTGATGAAGGGAATTCCATGTGGAGTTAATCTGATTTCTGCTTGGTAAGATGGTGTTGCTGGATGGGGCCAAGGCATTAGGCATTTTTCAGAAATCAGGTCAGTTGTGATCTGAATGAAGCTTTGTCCAGAAGTGAAGCAGTTTTGGTCTCATTGCAGTTTAGTTAAAATAGATTAACAGTCTTTAACTCTGTGCAGACTTGTCTGAGAACAAGGGGAGGCTGAAACAAGCTGAGAATTATCTTCTGAAGTAATAGAGCTAAAGTTTCTGCATGGGTTTGACAGGAGTCAGATCTTGATTTAAAGCAGTGTCAATCTCCCTTTCTCAAGGAACAATAATAAATTGCTTATTGTAAAGCAAGTATTCCTATGTGCCATTGGTAGCTGAAAGGGATTGAGAGCAGAGGTGGGTTTATTTCTTGTTGTATGAGTGGAATAAAAATAGCAGTTAAGGGTGTTGTATTCACGGTATTGAGTAGTACTGTTCAAGGGGTAATTGGAAGCTATTTTCTGGTATAACGTCAAAGAAGGTAGGAATAAAGTTGGTTTTGAAATACCCCATTTCTTCCTGAAATCACACCTGGAGCAAAGTATCCTCTCCTCACTGTTTTACAAAATTAAAATATTGTGGTTTCTGTTCAGTATCCTAGCCAATGTTGGGGTCTGATCAGGGATCGTAATAAAATCTACCAGAAGCAACAGTTCGCAGGATAAAAGAGGACCAAGATACAACCAGAAGTCACCCACCCCAAAGACAAAGAGGAGAAAAAGCTGCTTGTTCATACAAGGGAACACGAACAATAAAGGGGGGGGGCGGGGGAACACAATATCAACCACAATAAAGGACACGGCTTAATCCCACACCCTTGAGCACTTTTAAGGTATCAATAAATCAAGAATATTCAAGCACATCAAAAAGCTCAGCCTCTCAGGATATCCCTAATAAGTGCATTCGAGAAGGAACAGCCCAAGCACAAGAGGTCAACAGGATACCAATCACAGCACCTGAATTGGCCTCGTCCAGCACACGGAGACAAAGCAGTTAATACCCCCATGACACCCAGCACACATCAAGGCCCACCAAGCAGCCAGCTCTGCACTTCACTAACCACACCCAGGACACACACCATTCCACTGACCAAAATGGGGCTCACAACAGCACATTGCTCGCCCAGATTAGAAAAAGAACCCTCCCCGGCAAGTAAACCCAAGAGCATTAGACACAGACTAGCATTGTATGCCCTTGAAAGAAAGGGGACAGGGCGCCACTGCCTCCCCATGGAAGGCCCAGCAACAATGAGGAGAACATTCAGGAAGTCAATATGCAAGACCATCCGGAGGAGGGTGTCTAACACCCCCATTGAGCCTACACACAAACTGAAGAAGGGCTCTGACAATGTGAAGACAGAACATAGTCTCTCACTTCAACAAGTCAAACAGGGATAAAGCGACCACATCCAGTTGTGCACCAACACACATTATCCTCTATTCCAATAACCCTAAAAATTCCAACTACGAAAAAAAAATCAGAGGGAATCCAGTCCCCTCCAGGATGCATGATTGGCACAAGCCTTCGAAGGAGACTAGTAAAGACTCTAAAAATTCAAAGCAACAACAACAAAAAAGCAAACTGAAAGCCTAATACAATTAGCTCTAACTGGGACTATCCTCAATCCTGGTGAGGACTAATCTAACCCTATCATCCACCACCACACCAACTATCCATTCATTACCTCGCCTTGGCTCCACTCATCTTCTCTATAAACAAGAGAAGGGATGTCTAAAATGTTTTCCCTTCTCCTGTATACAAGGAACACAGCATATGCACGTGCACATACCACGGATGCGATTTAAGAGGGGGGGGAAAGGAGAAGAAGAGTCCTTTGGGGCGCGCATTTACCAGGGCGTTTCTCGGCATCTGCAGCGCCAAGAAGGAACTCGCTATCAAACTACACTTCTTTTGGCCTTAGCGAGGAATGCCCTGCCGAGGCCACACTTACCTTAATTTCCTGCTCGTCATTGCAGGAAGAGATCGGGGCAGCATTTAAAAATGGCACACCCTCCCTGGACCTCCCACTGCAGCCTCCAACCCGCCCCAAACCCACCTAACAGGGGTCCTCGAACCCCACTCCCCCAACCTCACGGGCAGGTTCACCCCTGGGCCTAATCCCTGGCAGTTCCAACTTGGCAGCCAGGTACTCCTTGCCTGGCACCGCCTCTTCCATTCTGGCAGTGCCAACTGGGCATCCTGGCTCTAATCTCCTCCAAGCATGCAACCTGCCACGATATCTGCACTCATCTAATTTTGGCCTCATAGACATAATGGCATAGTTCTATGAAGTGTACACAACAGAAGGACTTGGGCTTCAGGCACAATAATCTTTCAATGTGGCAGGACATATTGACAAGGTTCTTAGCATATGGGATCAAGTGCTTCATAAAGAGAGGTACTGAATACAAATGTTGAACATTTATGAAACTCTGGTTAGGCTTACAATCGGAGAATTGTAACCAGTTCTGGTCATCACGCTAGGACGGATGTGAATATTCTCGAGATGGTGCCCAGAAGATTTACCAGAATGGTTCCAGAGAGGAGGGGTTCTAGCTACAAGATTGGGCTAAGCACACTGGGGTTGTTCTCCATGGAACAAGGGAGATTGAGCAGAGATTTGCTAGAGGTGTACAAGATAATTATGGGGTTAGGTTAAGCAGACAAAGAAAAGCTGTTCCCATCAGCCATTAATTCAAGGGCGAGAGGGCACAAATTCAAGATTTGGGGTAAGAGAGACAGGGAAATGTGAGGAAGAGTTTTTTTATACAGTGGTAATGACCTGGAACTCATTGGCTAGGAGGGTGGTGAAAATGGCTTGGATCAATGATTTCAAAAACAAATTTGACGGATACTGGAGGGATTCAGAGCTGGCAGAAATGCAACTGACTGGATTGCTGTACAGAAAATTGGAATGGAATGGATTTGATGGGCCAAATTGCCTCCTTCCGTGCCATAATGACTCTTGATCATGCTTGATTTTAGTTGTTCTACCATTCATGGCTGTGCTTTCAGCTGAGTGGACCATAAAATCTGGAATTTCCTCCCAAATCTCCCTTCCTGTCTTTTCTCCTTTGATACCTTCCTTCGTAACCTAACTCTTTGATACAACCGCCTGAACATTTACTTGCAGTTTGGCATCAAATTTGTTTGAAAATGTTCCTGTGAAGTACATTGGCATGTTTTATCACGTTAAAGATGCAAGCTATATAAATACAGATTGTTGATCCTGTTATGGGCCAGGGTTCAGAGAACCCCAGTGCATCCTGGAGTTCACCTGACCCACAACTTATAATAGATTGTGGTATGGGGAGCACACAGCCCAATCTACAGGTGTGGTACAGCAGAAATGGAAAAGTATATTTTAAAGCAAAACAATGTTTATTTTATGAATTCATTAAAACATACAGTGAACATCTTAGCAACCATCAATACAAATATAACCCCCAAAGAATACAACACTAAGTAATGCTTAAGCTGTCCTTTTAACATCCAGAAGACTTTAAAAAAACCTTTAAACAGAAGCACATTAGGTTAAAGTCACTACTGAGAGCAGTCATTAGTTTTAAATCACCAAAGGATCGATTTACAGTTTTTAGATTAGAGAGAGAGAGACTCATACGCCTTCTGGCTGTGACTGCAGCTATCCAGCTCTGAAAACGAAACTAAAACACAACCTGCAGCAAACAGCCCAAAACGAACGTAAAAAGCTGATACAGCCCAGCTCCACCCACATTCTGACATCACTGCAGTAATAAACACCCATTTCTTAAAGGTACACTCACATGACAATCTCATGGTAAACATGTGAAAACAATCAGTGGCATTACTCGAACAGGATTAAAAGTAACTAAGTCATACTTTCCCGGTGAGGCTTCCTAAAATCGAAATGGATTTACACAACAGCCAATGCTGACAATTAGGATGTAATCTAGTAATCTAAGACACAAGTTCAATTTGCACGAGGTGACATGAATACAGGTGATCCAACGCTAATTGATTGTTATATCCTTTTTTCATATTCTACTTCTTTTAACTACCAGAGATTTAAAACATTTTTTTTTACATATTGTACTCTACATTGTACCAGCAGGGCTCAATACTGATTTCCCACTTGTTCAGTGTTGCAAGTCACCGTTTGGTTCAAATAAGTTTGCGCCAGATGGCAGGCAGCCACATTGCTGAGTTCAGAGGAACTGATTCATGGTAACTGAGCTGCCTGATGCCAATACTCGTCAATCTATTATTTTTTTTAAACTTTGCACTCTTACCAGTTGAAGAGAAGATTGTTCTAATTGTTATACTAAAATTGCTTGAGCGAACAGAAAATAATTGATTGAAGTTTACTGTAAAATAATTACAATGCTTGCAATTCTCCATTCCTCCCACATTCATTTGCTATTTATATACTGCAGTAGTCAGTCATATATAATTATATATAGGCACAGGAGCCTCTCTCGCACAACTACAATATACAATGAGTTCACAAATGTGTAAAGCGATAGAAATATCAGCTCCAGTTAGTAGCTGTTCAATAAACCTCCGGCGGCTCAGACTTATAAAGCCCCTCATTGGAGGACCGTAACAGCCCCCTGGCTCCCACACAATCTCTTCAGTAGCTTCCTGCCACCCTTAACTGATGGACAAAAAGGCGACTGGCCTTCCCCTATGCACGTAAACAGCCCGCTTTACCAGCCTCAGCTGCCGCACCAGCCGGTCTGTGGACAACAGGTCAAACGGCATTTGTGGCTTCTTCCTGCTTGCCCAAAGCTCGCACTCCTGCCTTGCCTGCCTATCCATATGAGCAAGATGGCCTCCCTCCTGATCACCGCCTCCCACAACGTGGAGGGTGACACTGTCCCATTCTAATTCCACCCCATAGTCCCTTATGGCCCGAGAAATCTTAGCACAAAACCTGAGTCAGCCACCTGACCCACATCCAACACGTACGCTGCGCCCGACCCGCCTCCAGCTTCAAATCCACCCAATAAGGCGCATGATCCTAAATGACCATCGCCGAATACGCCGCACTTTTTACTCCAGGGAGCAATGTCTTATCCATAACAAAGAAGTCAATCCTTGACCATACCTTGTGCACTGGCGTAAAATTTAAAGCTCTTTATCCCCTGGGTTCACGTACCACCAAGGATCCACCCCTCCCGCCTCCTCCACAAATGCAGCCAACACCTTTGACATCCCCGAAAGAGACAGCAACCTTGGCCTGGAGCAAACTAACCCTGGATCCAAAACACAGTTAAAATCCTCCCCTCAAATTAGTTGGTGCATATCCAGCTCTGGAATGACAGCCAACAGCAGTTCCACAAACACATCATCCCAGTTCAGGACATACACATTCACCAATACCACTGCTTTCCCCTCCAGTGTATCTGTAACCATCACATAGTGACAACCCAGATCAGCCAGCACCATTCCCACCTGGAAACGAAACATCTTGCTAATCAAAATCAGCAATTCCTTGACCTACTATCAAACCCAGAATGAAAAACCTGGCTGACACACACATTCTGCAACCTGATGTGGTCTCACACCCAGAGGTGAGTCTCCTGCAGGAACACCACCTTGGCTCCCAAACCTTTTAAATGGATAATACCGTTGCCAGCTTCACCAGGCCTCCCCAAGCCCCACATGTTCCAAGTGATCAAACTTGTGGTGTCTCTCATCCTCCCCCTCAAAACAGCGGTCAGCACCATGATTTAACGTTACTACCCAAATTCTTAGATCCCAGGTCCACTCAAGATGGTCTCCAAGCCTAAGGTGGGACAAAGAAAAAAAAACTTGGACACTTTTAGCACTCTTTCCCTCACCACCACCACCCCAACTCGGCACGCAGTCTATTCCTATAAAGATCTGTTACATAAAAATAAAACCACGATTGGGAAACCTGAATATGCAAATGCAATATCAAAACTGAACTTAAAAAAGAAACAATTAGGAATAATGCACTAAATAAGTGGCGGCACTGTGGCTAGCACTGCTGTCTTGCAGCACCCGGGTTTGATTCCAGCCTCGGATGACTGTGTGTGGAGTTTGCACTTTCTCCCCATGTCTGTGTTGGTTTTCTCCAGGTGCTCCGGTTTCCTCCCACAGTCCAAAGATATGGAGGTTAAGTGGATTTACCATGTTAAATTGCACCTGTGTCCAAATGTTAGGTGGGGTTATGGGAATAGGGCAGGGGATTGGGCCTTGGTAGACTGTTCTTTCGAAGGGTCTGTGCAGACCGGATGGGCCAAATAGCCTCCTTCTGCACTGACTGGATTCCATGATTCTATGTTGAATGCACTGCCTGAGTTTATGGTAGTGGCAGAGTCAACTGTGGTTTTCAGAAGAGAATTTGGCAATTATTTGAAACTGCAGGGCTATTGTGATTAGGTAAGTGGTTGGGACCAGGTAAACTGCTCCTACAGAGTTAGCACACACTGGACCAAATGGCCTTCCTGTGGACTGTAAGCATTCTATGAATCTATGAAAGATTCCCTACAATAATTTATGACAGAGCAAGCACATTATCAGCTTGTTAGTTGTATCAATATGTTGCTTTTTATGATCTCAGACATTTTTCACTGAGTGGCTGGCTGGGTCCATATGAACACAAACACAATCCAAATGTGGAATCAAAACATCACAGAACGTTGTTTCAGTTAGAAAAATATTTGCCATCAATTCTCACTACCTACTGTTACTGCAGTAGCTTATTAATAATTCTATCACTTCAAGATAAGATCCTTGATTCTGAATTCCAAGTACACAAACATACACAGTGCACTCCTGCTCTAACACAGTGATGTGGACAGACTGTCATTGTATGCAATATTCCTCTATTTTACATGTACAGCCAAGATGTTTTGGATTGGTGTAACTTTTATCTACGAAGTAAGGAACTCATGCCAACTGGAGACTAGTGTGCTCCTGCGTAACTCCTCACTGTTACAGCCAGTCACACTGTATTTCTATCAGTCAATCCTAGTTTTCAATGTTAGAGACTATCACCACAGATCTCAGAACCCTCCTAAATATATGGATTATCAAGTGTATTTAAAATGGTACTTCTAGTTACACATTCAGAAAAATCGTATTATGAGTTTGGTTTTTAAAAACCAACACTACGTTTAAAAGTGGTTTACAATGCAATATTTCAAAAAATCAACGTGGCCAATGTGTGACCAGTCCTGAGGCAATTCTGGTTTCACCTCTTTTTTTTGTTGGGGGGGGGGGGGGGGGGGGGGAGATAATATATTTCCTAATTCGGCGACAAACTAGATAAATCTGCATCAGTCCCGAGTTCAGAGAAAGAGAAGATAAAACAGGTTATGAACTCAACTGTCTCGGAGGATAAATGTTTTATCAAACCAATCGCAATTTGCACTCTGGGGAATGGGAACCATCCCTATTTCTATAAAGCCAGTGGGACGACCACAAACGTCACGAGTATGTTGCCCGTTGTTAGCAAAACTTCCAACACACCTTAACTGGACCCAAGTACAGAAAATATTTCCAGTCTATGACAGAAATCTATGCGTCTTTAATTCAACTGCAAACAGCGAAAACGGGTTGACATTCACTCAAAATCGCCTTCACGCTGCCGTCAAAGCACATTAATGTATCTGTCAGGATATATACAGGAACTTAACATATTAAAATATATGCAAATCGATGCCATCATTACGGATACATGACGTTAACGAGGTGCTATTTCTAAAATACACAAACGCCATTAAGATCAGAACTTCTATCATGAAGCACAATGGGAATAAACACATTGTGGCATCTGCTGACCTGTTAACGTATGTACAACATGGTCAAGGCAGCTCACCACCGAAATAGGAAAAAAGATAGAACTATTAAAAGTACGCCCTCTTTTTCAAAAGATTTGAGTAGCTTTGTGCGATTTAGCCAACAATTCGCAACATGCCTAAACCCGTTTTTCCCACCCCACCATCGACGTTTTGGTAAACGCCCGATGTAAACTCTTCACGATCCTTTAATGCATGTAGATCCTTTAATACACAATTTTATACACAATAACGAAATGCAAAAACCTTTCGGGTTATGAAAATTACTGGTGACCGTGAGCCTCCCCTGCCCCCTTTCATGAAGTTACATACAGTGTCTGAAAACGCAGGGTGGGGGCTGCTTTCACCCCTTCCCTCCCTCCCTGTCCTCACCTGCTTGGTTCAGCTGCAGTTGCTCCTATTATCCTGCTCTGTATTCAGGAGGCAAACGTCGCGACCGATTGTTGCTCTGCCCGCTCCTCGTTCCAACTAGCCGACACAACGTTCCGAAACACTCTGAACAATGCAGACCGGTAGAACCACTGCACATGCGCAGGACGCCCAGCCCCAGGAGGGGCGGGGCTGACTCACACACGGCCTGGCGCTACCATTACACCGGGGAGGGGGGTGGCCGGACACATTGGAACAACGAAGGTCTGAGCTATTTCATGTATTCCTCATTGCCAAGATCATATGACATGTATTATTGTATTTATATTCATATGCTCTGTAAATAATCTCTCCTGGTGGGGGATTGTTTTTGCTGCTTGCCTGTGATTCAGCCGGTCACCCCTCTGTGTATGTGTCTCTGGGCAGTGGGGTTGCTCCTGGTGCCATTCTCTTTGCAGCGGGCGGGGAGGCTCTAGATCCTCACTGCTGACAGGCGGTGGGCTGGCGGGCTGTCAGTGTCCTCTTCTCCCTCCCAGCCCTGCATTTAGCCCGTGCAAGCCGAAGCATGGCTCCTCCCAAGAAAGGAGAGCTGACAGCCGAGGAGAGCGAGTTGCTGCAAGTGATATCTGAAGGTGATGTCGGTGGGTGGAGGGGGGTGTGTGTGAGTGAGCGCCAGGCCGGGCCCCGCTCTGTCTCAGAAACATCAGGGTTAATGGTTCCGGAGTGCGCGGGCGTGCATTTACCTTCTCTAAATCCTTGAGCTGAATGTTTGGGGGGCTGTCACGGCTAAATGGGGCCCAGCCGGCTGGCCGCCTGGATGGATGGACCCACACGGTTCGCATTTCACCATCTTCTATTCCAGCACTTTCTATACTCACAACACGTGGTTTTATTTTCTTTATTCGTTCGGGGGATGTGGGGCATCGCTGGCTGCCCGGGCCAGCGTTTATTGCCCAACCCTGAGGGCATGTAATAGTCAATCATATTGCTGTGGGTCTGGAGTCACATGTAGGTCAGACCAGGTAAGAACGGCAGATTTCCCCTAAAGGACATTAATGAACCCAATGGACTTTTACAACAAATTGACAATGGTTACATGGTCCTCATTACACTGTTAATTCCAGATTTATATTAAATTCACATTCCACCACCTGCCCTGGTAGGATTTGAACCGGGTCCTCAGAGCATTTCGCTTGGTCTCTGTATTAACAGTTGCTGACACTGTAGCTGTTGATGTGCACCATGCTGCATTGACCGCTTGTGCATGTGGTTACTTTACAAGAATCATTCCAGGGATGAGAAACTTCAGTTGTGAAGATAGATTGGAGAGGTTGTGACTGTTCTCCTTTTGGAAAGAGAAGGCCAAGAGGAGATATGATCGAGGTGCTTGAAATCATGAGGGGGCTGGACAGAGTAGATGGGGGGAGAAACCTTTCCTGCTCGGAAAAGGATCAACAAGAGGGCACCGATTTTAAAGTGATTTTCAAAAGAAGTATATGTCAGGCAAGAGAAAGCTTTTTCACACAGTGACTCAGATCTGGAATGTACTGCCTGCAAGTGTGGTGGAGACAGGTTCAATTGAGGTATTCAAAAGGACATTAGATCAGTGTTCTTCAAACTTTTTTTCCAGGGACCCATTTTTACCAACCGGCCAACCTTTGTGACCCACGCCGGCTGACCTGCGCAACCCACCATTTTCTCTTACCTTGTTTGCTGGTGACAAAAATGGAGGAAATGGTTTTGGGTCCCTTTGGCCCTCGTACACGCTCCTCCAGTGGAACCTGTTGGATGAAGGTGAAGCCTTCCGGTGTCGGAAAGTATGGAGTCTCCATCTGTCCAATGTTCTGAATTTTTTTCCTGTAAAATTTTATCAAATAAACGCCCCCCCGAACTTGTTAAAAAAAAAATTTAATTAATAAAATAAATGAATAAAAACCACTACAGAACTTGTAAAACAAAAAGCTGCAACTGCTTAAAAAAATAGCGGCCACACTGCGCATGCGTGCCCGATTATCGGCGTGCATCCGCATGTGCGCCAATCATCATGCGCAATGCGGCCAAATTTTTTTTTATTAAATGTTCGCTGCCTCTTGCAGCCGGCATTATGAAAAGCCGGTTGCTGCGCTGGGATATGCGTGATCGGGAGCGCCGCGGACAATGGGTCCGTGACCCACCCGACAACCGCCTGCGGGTCACGCCCCCAACTTTGAAGAACACTGCATTAGATGATTATTTGAATAAAAACAATGTGCAAAGTATGGGCTAAAGGCAGGGTAATGGCAATAAGTCAAAATACTTACATGGAAAGCCAGTGGAGATACAATGGGTCGAATGGCCTCCATCTGCACGGTAAAAGATTCTGTGTGTTTATGTCCTGGTTGTGTTTTTACAGCTGTCATCGGGAAGTTCTTGTGTGTTGTGGAAGCAGACTTATTAATCGTTAGCTAATTTCAAGATTTTATTGTGCATTTGCTGATAAATACTTTGGAATTTGGTATAATGGCTTACAGTACATAGGATTTAGAAAATCTAGCCTAGGTTTACTAGGAATAAGTATGATGGTCAGGTATGTAAGTATGTGTTCATATATTCAGGGTTTGATGCTTAGCTCAATTGAGGGTTGCAGAGAAGCCAGCAGTCATTTTTAAAATTCATTTACGGGATGTGGGTGTCGCTGGTTAGGCCAGCATTTATTGCCCATCCCTAGTTGCCCTTCAGGAGATGGTGGTGAGATGGCTTCTTTAAACGCAGCAGTCTCTGAGGTGTAGGTACACCCACAGTGCTGTTAGGGATGGAGCTCCAGTATTTTGCACCAGCGACAGTGAAGGAATAGCAATATATTTCCAAGTCGGGGTGACGAGTGACTTGGAGAGGAACCTTCAGGATGTGAGGTTCGCAGGTATCTGCTGCTCTTGTCCTAGACGGTAGTGGTCATGGGATTGGAGGATACTGCCTAAGGAACCATGGTGAGTTCCTGCAGTGCCCCTTGAAAATCGTATACATTACTGTCATTGTCGGTGGTGGAGGGTTTGACTGTTTATGAAAGGGGGAGGCAATCAAACGGGCTGCTTTGTCCTGGATGTTGTTGAGCTTCTTGAGTGTTGGTGCTGCACTCATCCAGGCAAGTGGAGAGTATTCCATTATACTCTTGATTTGTGCCTTGTAAATGGTGGAGAGGCTATGGGAGGTCAGGAGGTGAGTTACTTGCTGGAGGATACCTAGCCGTTGATCTGCCCTGGTGGCCACTGTACTAATATGGCTAGTCTAGTTCACTTTCTGATCAATGGTATCCCTCAGGATGTCGAATGTGGGGGATTCAGCGATGGTAATGCCATTGAATGTCAAGAAGTGATGATTAAACCTTTCCTTATTTGAGATGCTCATTGCCTGGCACTTGTGTGACGTGATTTAACTTGCCACTTGTCAGTCCAAGCCTGGATATTGTCCAGGTCTTTTTGCATTTGGACATGGACTGCTTCATTATCTGAGGAGTCGCAAATGGTGCTGAACATTGTGCAGTCATCCGGCAACATCCCCACCTCTGACCTTATGATGGAAGAGAGGTCATTGATGAAGCAGCTGAAGATGGTTGGGACTTGGACATTACCCTGAGGAACTCCTGCAGTGATGTCCTGCAGCTGAGATGATTGACCTCCAATCACCACAACCATCTTCCTTTGTGCCAGGTATGAATCCAACCAGCGGAGAGTTTTCCCCCTGATTCC
Source organism: Scyliorhinus canicula (assembly GCF_902713615.1). Classification (NCBI taxonomy): domain Eukaryota; kingdom Metazoa; phylum Chordata; class Chondrichthyes; order Carcharhiniformes; family Scyliorhinidae; genus Scyliorhinus; species Scyliorhinus canicula. The sequence goes on from NC_052150.1 coordinate 104,216,606, forward strand.
CATTGACTCCAGTTTAGGAAGGACTCCTTAATGCCACACCCGGTCAAATGCTGTTTTGATGTCAAGGGCAGTCACTCTCTCCTCACCTGGCATTCGACTCTTTTGTCCAGGTTTGAACCGAGGCTGTAATGAGGTCAGGAGCTCAGTGACACTGGCAGAACCCCGTGCGCAGGTTATTACTGTGTAAGTGCTTCCTGATAGCACTGTTGATGACTCCTTCCATCACTTTGCTGATGATGGAGAGTGGACTGATAGGGTGGTAATTGGTCAGGTTGGATTTGTGTCGTTGAGGGAGTTTCATCCTCCCAACTAGTGGGATGACTCAGTTTTAAAGTAGCATGAGAAATGCCTAGTATTTTCCAAGTTCAAAGACCTATGATAATCAATAGTCACTTGATCAAATAACGACTGTCTTTCTAATGGAGTATAGAAGTAAATGGGAATATCGCTTGATGGGAAATTAGAATTAAGTTGATCATCTGTGGTAGATCGAGTGATTAACCAGCCAACCTGGCTCAGTGGTGAGACCCAGATGGTTAAAAAAATTATTTCTCACTTTAATTTTGTCTTTTATGCATTCACTGGATGTAGATGTCACTGACAAGGTCAGCATTTATACCCAACCCTAGTTGTATTTGAGATGTTGAGTGGTCAGCTTGAAGCACTGTGATGAAGATGCGCGGACTGCACTGTTGTATTTTAGGGAGTTCAGGATTTTAATCCAGCAATTTTTAAGAAACAACCAAGAGTAGACAAATTGACCCCTCCTCCAAGATCCAGTAACATTCATGGCTCATCTTCCACCCCAGCTACACTTTTCTGCATGGTCCTGACACCATTTAAATCCCTTAGTTTTCAAAAATCAGTTGATCTCTGACCAAATAAATTTGAGGTCTGAACATCCACGGCTTTCTGGGGTAGAGAATTCCAACGGTTCACAGCCCCTTGAGTGAAGAGGTTTCTCCTCATCTCAATCCCAAATGGCAGACCAATTATTATGAGACTGCGACTCCTAGTTCTAGACTCCTCAGCCATGGGAGAGATCTTCTCTGGGGTCCCAAATGTTTAAATGAGATTGCCTTTCCTTATAAATTCGAGAGAATATAGACCTACTGTACTCGGTGTCCAGTCATAGGACAATCTCTTCATCCCAAGAATCAGTCTGGTCAAAGTTTGTTACGTTCCCTCCGAGGTAAGTGTAACCTTTCTTCTATCAGGGACTAAAGCTACAAACATTACTCACTAAGAGCTGTACAATTTTAATAAGACTTATTTGCTCTGATATGAATTACAAAATGATAGTTTGCAGGTGCAGCAGGTAATTAAGAAGGCAAATGGAATTTTGTCCTTCATTGCTCGAGGGATGGAATTTCAAAGCAGGGAGGTTATGTTGCAGCTGTATAGGGTGCTAGTGAAGCCACACCTGGAGTACTGAGTACAGTTTTGGTCTCCTTGCGAAAGGATGTACTGGCTCTGGAGGGAGTGCAGAGGAGATTCACTAGGTTGATTCAGGAGTTGAGAGGATTAGCTTATGAGGAGAGACTTAGTAGATTGGAACTATACTCATTGGAATTTAGAAGAATGAGGGAGGATCTTGTAGAAACATGTAAAATTATGAAGGGAATAGATAGAATCGAAGCAGGGAAGTTGTTTTCCCGTAGCAGGTGAAACTAGAACTAGGGGGCTTTGCCTCAAAATAAGGGGGAGCAGATTTAAGACTGAGTTGAGGAGGAACCTCTTCACCCAAAGGGTCGTGAATCTGGAATTCCTTGCCCAGTGAAGAGTTGAGGCTACCTTGTTGAATGTTTTTAGGACAAAGGTAGATGGATTTTTGAACAGTAAAGGAATAAAAGGTTATTGTGAGCGGGCGGGTAAGTGGAGCTGAGTCCACAAAAAGATCAGCCATGATCTTAGTGAATGGCGGAGCTGACTCGAGGGGCCTGTAGCCTACTACTTCTCCTAGTTCTTATAATACTCCAATTCCCTTGTAATAAAGGCAGATACACAATTTGCTTTCCTAATTGCTTGTTGTCAACTTTGATTTGTGTGCAAGGACACCACAATCTCTCTATGGCGAGACGGTGTGTAGTGGTATTGTCACTGGACCAGTAATCCAGACACCCGAGGTAACAGTCTGGGGACTCCAGTTAGAAGCCCACCCAGAGAATGGTGAGCCTGTGGAATTCTCCACCACAGAAAGCAATTGAGGCCAAAACATTAAATGTTTTCAAGAAGGTGTTAGATATAGCTCTTGGGACTAAAGGGATCAATGGATATGGGAGAGTGGGAGAGGGGTGGGGGGGTGAGGCAAGTGGGAACATGTTCCTGAGTTGGATGATCAGCCATGATCATAATGAATGGCAGAGCAGGCTTGATGGGCCGAATGGCTACTCCTGCTCCTATTTACCCGGTTTCTAAGGCAGTTGGGTGACATTTGTATTCAATTTTTTAAAATCTGGAATTAGAAATCTGATAACCATTGTCGATTATTGTAAGACCTATCTGGTTCACTAATGTCCTTTAGGGAAGGAAATCTGCCATTCTTACCTGGTCAGGCCTACATGTGACACCAGATCCACAGCAATGTGGTAGACTCTCGAATGGCCTCAGTTCAGGGCAATTGGGATGGGCAATAAATTCTGGCCCTGCCAGTGACACTCACATCCTGTGAATGAATAAAAATAATTCCCAGTCTCACTATTTAAAAATAAATTCTTCTTTTCTATTTCTCCTACCAAAAGTGAATAATTTCAGATTTCCCCACATTATATCCTTCTGACATATCCTTGCTGAATCACTTAACTTGTCTAAATTATTTTGTAGCTTGTCCACATCCTCCTCACGGCTTGCTTTCCCATCTAATTTGTATTGTCAGCAAAGCTGGATACATTACACTTGGTCCCTCATCTGTGTCGTTGACCTAAATGGTACAAAGCAAAATCCAAGCAATGGTCTTTGCAGTGCCCCTCTAGTTGTCCTGACCTTCCTTTGCTTGCCATTTTAACAAAAGACCCTGCTCCCATGCCCACATGTCTGTTCTTGGCCTGCTGCAATGTTCCAGTGAAGCGCAATGCAAACTGAAGGAACAACATCTCATCTTCCAGTTAGGCACACTACAGCCTGAACATCTATTTTCAACAACTGAGTTGTGGCCAATCTCAGCCAGCTTGTGCAACATAGCTACAACACCAAGATTTAAAACCCTTGTTTCATACTTAAATAAATCACTCTCAAACCAAATATAAAATTCTATTGTGTTACCCTGAGTCACCTTGACAAGATTATTAATTAATCCTGTGATAGCAAAATATTAGATTTAAAATGCCTTGTTCCCTAGTTGGTTCCTTAGCTAATCTAGAAAGCATTTTATGAACTCATAACCGCAAACTTAGTTTGCTTGGTCTGTAAGAAAATGATTGTGGTTATTGAGTTACCCTTATTACAAGCACCTCTTAATTTTCTGATTTTTGCTTTGCTCAACACTGCAGTTACTTTCAGGGTCCTATAAACTACACACAACATTGTTTTCTCCCTCTTGTTGTTTCTTAGCTCCACCAAAACATTTTACATCTTGATTGTCTGAGTTGATGTCTACGGCCTTTTCCTTTCATTTATTATGAGAGCTTTTCATTTTCCCCCCATCTCTTCCGGAATTCAGGCTTCCTGGGCTATGAGGGCGGCATGTGGCGCAGTGGTTAGCACTGGGACTGTGGTGCGGAGGACCCGGGTTCGAATCCCGGCCCTGGGTCACTGTCCGTGTGGAGTTTGTACATTCTCCTTGTGTCTGCGTGGGTTTCGCCCCCACAATCCAAAGATGTGCATACAAAGATGTGGATTGGCCTTGCTAAATTACCCCTTAATTGGAGAAAAAGTAATTAGGTACTCTTTTTTTTAAAAAAAAATTTAAAATTGTATCCTGGATTATTTGAATCCCAACAGTGGTTGCTTTGCAGCCAAGTCTCTATAATGGCTATTAGATCAATGCATTAACATCTGTCCGTTGTATTAACTCATCTATGTTGTTGTGGATGCTTCATGCAAATGGCAGTGCGCGTAGCTTTTTTCTAATTGTTTTAAATGATTCTGAGGCTTTAATGCCCCACTCCATTCTGTCCCTTCCTGACCCACTCTGCTTATCTTTATTTTTACCTAAATTGCTACCCTGCTATACAGCTCGTGGAATAGTTTTGAGCACTTGATAGTCTATTTCTGTTCCTTTGTATGTAACAAATGATTCAGATTTGTCAGCTCAAAATCCAGAAGGATTTCTCCTGGTTCTTGTTAGTGAAATCCAGAGAAGCATGGGAGATAGTGAACACTCTGGACAAGTGAGCCTGTTAACAGTTCTGATATAAAATCCTGTGTAAACTTGTCACACCATTACAATATCCTCCTAACAATGGCGATGCTGTAGATTCACCATTAGCAGTGTGTAATTACAACGTGAGCAGTAGTTTCTATTTATAAATGTACATGTAGGAGTTGAATGTATGAGATTAAGAACTAAGTTATATTTTCACATCAATATCCAATAATTACCAGGTTATAGCCTCCCTTCACCCGAAGGCTATGTTTGGATGCAATGCTGCAGGAGATCAACTGATTTTTTTTTTATTCGTAGGAGTTGCCTGTGCAGTGGCACTTAATTTCTTTTTTTAACTTATTGCAGGAAATGTTCAGGAAGTTGGAAGGTTGCTGGGCAGTAAAAATGTCCGTGTCAACTGTTTAGATCAGGTAAGACTAAGTGCACTTTAGAATTTTGTTCTCATTTCTTATCTTTGAACAATTTTCTTCTTCCACACGTTTCACTTTTCCATGTGAAATGTGAAAGTATTTAACGCTATATTTTAATTTGCTTGATGTTTTGTGCCTCATATCAATGTATATATTCTGTGCGTACGTATTCTGTGTGTGTGTATCACTGATTTTGTTGGCAATATGTCACCATGCCAAAGTTGGAAGGTCACGTACTCCATTCCCCCCTACAGAAAGTTAAACACATGATCCAAACTGACACTTCACTCTGTTCAGGGAGAGTGCTACACTATTGGAGATGTTGGCCCATAACTTCCTCAGAGTGGAAGTTCCTCACTTGGGTTTGGTGAGACAGGAGCTGTGCCCCCCCCCCCCCCCCCCCGGTTGTATTGGCGTGGAGTAACTGGGGCGCAGAGAGGGAAGAAACGCCCCCTTTTTACAGCAAGTGTTTAAAGGGACAATTAAAAGGTAAGTGGTTCAGACAATGGAGGGCGGGGGGGGGGGGTTGGACTGGGTAGCACTGGGCCTGGGGGATGGGGAGGGGGAGTTGGAGGTTGGGTCGATGTGGGGGAGGGGTTGGGATGATATGCTGGGTCCCCCTTGGGGTGGGCAGTGTGTGGAGGGGAATGTCTCTGCACGGCTGGGTCTGGGCTTCTGAACAATTGATCTGGAGATGGAAATCATTTTTCCCCTCTAACTTTAAGAGTAACTTGGTCAAACTGGCAGAACCATCTGAAGTTAGTGATTTTAAATTGTTTCTGTCGGATTGTGGCCAGTGCAATTGTCCAGAGGAAATTAGCACTTCTAGGCACTCCCCTTGCATGGGCACCTCCGAGAGGGATTTCCCAACGCATTGTTGGGGTATCGCCTAAATGCGATGCTCTGGAGCCTGGAGGTTATGGGCCAACTTGTATTATCAGATTAAACATTAAACTGAAGTTTCAGCCACCTGGCCACCTGCAGGTGACTTTCCACTATTTGCTACTGAAACAGATCACCTGGTCATTTATCTTCTTTCTGTTTGTGTGTCCTGGTAGAGTACAGTAAGGAGTCTTGAAACACTAGGTTAAAGTCCAACAGGTTTGTTTCAAATCACTAGCTTTCGGAGCGCTGCTCCTTCCTCAGGCTCAGTCCATTCACTTGAGGAAGGAGCAGTGCTCTGAAAGCTAGTGATTTGAAACAAACCTGTTAGACTTTAACCTGGTGTTGTAAGACTCCTTACTGTGCTCACCCCAGTCCAACGCCGACATCCCCACATCCTGGTAGAGTACAAACTGGGTGTCTCATTTCTCTTGTTACGCTGTTAACTATATCTGAAAACACTTCCTTTTCTGTAAATCACATGAGGACGTTCTAAGAATGTGAACTGTGCCAAATAGTTTTTGTTTTGTTGTTCTTTCCTTTCAAGAAATAAATATTGAAGAGGACTGGCAGGTTGTCATAGTTCAGCAATCTGACCACTTCTTTTCTTCAAATGTGGTGCAGACATGAACTCTCTGAAAATGCATTTTGTGTAGAAGTTTGTCTATAAGCGTATGCTTCACCTAAATGTCATGCATCATTGTCGATCCAGCGGCTGTCAACAGAAGTTTTCAATCTGAGATGCAATGTCAATTGTCTTGGGATCAAATTAGCATTTTAGTTCTAATATACGTTACTAGTGTCTGCAGAAGGACTTTAAAATACTGACCCAGATTAATATTTAGTAAAGCAATGGATAGGATGACCAAAGAACTCAAGTCAGCAAAGGGCTGTTGGGGGGGGGGGGGGGGGGGAATTCACCTTGTACCATCAGTAGGACAGATAGCAGAGCAAATCTGTCTTTCTATACTATGTGAACGTGTCAAAGGCACCTAATATCTTTCCCCTTTTTTTGTTCCATACCTAAAGAGAAATTGAACTGAATGTAATAAGTGCCTTTCATTATCCTCTGTATTCTCTGCCTTACCTACGTAGAATAAAGCAAATTAAGTCAGAACAACAAAATGAATAGGAGCAGTGGGAAAAATAGAAGATAGCATAAATTCAGATAAGCTGCATGAAGTTACACAGGTGAACTAGATTGTGAGAGGCAGATTCAAAAACTGCAAATGAGGTGGAAAGTCTCTGAGCAATTTTTTTTTTTTAAAACCCTAATTGTCCATTGGGAGTAAACTTTCTAACACTGATAGATGATACAAACTTATGGTCTTGTGTATCGAGCTCAGTCTGTGATTCACCATGACAATATCTACAAAAATATTTTTTCAAGCTTCAACGTACGGTTATGTAAGTGAATATGGAAGAATAACTTCAAAGCAAACATTATTCATTGCTGTATTACAAGCATCTTTAACGACATGTTTTCAGGTGATTACAAATAGTTTTGAAGCAAAATAGAAGCAGGAATGCGGGGAGGGGAAAGAGCAAAGGAAAATTCATAACAAATGAAACAGTCAAAGGCTTGCTCAAAAAACATGTTTCTTTAAAATGTCAAAAGGAACAATTCCTGAATTGAGGGAACGTCTGGAAGATTTTAGAATAGTTACAGGACAGCAGGAGGCCATTCACCCATTGTCTCTGTGCTGGCTCTGTGAAGGAGCAACTCGCCTGGTGTCCCTTCTCCCCATAGCCTAATATTCCTCCTTTTCAAGCAGTAATCTACTTCCCTCTTGACTGCCTTGATTGAATCTGTTTCCACCACACACTGAGGCAGTGCATTCCAGATTTTAATCACTCGCTGGATGGAAAAGTTTGACCTCGTGTCACCATTGCTACTTTTGCCAATTACTTTAAAACTACCCCTCGTTTTTTTGTGATCTACTCTATCCTGACACGTCATGGTTTTGAATATCTCTATCAAATGTCTAAAACTTCTCCTGGAGATTAACCCCAGCTTCTCCAATCTGTCTCAGATACTGAGGTTCTTCATCCCTTCAACCATTCTTGTGAATCTTTTCTGTGCTCTCTCGCTTCGCCTTTACATTCTTCCGAAACCGTGGCACTCACAAATGAACGCAGTACTCCAGTTGAGATAATCCATTGTTCTGTGCAAGTTTAACATAGCTTTGGGCCTTTTGTACTCTGCTCCTATTAATAGAATCTATGATGTGGTGTGCTTTATTAACCATGCTTTCAATCTGTCCCGCTACCTTCATGATTCAGACTCCTATATAGCCCTCTGCTATTACACCATCTTTTAGTTAGGTTGCCTGCTGTGTTCTCGTCTACTTCTTTAAAACCCTTTGATAGAAACAATATAGTCCTGGAGATTTGTCATTTTTTTAGTGCATTAATTTCTCCATTACTGTTATCTTGCTTTCATTAATTTTGTTGAGTGGGACTTCCGGTGGCGACATGAAGGTGAGTTCAGCACTTTAGATGGCTCCTGCTAGAGTCTTTTATTTTTGGATCTTATACCCGGTCTTGGGGGTAGGTTTTGGATGAGCTGGTGTGGGAAGTCAAAAGGAGCTTGGGGAATGTTGCAGTTCCAGAAGAAAGGTCCTGGAAAGAAAGGGGCAAGCCAAAGTCCGCCGGCAAGTGTTGCTGTGAGTCCTGAAGGAGGAAAGATGGTGGGGCTGGGCCATCGGGTGGGGCTGCTCTCATTACTCAAAACTTTGACAGAGGTGGTAGTGACAGCAGTGTTTGAAAGGCTGGTTTCCAAAACGTTTGGAGGTGCTTCGAAGGGAGAGGATGGCTTCGCTTAAAGAGTGCGTGGAGGAGGCCATTGCCTTGATAAAGGTGGCATTGACGAAGATGTCGGTCAAGGTGCAGAAACAAGGAGAAAAGTTGAAGGGGGTGGAGGAGGCACTGTTGCAACACAGCGACCAGTTCACTTCGATGGATGAGGAGCGGCGGAGGGTGGTGGCGGTAAATAAAGGGCTCAGCCAAGGTGGAGGACCTGGAGAACAGGTCACGGAGGCAGAATTTGAGAAGCTTGGGCGATCATAGTCTGTTACCACAGCTACCACATGAAGTAGAAGGTTTTGAGCTGGGCGAGTCGAGATGAGATGTGAAGGGGTAAGGTGTTGGTATATGCATATACCATGATCTGAAGGCAGGCGGCCTTTGGCTGGGTGAAGGCGTCACTGTATGGTGGCGGAGTGGGGTTCGGAGTGGTCTACCCAGTGAAGCTGAGAGTGACTCACAATTCAAAGGACTTTTATTTTGCGAGGCGGAGGTGTTCGTGAAAGCTGAAGGACTGGGACAGAGATGAGAGTTCGACTGGGAATGTTTTTTTTATTGAGTTTTTTTCCTTGGATTAGTGTTTTGATTCAGTCTCTTATGGGGGAGGGTTATTTACATGTGTTTTTGTTCCTCATGGGCGGAGTTCTACTTTGTTTCATAATTTGGGGGAGGTGGGGTTTTATGCATGAGGGGCCGGGTTACTGAGAATGAGGTGGGGGGGGAGGGGCTTGGCAGGGGTCACCGCGCTACCAAGTGAAGGTTGGCTACTGAATGGGAGTGTGGTGGGGGAAATGGCCCTGATCGTTGGAGCCTGGTCGAGCAGGTTTCGATGGACCTGGGAGGTGTGTATGGCGGGGGGGAGGGGATGGAGGGATTCTGGGAGGGGGGTCAATGGTAACAAAAGGCTGGGGCGGGCTGGCTGCATAGGCGGGGCTTGGGTAATGGTGATGGCGGATAGGAGGGGAGGGGGTGGTGAGAGATCTCCGGTCAGAATGGTGACATGGAATGTGAGGGGGTCAGGAGGACTCGTGAAGAGAGCGATAGCTTTTGCGCACTTGAAGAGTTTAAAAACTGATGTGGTGATGCTGCAAGAGACCCATCTAAGGGCAAGGCACCAGATGAGGCTGCGGACGCGTTGGGTGAGCCAGATGTTTCATTCAGGGTTTGATAGTGGGGCCCGAAGGGTGTCAAGTTTGGCGGGTAAGTGGGCGAGGTTCCAGATGGAGAAGGTACGTAATTGTAACATGTGTGTTGGAGAAGAGGTTGGTGGCATTGGCGAGCAGATATTCCCCCAATTGGGATGTTGCGGCGTTCGTGAATTCCAAATCTGGATACCCATGAGTTTATATTGGAATATGGTGTTGGAACCATGAGTGGATAAGTCCCAGTGGACCCTGTCGGAGGCAGGGGCGAGGGAATTGGCTGGGCTCATGAGGAAGATAGAGGAGGTTGACTTCTGAAGATTTTTATATGGTGTTGGAACCATGAGTGGATTGGTCCCAGCGGACCCTGTCGGAGGCAGGGGCGAGGGAATTGGCTGGGCTCATGAAGATAGAGGAGGTTGACCTGTGAAGATTTTTACCCCCAAGGAACTGGGAGTATTCGTATTTCTCCATGGTGCACAAGGTCTTCTCAAGGATTGACTTTTTGTGGTTGGAAATAAAATGCGCTGTTGGCTGAAGTTAAGTGAGCAAAGTATTCGTAATTGTTATGTCGGATCACGCTTCGTATTGATTGGATGTGGTATTGAGATGGGGATGGTCCAGAAGCCAGTGTGGAAAATGGAGGTGGGGCAGTTGGCAGACCAGAGTTTCTGTGATAAGGTAGGGAAAGTGATTGAGGAGTATGTGGGTTTCAATTGCACAGGTGAAGCCTTGTCATCGGTGGTTTGGGAGGCTCTGAAAGCAGTGGTGAGAAACAAAGTGATCTCATTTAAGGAAAGGGAGGAACGTTATCGGTTGATAGAGAGTTTGGAGGTGGACATATGTGGGGACCCGGATCTGGGGCTCCTGGCAAAGAGGAAGGAGTTGCAGATGAGGTCTGACCTACTGTCCACGGGGAAAGCGGTGCGTCAGTTGAGAGGGGCAAGGGGGTGGTCTATGAGTACAGGTCATATGTTGGAAGGTCAACTTCGTAGGGAGGCCGCGGTGAGGTAGATGGTTCGGGATAAGAGTTGGCGGTGGCTCCGGAACAGATTAACAAGGTGTTGAATAGGGACATAGTTTTATAGGGACATCTGCAAGTCGGAGCCACCAGAGAATGAACGGGAGATGAGGGAGTTCCTGGAGGGGGGTGGGTTAGAGTACTTGAGGTTGGGTGAGGTGGAGCGGGCAGGGCTGGTGGAGCCAATGAGGGTAGAGGAACAGAAGGTGGCAATCCGGAAGATACAAGTGGGATGGCAGCGGGGCTGGATGCGTTCCCGGACGAATTTTATAAATGATTTAAAGATAAGCTGGCACCGCTGTTGGTGCAAATGTTCGAGGATGCAATGGACAGGGGGAGTCATGCCGAAAACGAGGGGTCTTGATCTCGTTGCTGCTTAAGAAGGAGAAAGATCCGCTGGAGTGTCTGAATGTGAATGCCAAGGTATAGGCAAAGGTGCTGGTGTTAAGATTGGAGGTGTGCTTCCTGAGGGTGATTAGGGAGGATCAGACTATGTTCATCTGGGCAGGCAATTGTCATTGAATGTGAGGAGGCTGCTGCATGGGCTGCTTTCTCCGCCGGAGGGAGGGGAGTTGAAGGCAGTGGTGGCATTAGATGCGGAGAAGGCATTTGATTGGAGTTATTTGATGGCAGTGCTGGAGAAATGCAGTTGCTGTATAAGGAGCCGATGGCGAGCGTGCAAACGAATAATAGGAATTCAGTATTTTGCATTGCACCGGGGAACGAGGCAGGCTGCCCTATGTCCCTATGCCTTTTGTTTGCATTGGCTATAGAGCCCTTATCCATTGCACTGAGGAGTTTGGGGTTGTGGAAGGGAATAGTGAGAGGGACGGGTAGCATCGGATGTCTTTGTATATAGATAACTTATCATATATTTCGGAGTTGGGGGCTTCGGTGGGAGACATAATGGGCTCCTGATGGGCACAGCGAGGTATTCTGTGAACCCTGTGATGGTGGATAAGCTGAAGATTTGGAGACAGTTTCGGCAGTATTTTAGGTTGGGTTTTGGGTGTGGGGAGGGAGAGAAGGGGAGAATGCTGATCAGGGGAAATCACTGGTTTGAGCTGGGCAGGATGGATGAAGATTTTGTGGATGATAAGGGGATTGGGGAGATGAAGGATTTGTTTCTGGGAGGGTGGTTTGCAAGCTTGAGCAGCTGCATGAGAAGTTTGGGTTGGTGCATGGTGAGACTTTCCGGTACATGCAGGTGCAGGACTTTGCAAGGAATGTCTTCCCAATCTTCCCGATAGCTTTGGCCTCCTCGTTGTTGGAGGCGATGCTGTCGGGGGGGGGGGGGGGGGGGGATTTGAGAGGGCCGTCGCAGTGATTATGGGGAAGATTTTGGAGGGGGGTTACAGTGAAGTGGGAGGAGGAGGTCGGGGTGGCGCTGAAGGAGGGATTGTGATGTGATGTGCTGTGGAGGGTGAATGCCTCAAGTTCTTGTGTGAGGCTGGGGGGCTGATACAGCTGAACGTAGTGTACAGGACGCACCTAACAACATCTGGATGAGCCGGCTGTTCAGGGGGTGGAGAATGTCTATGTGCGATGTGGGAGAGGCCCTACAAACTATGTACATATGTTTTGGGCCTGACCGAAACTGGAAAGCTTTTGGAGGGCGTTTTTCAGCACCATTACGGGATGCTGCATGTTGATGTGGAGCCCGGTCCCCTAGAAGCCATATTCGGGGTGTCAGACCGGCTAGAGATGTGCAGGGGCAGATGTCTCGGCCTTCACCTCGTTGATCGCTCGCAGGTAGGTCTTGTTGGGTTGAAGGTCAGCTTCTACACCCTGTGCCTACCTGTGATGGTGGGTTATACTGGAGTTTTTGGCCCTGGAGAAAGTGAAATTTGCTCCAAGTGGGTGAGTGGCAGGTTCCACAATAGCTGGGATTTGTTCATTTTGCATTTTCGGGAGTTGGCTACGGTTGACTGTTGACGTGGGGGTGGGTGGGGGCTGGGGGGGGTGGTTGGTGGGGGGGTTTAATGTGTTGGGTGGGTTTTGTGTTTGTTGTAAATTGTAAAGCTGTTGAAAATTCAGAATAAAAATACTTTTTATTTTAAATGAATTTTGTTGAATCACTGTCCATGATTCAATAATTATTTCCTTGGGATGTCTGGTATGCTGACCATTTCCTCTGCTGTAAATAATGACAGCAATATAATTGTTCAGCATGTCTTCCATTTCCTTATTTTCATTGTCAACACACTTGGCAGTTTTCAAGGGGTTTGCATTGCTTCTGGCCATATTTTCTTCCCCTAATCTAATCGTAATGTTTTTGTGTCTTGATTTTGATCGACTTTCTTTCTTTCATGCTTTCTTTTTGTCGGTGCTACTAAGTGCTGTTCATTGCATTCGCCAGGATCAGCGCAATTTTTGAAAACATGTTTTTGCATTCTTTTCTTTTATGTTGTTTCTTATCTCCAGCTGGCCATGGGTGTCTATTTTTTTTAAACGTAGTGGCACAGTGGTTAGCACTGCTGCCTCACGGCGCCAAGGTATCAGGTTCGATCCCGACCCTGGTTACTGTACGTGTGGAGTTTTCACATTCTTCCTGTGTTTGCATGGGTCTCACCCCCACATCCCAAAAAAGATGTGCAGGGGAGGTGGATTAGCCAGGCTAAATTGCCCCTTAATAGGAAAAAATTAATTGGGTACTCTAAATTTATTTATATATTTTTAAAATTATTTGTCCAATTAAGTCAAGCTTACCGAAAGCTACAATCTTGGTAGCCATTTTATGTTTTGTTTCTCCCTTTCAAGCACTACTTTTAATTTGATCATATAGTCAATATTAGGTAAATACTCCCACTTTAAGTTGTTGGCTAAATTGCTCATTACTAAACATAATACCTGCCCCTTTTTTTGGACCTGAGATATATTGTCGCAAAGCACTGTCTCAAATACACGCAAGAAATTCACTACCTTTCTGACACGTGCTTGCCTGGTTATCCCAATCTATATGAAAGTTAAATTGTCCCATTGAACCCACTCTGACTTTTGCTGCATGTCTCGTCTAATCTAAGAATTTATACAAGCTAATACTTCGCAACTGTTGCCATGGACCTATACGCAAGTCACCCCACAGTCTTAAATCTATTTCTATTTCTTAATTCTACCCGCTTACACTTGTTATCTCCTCTCTCATTGTGGAAGTGATTTCATCCTTCATCATTAAGATTACTCCTCCCACGGGCAGCACGGTGGCGCAGTGGTAGCACTGCAGTCTCACGGCACCAAGGTCCCAGGTTCTATCCCGGCTCTGGGTCACTGTCCGTGTGGAGTTTGCACATTCTCCTCGTGTTTGCGTGGGTTTCGTCCCCACAACCCAAAGATGTGCAGGCTAGGTAGATTGGCCATGCTAAATTGTCCCTTAATTGGAAAAAATAATTGGGTATTCTAAAATTAAAAAAAAAAGATTACTCCTCCCCTGCTACTATTTTCTCATCTTCCTTTATAACTTTATAACCAGGTATTTAAGTTCTCAGTCTTCTTCGCAGCCATGCCTTCATAATGTCCACCATGCCAAAACCTCCAAATTGAATTCTCTTGATAGTACATTTAGTTTGTTCCTCTGTGTGTTTGTATAAAACAAAATTATTTTGGCCACGCACTCCAACCTGTCCTTCTGGCCTAATGTTTTACACTCATTTCCTATTTTCATCTCCTGAATTAATTAGTTAATGTATTATAGTTTTCTCTTTACCTGTAATGACTAAATCAGAATTTTGAAGTGTTACTTTACACTCTTCCCTTTTTTTTTTGGAAGGTTATCTAAACTACCTTCTCCAGTTGAGCCTTCACCATTCCTGACTCCCAACATTAGCTTAACGTTCCATATTTATCCTTTCCGCCCGGACTCTTTACTCCTCCTGGTTCATGTGGACCCCATCCCAACAGTATCGTTCTTTCCTATCCCAATACTAGTGTTGTTCCCATGAAATGGAATCCCTCTTTCCTACACCACTCCTTCAACTACATGTTTACCTCCCTAATCTGATTGTACCTGTGGCTTGGCTAATAGTTCAGAGATCATACCTCATGAGATCCTGTCCTCTTAATTTACCTACTAGTTCTTGGTACTTTCCAAACAGGACCTCTTTTCTCGCCTTCCCTGTGTGTTGGTCTCAACATGGACCACGATTATAAGATCCTCTCCCTCCTTCTCCAATATTCTATCAAGTTGTTTCGTGACGACCTTCACCCTGGCACCAGATATTCTTACAAAAGAATTGTTTGACTTTGATTATTTGAGAGGTTGCTTCTCTTTCTATTACTTTTTTTTTAAAAGTATTTTTATTAAGGTTTTGCAGAATTTTTCATAATAAAACAGTAGTAACAATAATACAAAACAAACTAGAGTCAACATTAACATAGTGCAAAAAGAGAGAATATACAATAATAATTAAATAGACATTACCCCACGCGACTCAGTCTTCCCACACCATCCCAAAGAAGCACTTACCCCACCCCACCCCCCACGGATTGCTGCTGCTGCTGACATTTTAATTTTCCCCGAGAAAGTCGACTAACGGCTGCCACCTCCAAGAGAACCCTAGAGGAGACCCTCTTAAGGCAAACTTTATTTTCTCGAGGCTGAGAAACCCAGCCATATCGTTAGCCCAAGTCTCTACACTTGGGGGCTTCAAGTCCCTCCACATTAATAAAATCCGTCTCCGGGCTACTAGGGAGGCAAAGGCCAAGGAGTCTGCCTCTTTCGCCCCCTGAACCCCAGGGTCTTCTGACACTCCAAAGATCGCTATCTCTGGACTCGGCACCACCCGTGTGTTAAGCACCTTGGACATTGCCCTCATGAACCCTAAGCTCCGGGCATGCCCAAAACATTTGGACATGGTTTGCAGTGCTGCCCTTGCACCTCATACAACTGTCTTCTACCCCAAAAAACTTACTCATTCTCGCTGCCGGTGTGTGTGCCCAGTGGACCACCTTAAATTGAATTAGACTGAGCCTGGCACATGATGAGGAGGAATTAACCCTGCCTAGGATCTCTGCCCACAGACCCGCTTCCAACTCTTCACTGAGCTCCTCCTCCCATTTGCCTGTGAGCTCCTCCACCGGGGTTTCCTCCGCCTCCTGTAGTTCCTGGTAGATATCCAACACCCTCCCCTCCCCCACCCAGGTGCCGGAGACCACCCTGTCCTGTATCCTCAGTGGTGGCAGCGTTGGAAAGGCCACTACCTGTTTTTTCAGGAAGGCTCGTACTTGCAGATATTTCAAGGCGTTTCCTGGTGGCAGATTAAATTTATCCTCTAGCGCCTTCAGACTGGGAAAGTTTCCGTCTGAACAGATCTCCCATCCTTCCGATGCCTGCCCTCTGCCAGCTCTGGAACCCACCATCCATCCTACCCGGGCCAAACCTGTGCTTGTTACATATCGGGGTCCAGACCGACACTCCGTCCACCTTCTTGTACCTCCTCCTCCACTGTCCCCAGATCCGCAGTGTCGGCACCACCACCAGACTTGTGGAGTAACGGGTCGGCGAGAACGGCAAAGGAACCGTTATCAAAGCTCCCAGACGAGTACCTTTACATGACGCCGCCTCCAGCTGCTCCCACCCCCCCCCACCCCACATCGCACACTTCCTAACCGTAGCTATATTGACCGCCCAGTAGTAGTTGCAAAAGTTTGGCAGCGGCAACCCCGCCCCCGACTGCGCTTCAACAGCGATCTCCTTACTCGCGGGGTCATATTCGTCCACACAAAGCCCGAAATGATCCTACCCACCCGCTTAAAAAATGTCCTTCAGGATGAAGATGGGGAGGCACTGAAAGATAAAAAATCTGAGTGGACAGTCATTTTCACCCTCTGCCAGTGACAGCGGGAGCATGTCCCACCTTTTAAATTCCCCTTCCATTTGCTCCACCAACCGGGTCAGGTTGAGCCTGTACAGGGCATCCCATTTCCTGGCCACCTGTATACCCAGGTAACAAAATCTTTTCTCTACCATCCTGGGCGACAGCTCTTTCAGTCTCTCCTCCTGCCCCTTGGTCTGGATCACAAACAACTCGCTCTTTCCCATGTTCAATTTGTACCCTGAAAAACTGCCAAAATCCCTCGGCATCTGCAGAACCTCCCCCGTCCCCTCCACAGGATCCGAAATGTACAGGAGCAAATCATCCGCGTTTGTACATACACTTGCTACAGGCGCCTGGTACAGCAATTTCACCCAACCAATAAAGCCCTCACCAAACCCGAACCTCCCCAGCGTTTCCTACAGGTACTCCCACTCCACCCGGTCAAAGGCTTTCTCTGCGTCCATTGCTGTTACCACCTCCGCCAAACCTCCCTCTGAGGACATCATAATATTCAAAAGTCTCTGGACATTGGTATTGAGTTGTCTGCCTTTCACAAACCCAATCTGGTCTTCCTCTATCACCCCTGGGACATCCTCAATTCTTGTGGCCAGAATCTTAGCTAGCAATTTGGTATCCATGTTTAAAAGCAAAATCAGCCTGTATGACCCATAATGTTCCGGGTCCTTCCCTCGTTTAAGAATGAGTGAGATCAAGGTCTATGACATTGTTTTGGGGGGGGGGGGTCCTTTTTCTCTAGCCTCATTGAAGGTCCTCATCAGGAGTGGGCTCAATATTTCCGAAAATGTCTTATGGAATTCTACCTGGTAACCGTCCGGCCCCAGGGCTTTACCCGATTGCATGCCCTCTATACACTTGACAATCTCCTCCAATTCAATCGGGGCCCCCAGACACTCCACCAGGTCCTCTTCCACCTTTGGAAACCTCAACTGGTCCAAAAATTGTCTCATCCCTTCTGCTCCCGTTGGGGTCTCCGACTCGTATAGTTTATTAGAGAATTCCTTAAAGACTCCATTCACCCGCTCTCCCTCGCGGGGAGAGTTCAGACGATCAAAATGAACGTACTGCCCAGGTTCCTCTTCCTGTTTAGATCCATTCCGATCTACATCCCCAAGGCCTTTTTCAAAGCGCTGGACAAACTCATCATGGCGTTCGTATGGGGGGGTAAAAATGCTAGGATCCCAAAGAAGGTCTTACAAAAAACAAAAACCAGGGGAGGGTTAGCCCTCCCGAATCTACAATTCTACCACTGGGCAGCAACAGCCGAGCGAGTAAGGGGATGGATCCAGGAGCCAGAAGCTGAGTGGGTGCGTGCGGAGGAGGCCTCCTGCATGGGAACCTCCCTTCGGGCCCTCGCCACGGCAGCACTCCCATCCCCACCCAAAAAACACTCCAGCAGCCCAGTGGTGACAGCCACCCTCCAATCCTGGAACCAACTGCGGCAGCAACTTGGCCTGACCAAAATGTCGAACAGGGCTCCCATCTGCAACAACCATAGGTTCAAACCAGCACTGACCGACGCCACCTTCAAAAGGTGGAGGCAGGACGGGGGGACACTGACAGTCAGGGACCTATACACGGACGACAGGATCGCAACACTGGACGAACTGACAGAGAAATTTCAGCTAGCTGGGGGGGAACGAGCTACGGTACCTGCAGCTCAAAAACTTCCTACGAAAGGAGACAAGGACGTACCCACAACCGCCACGACAGACACTACTGGAAGACCTACTGGACGCAAGTATCCTAGAGAAAGGGAACTGTAGTGACATGTATGACCGATTGGTAGATAGGGACGACACCGTACTGGACGCAACAAGGAGGAAATGGGAGGACGACCTGGGGATGGAGATCGGGTGGGGACTCTGGAGCGAAGCACTGCATAGGGTCAACTCCACCTCCACGTGCGCAAGGCTCAGCCTGACGCAACTAAAAGTGGTACATAGAGCCCACTTAACGAGAAACCGTATGAGTAGGTTCTTCCCGGAGGTGGAAGACAGATGTGAACGGTGCCAAAGAGGCCCGGCCAACCACGCCCACATGTTCTGGTCTTGCCCCAGACTCGTGGAGTACTGGACAGCCTTCTTCGAGGTTATGTCCAAAGTGGTGGGAGTGAGGGTGGAGCCATGCCCGATAGTGGCGGTCTTCGGGGTTTCAGAACAGCCAGATCTATTCCTGGGGAGGAGGGCAGACGCCCTTGCCTTTGCCTCCCTGATCGCCCGCCGTAGAATCCTGTTTGGCTGGCGGTCAGCAGCACCGCCCAGAGCTGCGGACTGGCTGTCCGACCTCTCGGAATCTCTCCAAATGGAGAAAATCAATTTGCCATCCGAGGGTCGGACGACGGCTTCCACAGAACGTGGGAGCCATTCATGCAACTGTTCCGGGACCTATTTGTGGCCAATGTACAAGAGGAAGAATAGTCGGGGGAAGGTAGCGGGAGGGGGGGGGGGGCTACAGGTTCGTTACGGGGGTTCGATGGCTAGCTAAGGCCCAAAACCAAACTAAATAAACATGTTGAGGGGGGGGGGGGGGCGCAGTTACTACTACGAAGATGCTTACCTGTAAATATGTATGTTAATTTTTGCGTGTTTGTTTTTTTTCTTTTTTCTTTCTCCTAACAATTTGTAATTTGTTCAATATAAAATATGAAAACTGAATAAAAACATTTATAAAAAAAAAAAGACTCCATTCAGCCCCCCTGGATCCAAGACCATGTTACCCGCCTTATTCGATAGCATTGTGGGCAGCCCGGTAGCATTGTGGACAGCATGGTAGCATTGTGGATAGCACAATTGCTTCACAGCTCCAGGGTCCCAGGTTCGATTCCAGCTTGGGTCACTGTCTGTGCGGAGTCTGCACATCCTCCCCGTGTATGCATGGGTTTCCTCCGGGTGCTCCTGTTTCCTCCCACAGTCCAAAGATTGCAGGTTAGGTGGATTGGCCATGCTAAATTGCCCTTAGTGTCCAAAAGTGCCCTTAGTGTTGGGTGGGGTTACTGGATTATGTGGATACGGTGGAGGTGTTGACCTTGGGTAGGGTGCTCCTTCCAAGAGCCGGTGCAGACCTGATGGGCCGAATGGCCTCCTTCTGCATAGTAAATTCTATGATAATTCTATGAATTATTCTTTACTCTTCCGATTTCCCTGGCCGCCTCCCTCTTTCGCAGTTGGTGTGCCAGCATTCTACTCGCTTTCTCCCCATACTCATAGACATGCCCCCCTTGCCTTCCTCAGCTGTGCTACCGCTTTCCCTGTGGTCAGCAGTTCAAACTCGGCCTGCAGACTCCACTGCTCCCTCAGTAGCCCTACCTCGGGGACCTCCACGTATCTCCTGTCCACTCGGAGTATCTCCTCCACCAGTCTCTCCCTCTCGGCTCTTTCTCTCTTTTCCTTATGGGATCGAATTGAGATGAGCTCCCCTCTGACAACTGCCTTCAGAGCCTCCCAGACCGTTGCCGCTGCTACCTCGCCCGTATTGTTTGTTTCCAGGTAATCCTGGATGTTCCTGCTAATCCACCCGCAAACCTCTTCGTCCGCCAGCAGCCCCACATCCAGGCTCCAGAGTGGGTGCTGCCCTCTCTCCTCACTGCACACTGGGCTAAATCGCTGGCTTTGTAAGCAGACCCAGGCAGGCCAGCAGCACGGTTCGATTCCCGTAACAGCCTCCCCGAACAGGCGCCGGAATGTGGCGACTAGGGGCTTTTCACAGTAACTTCATTGAAGCCTACTCGTGACAATAAGCGATTTTCATTTCATTTCACTAAGCCGCAGGTCCACCCAGTGCGGGGCATGGTCCGAGACTGTGATTTCTGAGTATTCTGTCCCCGCCACCTTTGGGACTAACGCCCTGCTCAAGAGAAAGAAGTCTATGCGGAAATAAACCTTATAAACATGGGAGGAAAAAGAGAACTCCTTTGCTCTCGGCCGCGCGAACCTCCAGGGATTCTCCCCCCCCCATCTGCTCCATAAAACCCTTCAGTTCCTTAGCTACTGCCAGTCGCTTCCCTGTCCTGGACTTCGACCGGTCCAGCTCGGAGTCAATGACTGTGTTAAAGTCTCCCCCTATGATCAGGTTGTGTGACTCTAAATCCGGGATTTTGCCTAGCATGCGTCTCATATATTCCACGTCATCCCAATTCGGAGCGTAGACGTTCACAAACACCACCCGGACCCCCTCCCACTTTCCACTCATCAATATATACCTGCCCCCCTTGTCTGCCACAATTCTTCCAGCCTCGAATGCCACACCCTTACTGACCAGAATTGCTACCCCCCTGGTCTTCGAATCCAGCCCCGAATGGAACACCTGGCCTACCCATCCCTTTCTCAATCTCGTATGATCTGCGAGCTTTAAATGTGTCTCCTGAAGCATTGCTACGTCTGCCTTTAACCCCTTTATATGCATGAACACGTACGCTCTTTTGACCGGCCCATTCAAACCCCTCTCATTCCATGTGATTAGCCTGTACGGGGGGGGGGGCTTAACACCACCCCCCTCCGCCGACTAGCCATAGCCCTTTTTTGGCCAACCTCGAGCCTATGCCCTTTGCTTCCTCGAGCGCCCCCACGGGGAGCCCCGGACCCTCAATTTGTACCCCGAAATTGATACCTCCTCTGTCAGCAAAGCAGCATCCCTTTTACTATTACTTGCTTTGCGCCTAGATTGTTGTCTTGTGCCACCTTACTGTTAAACACATATTCTGTACTGTTTAGAGGAGGGTCAAGAAGCACAATGGTTAATTTTATAATGAATGTAACCAGTCCAATACAAATAACAAAAGGTACAGGAAACAAAATATATATCATGGGATGCCTAGAACCAGGCCTCTTAGTCTCTGAATAAGGAGCAGGCCATTTAGGACTGAGATCAGGAGAAATGTCTTCAGAGTGTGCCCGAGGGCAGGGAAGGCTCAGTCGTTGAGTGTTCAAGACCGAGATTGATACATTTCTACATATTAAAAGCATCAAAGGATATGGGGATAGTGCAGGAAAATGGTGTTAAGGCGAAGATCAGTCAAGATCTCACTGAATGGTGGAGTGGGTTTGAAGGGCTTAATGACCTTTCCTCTTTCTTATGCCCCAGGGTATATAATTTAGGCTTAGAAAAGGCATAGCAGGTTGAACACCCTCCTACCATCATATTGGGCTTCTCCTCTTCCTTCCCTGCCTGCCTTTTGGGCAGCCTCACGCTCCCAGGTACCATGATCTGCATTATGGCTGCCCATCTGACAGTCTTTATCTCTACTTCACGGGTAGCAAGTACTTATACCTGTTGGATAGGTCCTGTTGCTGCATTTCCTCATTCTCTTCCCACCTGTACTCCGCTTACTTTGTACGCTATTGGTAATGGCAACCCCATTCTGCACCTGTAGTTCTCCAAGTGGTGTGTTGTGACCCTGGAGCACAGGGGAGATAGTGCTCTTGTTCCCTTGTGCATCGGAATGTCTCCAACTCACGCACTCAGGAAACACTCTGAACCAGAGAGATTTGTGACAGAGACACCTGCTGATATTTTCGGTTGAGGCAGTTTCGCTGTGCACAATCCCTCATGGTGCAGTCTAGACACACAAATGTGTTCTGTCACAACCTTCGTCTTATTATTTATATTATATATAACATTTTGTGTGTGTAATATATAATTTATATATGTAGGCATATAATTTGTTGGTTTTAATTACGCTCGCCACATTTTTTGTAAAAGCCATCATTATGTATTTTCCTCCTTGCCCGTCTAGTAGAGAATATGTTTAACTGTAGAACTGTACAAATAACTGTAGAAATAAAACTTTGTGGGAACAGATCAGATATTGGCAAAAGAATTGTTAACTATCCCAAGGGCAAATAAATTCTTACTAGCTACTCTCCTCTTTGGAATCCACCAGAAATAACCAGCAAACTGGAAACCCTTTTGTTCTAAATCACCATCCTGACACCTTGCTATAGGTTCCCAGAATTTGGCCTTTGTTACAAGGTGATTGGTGGTTGGCATACAAGAATGTAGAGGTCTTGCTCCAATTATACAAGACTACCGGACGATTCAGTGACCCCGTTGCACCCAACGCAGATCCAAGCATAACAGGTGAGTTGCGTAAGAGCTCCAAATTGGGCTCCGTGCCAGACCAATCGCAAGTCACCTGACACGCTCCACCTGGCGTAATCTGGATCCCACCCTCACTGGCACTGACACCGTGGCACTACCAGGCTGGCAGTGCCAGGTTGCAGGCCAGGGTCCCTTGCCAGGTAGAGGAAGGGTGGGGTTCCTGGGGTCTCCCCAACGTTGGGGAGGTTGAGGGGCATGTCAAAAAAGCGGGGGAGAGGCGTTGATGGGAGGGAGGGCATGATCGAGACTGCTGGACAAAATGGCATCCGGATCTGCACTCGGCAGCAGTAAATCCCTCCAGTGCGGCCTTGACGGGGAGGAGCGCCCTGAGGGCAAAAATAACTGCAATGTGCCGTTGGATAGCAGGGTGTTTCTCAGCACAGCAGCCGCCGAGAAATACACGGCTAAACGTGCTGTTCAGTGGACTTTAACTTGAGTCCGCTGAACAACGCCCTATATTCGGAATACTGTGCAATTTTGGTCTCTATACCTGCATTGGCGGCTGTACAGCAAAGGTTTATTAGATTGATCCCTGGGGTGAAGTTGTCCTGTGATGAGAGGTTGAGTAAATTGGTCCATATTTTCTGAAGTTTAGAAGAATTGGAAATGATCTCATTGCAATATACACGATTCTGAAGGGATTGGCAGAATAGATGCTCAGTGGTTGTTTCCCTGGCTGAATCTAGAACACTGGGCACAGTCTCTGGATAATAGCTAGAGCTGAGATGAGGAAAAATTCTTCACTTAAAGGGTTATGAATTTTGGGAACTATCTACCCCAGAGGGTTGTGGATGTTGTAAGATTATGATAGAGACTTTTGGTGTCTTGGATCAACAAATATGTGGCATGGGTGGGGAAGGCAAGTTGAAGCCCAGAATCAGCCATAATCGTATTAAATCTATGCACCCTGATAATTGACCCCCTCAGTCTTTCCTGCCTTCCTGTATAGGTCCTCATCAATCATATTAAATAGACCACTCCTGTTCCTTGGAGAAGAGAATATTAAGAGGTTATTTGTTAGAGGTATTCAAAATCAAGAGGGTAGATGGGAAGAAACAGTTTCCATCGGTAGAAGGCTTGAGAACCAGGGAACACCACTTATTTTGTCAATCAACTTAAATTAATTATAACATGATTTTTTTTTACACTGACTGTTTAGGATCTGGAATGTACAGACCCAAGTGTGGTGGCTGCAAATTCAATCAAGGCATTCCAAAGTTTTCAGTGATGTTCTACAGGGCTCAATGATGGGGCCCTTGCTGTCTGTTGTATATATTATGATTTAGACTTCAATGTGGGTGGCATGATTACGAAATTTGCAGATGAGACAAGTTGGCCGTGTAGTTGATAGTGAAGGTGATAGCTGTTTACCCAGAATGATATCGGTGGTTTGGTTGAGTGGGCAGGGAAGTGGCAAATGGAATTCCGTCTGGAAAAGTGTGCGGCATTTGGGGAGGGCGAACAAAGCAAGGGAATACTCAATAGACAGGAAGACATAGAGAGGTTGAGGAAGTGAGAGTACAGGTCCTTGAAGGTGGCAGGACAGGTGGACAAGTTGGTTAAGAAGGCACGTGGAATCATTTTATTTATTGGTCGAGGTATGGTGTACAAAAGCAAGGATGTAAGGATTGAAATGTGTAAACACCGCTTTAGCCACAGCTGGAATTTTTTGTACAGTACTGGTCACGACATTGCTGGAAGGACATAATTGCTCTGTAGAGAGTGCAGAGGAGATTTACAAGAGTGTTGCCAGGGCTTGAAAATTGCTGCTATGAGGAGAGATTGGATGGCTCAGGTTGTTTTTCCTTAGAAAAAAGGCGTATAAGGGTTGACCTAATTGAGGTGTACAAAATTATGAACCGTCTATACAGGGTGAACAGGAAAAACTTGTTTTCCCTAGCTGAGGAGTCAATTGCCATGAGGCAAGGATTAGAGGGGACATGAGGAAAAACGTTTTCAACCAGATTGGTGAGCATCTAGAATTCACTGCTGAAGTTGGCGGTTGAGGCTGAAACGCTCAACTCATTTAACAGGTTGCTGGATCTGCATCTGAAGTGCTGTAACCTGTAAGGCTGGACCAAGAGCTGGAAAGTGGGATTAAAATGTGAGACTAGTTTCTTTTTCCTCTTGCTGGTTGGTGCAAACACGATGGGCTGAATGGCTTCTTTCTGCACCATAACCTTAAAGGGAATCCCATAATTCTCCGAAGAGAAACGGATTGAAGGATTTACTGGGAAAAGATAGGATTTGAGCAAAGTGATTTTTTTCTTGCAGAGATCCCAGCATGGGTCGACAGACCAAATGGCTGCGTCCTGTATTGTCACCATTCGTGATTCTATCCTAAATACCAGGTGAATCTTGTTGCAAACAGTTTCAGGACACTGCAAAAAAAAAATAGGTAATGTGTTTTGCAACGGCTAAATAGGCTCCTTCCAGCAACCTGATAATGCATTTTACATTGCTATCACAAGTACCTTCACTAGCTGCCTGTTCAAATAGGCATAAAATATCCCAGGAATAATAATAATCTTTATTGTCGCAGACAATTCGAATGGAAAAAAGGGAGCTCCCCAAGTGTCCACTAGTCAACATTCACCCCACACAATCCCAATGTCTCAGTCGGCAGCCAGTTGATCAAATTCAGTTCTCTTAAAATGTTCAACGACATTTATCGCCCAAGACCAAGCTAATTCAGTTCTGTTAAAAAGTTTAACGACAATTATCGCCAGGAGTCACCTCATTCATCTCCTCTGTGCTTCCTTACACTAGAATGTCCATCAACACCCAAATTAATATATTCCTTCAAACTACATTTCAGGAGTTCTGGAGAATCCTTGCAGTTGAATGAAACATTTTCATCACATCTTTAAAAACGGAAATCAACCATTTCTATCGATAAAAGCAAGTTAATGGATGCTGAAATCTGAAACAAAAGCAGAAAATGCTGGACAATCGTAGCAAGGCTGACAGCATCTGTGGAGAGAGAGCAGAGCTAACGTTTCAAGTCTGGATGACTCTTTGCCAAAGTTCTGTCTCTGAATTTCTTTTTGATTCCAGGCATTAGCAGATTTTACTTGTTTGTTCTTTCCCTTAAACATCAGGTTAATTCCATTTAAATGCTTGAATTAACAAGTGTCCAGATATTTATCAGTTTCAAAAGCAAGCTTGGTGGTTTTTTTGAAAGGTAAATAAAATCTTTATTCTGTACTTTAATTCTCAAAACTGCTTGTTTCACTTGGAGTTGGAAACCATCATCACCTATTTTAGTCCATCTGGCTCTGGCCAATATCCTAATGAGCTAATATTTTCCAATCATAGGTTACATTAAAAAAACAAAAGCCGTGTGGAGGTTTTTTAAAAATCAACTGTCTGCTGAAAGAGTTACCTTTTCTGCAGATCCTGAAGGGGTTGGGAGTTGGTGGAGAAAACCTGGCACGCAATTGCATCACTTTCCGTAATTAAAAAAAAAAAATCTTTTACTGTTTATTTCTTCAATTTTGCTCAAATTGCACCTCTTTTTGTGTATCCTTTTTCTCCTTTAAACAGATTTCAGTTTCCAATATTTGTTACTTAATCAAAGTTGTAAGAAATGCTTTGTGAAATGTGTTGTAAACCAAATCTCCACAAATTTCTTGACTCCGATGTTTCAGAGAGTTGAAATTGGGTGTTGCCAAACTACAGGCTTATCTTTCTGTTTTAGGAACAAACTGGCCTTCGCAATTCCACATTTGTACAGCTTCATTTCAAACTCAAACCTAATCCTTTCAAATTCGAGCAGTTTGATTTTTTTTTTAAAAAGAGAAACTCTCAGCAGTTCGAATTAAATAAATTTTAGTTCCCTCTCCAAACTAAATCCTTGAATCTATGATGCTTGCGAGCAAAACCCTGCTTCATTCAACAATGACTTGACTCATTGGCTAACCTCTCACACTTGCATTCCCTCATCACACAGGAGAGAGGGGAGTGCTTTCAACTGTCCTGGTTTTGGAGATTGCATCTACATCTCACTGGTGACTGATTTGTGACTCAGGTTTGATTTTAGCTAAACACAGGGAGTGATCCTCTTCAGGGGAGGTGTCACTTTGTGGCTGAATTAGCTCCCTCAAAGCCCCCCCCCCCCCCTCTTCAAACTCCTCACTTGGTTTGGTGTATTGTGACTATAAATCAATATCTTGTTCCAATGTAACAGCAATTTTTTCTTAGCACCATGTACCCTATCATCGGTTTCCCGTTGCCAACATAATTGTTCAGGACCAATGTACTCTCCTGCCAGCAATCAGTTCCATTCTGCAGTTTATCTACCAGTTCTCCCAACGCTTTGCATCTTTTACTCAGTTGTAAGGCGCACAGATGTGCGCTGTAGATTAACTTATTCTGGACTTTTGCCTCAATTCACTCTTTACTTTCTTGAAGCTCTTTCAAAAACATATCAAGGATACACTCTGGATTTCCATCACCATCTTCTACAGCTCCCAGAGCATTGTTCACTCCTGATGCTCCTATCTCCTTTGTCAAACTATTGATCAATCACATTCCAGCATATGCCAAAGCTATTGTGATTCCTGTTCTAAGATCTAAGGTGGTGTTCTGCTGTAAACCTCGTGATGGAGCCCTCCGCTCCCCAATCGAAATTCAAAGTTCTCTCTTCCTCTTTTCTAGTTTGTTTTCAAGCCTGCACGATTCTTATCAACTTTTTTACATGCACTATCTTTTCGGGGTCTGGCCTCCCTGCGCGGCTTCAGCTACTGTCTTTCCTGATTGTAGCCAGGCAGCACAACTCTACCTCCGCAGCTTAACTTCCTGTCCTGAATTCTTCTTTCAGATACTTTTGTTATTTGACTGGACCTTCCTCAGACAGGCCTGCGGCACTAAATAAATGTGGTAAATAAAATATACTCGCCCTGCTTGCGGAGCTGTTTCGATGATCCAGTACTAATATCCTGCTGACTATGCCAAATTAGATAAATGCAAGTTCTTTCTTATCAATAATACTTAAACATATAGGTGGCAGTTCACAATATAAACTGAATTATCCATTCTGGGGAAGAGTTAAATGTGGCTCTGGGACTATAGAAAATATATTGCACATTTAGCCTGTGCTAGTGTTTATATTCCAGACAAGGTGCCTCCCATTCCATTTTCCTCCACTCTCTCTTTCTGCATATCTGACGACTCCCTTTTCGCTGGTATTCGTCTGGTTTCCTTTGGAAAAGAGCTATGTTAATTTACCTCACTTCTTGTGGTTGTGAGTGCCACATTCTAAGTTATCTGAGTACGGAAATGTCTCCTTGTTTCCCTATTGAATATTAGTTGCTATGTTTAATTTATGGCCCTAGGCTTTGGATTCTCACTTGTGAAAACATCCTCTCCATATATATTCTGCCCAACCCAATCGTAATGAGTTTGGACTTGAATGACCATCAATGCTAATGCGACATGCTATCAATGCTCAGTAAATTACACCCGTTACTGTTGTGGCAGAACTTTCAGTCCTTCTGGATCAAGATCCATCTCTTCAAATAATCTTTGGGTTATCCTATCTAATCTCTCCTTTCCTAATTCGGTGCCTGTTGTCTTAATACTGTTTTGAGAAGTGCCTTGTGGCTTTTTATCCATTTCAAGTCATTATACTCATGCATGTGTACGTTTACTACCAGTGTACCCAAACCATGTGCGACTAGAGCAACCTTGGTTCAGTTTACTAAATATGTAGGCCTGTCCATGTGTCAGCTCTTGCAGGCACTCTTTGGTACACTTCACAAATCAAGTTCAAAACCAAGCTAACACTGCACAGCATACCTGATAAAACTTGCTAATCCAGTACTTGAGTTCGGAAGTTTCCACATTTCAGATTATTACTGATGTTACCTCGGCAGTTTGGTTTTCTTATGGAACCTGGAGGGATGGATCTGTCAGTGAGGTTTCTTATTCTTGGCTCCATTTAACCTTGGAGGGTACAGCCCTGTGGATGAGTTACACCCAGCTGAATAAACAGTAGGAAACTGGCAAATGTATCTGCTTTGGTAATCAATATGGTCATAGCTGGTTAAAGTATACAGTGGCACTTCTGTGTAGCCCCTGAATTTCTTGAGCATTAGCTCTGAATCCTGTGCCTAAACTCTCCACACTTGGATAAATTGGATGTGTTCTCATTTGGTAAATACATTCTTTAGGGAGGTGGAGATTTCTTGGTAGCTTGGTTTGGAGACTTTTGAATGTGGCACTTGATTTCCATGTCCCAGCTGACTTGACCACCAAATATTCAGATTCCTAAATCAACCGGAGGTTATGAAACTTAACTGGAATTTGTTTTTGCTTTAATTTGGATATGGCAGCCCTCTATTCTGGATTTCTAAGGGGTTGTTTTAAAAAATATAAATAGCAGTGTTTGCTGAACATAATAGTTTGGTTTAAAAGCTAAAGTTTGCCGAACTTATAGGACTTTCTGTGTACTTTGAATAAGACACACGAGCTCCACGTATTGCAGAAGTCTCGAAAGATAACTAGTTTGTTATAAGGCCTTTTTAAAGCATTTTTGATATCCAGCTGCTACCTGCATTATTCTCCCTTTCTGTGCTATCAAGTCATCCCTGTGAGGAGGGAGAGTTTATCCGCAATGAACAAAGGGAAGTCGGGTGGCTTTGATGGCATTTCCCCAGAATTTCTTCAACTACTCCCCCAGAGTCCAGTGGCTAGCGGAATTGATGGAATCGAGATGCATAGCATGCGGAAATGGCTATTGCGATCCTCAAGCTGGACAAGCCAGCTTCCTAACCAGGGAAGTTGTCGGCCGATATCGCTCCAGGGTATAACCTGACACTGATTGTCCTCTGGAGAATCATCCTTTCCATTAAGTCATTAATCCCCAAACAACAGATTGGATTCCAGCCAAATCTCAGTTGCTGTGAGCAAATCTTGGCCCTTAACATTGAGGCCGGTTTCCAGAAGAAATCCAAGACCAGCACCGGCTTTGTGGACATGTCATTGGCCTACGACATTGTCTGGATTAAAGGACTGGCGCTGAATTTTATAAGGATCATCCTCTACGTTCTATGGCCAGTGTTAAGAAATAATTATATTATTGGACTAGTAATCCAGTGGCTTGGATTAATGATCCAGAGACACAAATTCAAATGTCTTACAACAGTGGTCACCACACTACCAGAAGGATGTGGAGGCTTTAGAGAGGGTGCAGAAGAGATTTACCAGGATGTTGTCTGGTATGGAGGGCATTAGCTATGAGGAGAGGTTGAATAAACTTGGTTTGTTCTCACTGGAATGAAGGAGGTTGAGGGGCGACCTGATAGAGGTCTACAAATTTATGAGGGGCATAGACAGAGTGGATAGTCAGACACCTTTTCCCAGGGTAGAGGGGTCAATTACTAGGGGGCATAGGTTTAAGGTGACAGGGGCAAGGTTTAAAGGAGATGTACGAGGCAAGTTTTATTTTTACACAGAGGGTAGTGGGTGCCTGGAACTCGCTACCGCAGGAGGTGGTGGAAGCAGGGACGATAGTGATGTTTAAGGGGCATCTTGACAAATACATGAATAGGATGGGAATAGAGGGATACGGACCCCGGAAGTGTAGAAGATTATAGGTCAGACAGGCAGCATGGGCAGCGTGGGCTTGGAGGGCCAAAGGGCCTGTTCCTGTGCTGTACTTTTCTTTGTTCTAGTTGGGAAATTTAAATTCAACTAATTCAATAAAGTCTAGAATTGAAAAAAAAAACTAGTATCGGTCATTGTGACCTTGGAGCTACTTGATTACTGTAAAAATCCATTTTGTTCACAAGTGGGGAAGAAAATCTGCTGTCCTTGCCCCATCTCATCAAGATGTGGCTCCAGATCTGCATCAACGTGGTTAACTCTTAAATAAAAGCAGAAAATGCTGTAAGCACTCAGGTTGGGTAGCATCTATGGAGAGCAACAGAATTTGTGTCTTTGAGTCAATGGACCTGTCTCTGATCATGGATTAGCATTAGAACATAGAACATACAGTGCAGAAGGAGGCCATTCGGCCTATTGCGTCTGCACCGACTCACTTAAGCCCTCACTTCCACCCTATCCCCGTAACCTAATAACCCCTCCTAACCTTTTTTGGGTCACTAAAGGCAATTTATCATGGCCAATCCACCTAACCGGCACATCTTTGGACTGTGGGAGGAAACCGGAGCACCCGGAGGAAACCCACGCAGACACGGAGAGAACGTGCAGATTCCACACACTGACCCGGCAGGGAATCGAACCTGAGACCCTGGCGCTGTGAAGCCACAGTGCTATCCACGTGCTACCGTGCTGCCTGTTATTCAAGCTAACGTTAGCCAAGACGTTAGCTCTGTTCTCACTGAGGCGACAAGATGTGCTGAGTGTTCCCAGCATTTTCTGCTTCCAGTTCAGATTTCCAGTATCCAAGATGTTTTGCTTTTGTAGTGCTGGTTGTCTCTTGCCTGCCCTCTGTCATCTGGGGCGAAATTCTCCGACCCCACGCAGGGTCGGAGAATAGGCGGGAAGCGGCGTTATTTCCGCTCCCGCAGGTTTTTGAATTCTCCCGCCGGTCATAAACCGGCGTTGTGCAAATCCCGCCGGCAGCCTGTGAAAACAGCTGGCGCCGGCGGGATTTCATTTTTTTTAAACTTACCTCAAATCTCCGGCCTGGATGGGCCGAAGTCCCGCCGCTGGGAGGCCTTCTCCCGCCGCCGAGGTTTAAACCACCTCTGGAACGGCGGGCTCAGCGGCGCGAGCAGGCCCCCGGGGTCCTGGGGGGGCGGGGGGCGATCGGACCCGGGGGGGTGCCCCCACGGAGGCCTGGCCCGCGATCGGGGCCCCCCGCTCACTCCGCGGGGCAGTGCCGTGGGGGCACTCTTTCTCCTTCCACGCCGCCACGGCCTCCGCCATGGCGGACGCGGAGGAGAACCCCGCATCGCGCATGCGCCGGCAGTGACGTCAGCGGCCAGCTGCCGCTGACGTCACTGCCGGCGCATGCGCCGACCGCCGAAAGCCTTTCGGCCAGCCCCGCTTCCGACTGCGCCGGGTGCTTGCGCCAGTCTTCTGGTGCAAACTGCTCCGGCGCGGGGCTGGCCCCCAAAGGTGGGGAGAATTCCCCACCTTTGGGGAGGCGCAACCCCTGAGTGGTTGGCGCCACTCCCCTACGCCGGCACCCTCCGTCACGCCGGGTAGGGGAGAATCCAGCCCCTGAAGTGGGAACCACTCTGTTGTATTCAGGAAGATGGCTCATTCGGGATGGGTAATAAATGTCTGCCTCATCAGGAACACCCAAATTTAATGTATAGATGAATTTAAAGTTTGTGTATGCAGATGACCATGCCTTGGGAATGCAATCCACCAACATCAAGGACATTACGTTAACCTTGAAAGGAACCTAAACACAGATATATTTCTGGAAATGGAAGTTTAAGGCAAACCCTCGCAAAACAAAAGTCACTGCATTCTATCTTGATAACGAGAACACTCGTGAGCACCCTGAAAGTGATCTCCGACAACACGATCTCACCACAAACCAGACTGCAACTAAACTTCCTCAGTCACCTGTAGAAGGTAAATGCCGAGAACAAAAAAACAAGGATCAAATTGCTCCAGCAACTGGCAAATCTGTCATCATCAGTGCTTCAAACATCAGCGATGGATCCTGTGTGCTGTGCCGACCGGTATGGACCAGAAGTGGCCACCCTCGACTTGCAACTGGACACTGCAGTGAACCCTCCAATCAACCCGAACATCCTGGTTGCACTTTAGTCCTCCATCCATTTGCCTGTTTTTGTTCTTTCACAGGATGTGGGCTTTATTGCCCATCTCTATCTGAAGGTGGTGATGAGCCACTGGAATCCATGAGCTATCGGTACACCCACAGTTCTGTTGGGGAGGGAGTTCCAGGATTTTGCTCCAGTGACTAAAGGAATGACTATGTGAAGTCAATCTAGTGTGTGCCTTGGAAGGGAACTTGCAGGTGATGATGTTCTCATGCATCTACTGCCCTTGTCCTTCAAAGTGATAGAGGTCTGACGTTTGGAAGGTGCTTTTAAAAGGAGCTTTGGTAAGTTATTTCAGTGCATCTTGTAGATGATGCACACTGCTCCCACTTCTTCAGTGGTGGAGGAAGTGAATGTTGAAGATGGTGGATGGGGTGCTAATCTGGAGGGCTGCTTTGCCCTGGATGGTGTCAAGCTACTTGACTATTGGAGCTGCACTAATCCAGGTAAGTGGCGAGTATTTCATCACATTCCTGACTTGTAGATGGTGTACAGGCTTCAGGGTGTTAGTCGCCGCAGAATTCCCAGACTCTGACCTGCTCTTGTAGCCACAGTATTTGTATGCCTAGTCCAGTTCAGTTACTGATCAGTGGTAATCGACAGGTTTTTTTTGTAAATTTAGAGTACCCAATTCTTTTTTTTTTTCCCAATTAAGGGGCAATTTAGCGTGACCAATCCACCTAGGCTGCACATCTTTGGGTTGTGGGAGTGAGTCCCACGCAAACACGGGGAGAATGTGCAAACTCCACAAGGACAGTGACCCGGGGCCAGCATCAAACCAGGATCCTCAGTGTCATGAGACAGCAGTGCTAATCACTGTGTCAACGTGCCACCCTAGTAATCCCCAGATGTTGATGGGGTAATTCAGTAATGGTAATGCCTGTGAATGTCAAGGGGTGATGGTTGCATTCTCTCTCATTGAAGATGATCAGTGCCTGGCACTTGTGTGGCACAGATGTTTCTTCCCACTTATCAGTTCAAGCCAGAATGTTGTCCAGGTCTTACTGCATATGAGCATGGGCTGCTTCAGTACCTGATGAGTCCGGGATGTTTGAGCATTTATGCAATCATCAGCGAGCTTTCCCGCTGAATAAATCCTGCTAAAGCAGCTGAACATGGTTCGGCCAAGGACACGACCCTAAGGAACTCCAACAGTGATGTCCTGGAGCTGAGATGACTAATTTCCAACAACCACAACCATCATCCTTTGTGCCAGGTATGACTCCAACCAGCAGTGAGTTTCCCCCCTGATTCCCATTGACTCCAGTTTTGCGAGAGCTCCTTGATGCCACATGAGGTGAAATTCTGCCTTGATATCTAAGGCAGTCACTCTCTCTTCTTATCCATGGTTGGACTAAGGCTGCAATGAGGTCAATAGGTCAATGAGAAGGTTATTGCAGAGTAATTGCCGATATCATTGCTGACGTCTCTTTCCATTACTTGATGATAAAGGCCGACAGGGCAGTAATTAGCCGGGTTGGATTTGTCCTACGTTTCGTCAATCTCTATGCTGAACAGCCACAATTCCAGAAAATTGAGGAAAGGACACGCCTTCCCCATCCACCGGGACCTCCAAAGTATAATTTGATACTGCTTGAAGTCATACAAGCTCTTTTGGACCCATGTGCTTGACCTTCAAAAATGTGACTTGAACCCTGATGAAGCTTGGAACGGCGAATAGAATTTACAAGATGTCAGAAACAAATACCTTGGCTCAAATTTTCCGGGCATTCCCACCAGCGGGATCTTCCAGTCCTTCTGACAGCGACACCCCGCTGCAATTTCTTCAGCGGCAGAAGATGTGAACAGCAAGCGTACCCGTTGATAGTGGCAGAACCAGAAGATCACCAATCAATGGCAGACGGCTCCACCACCGCAAAACACACCGTGGGTGGGTTCTAAAATTCCACCCCTTGTGAAAGATCTGGCTCAGAATATCCCTGGCATTGATCGTCCACAACTCTTGGGCAACTTTAAACTGCATGTGTGCAAACCATACAGATACTTGATACACAAATGGAGGATCAAAAACTCTTCAGTGTTCAACTGTTCCCACTCAGAAAAGACCATGTAACACCAATTGTCTCTTGGCCTGACTGGCAAATGTAAAGGAGGCATCACAGTGATGCACTCCTCTACTTGTGCAATTAACTGTTTGTAATATTGCTGTCGCTGTAAATCTATATAAGAACAAGAAATATTAGCAGGAAGTAGACTATAGACTGTTGAGCCGATTCCGTCACTCAGTATGCTCATAGGAGATTTTTAAGTATCAAATCCATTTTCCTCCCCATCTCACTGTGTTCTCTGAGAGACCAAAAATCTGTCTCTCTCCGCCTTGAATATACTCTGTGCTGGAGCATACAAACCCTGTGGGATAGAGAATTCCAAATACTTACAACGCTGAGTTGAAAACATTTAACCGCATCTCAGTCTTCAATGATGGGCATCTTATCATGAAACTGTGTCCCCCTTGTTATAGATTCTCCAGCCAGGGAAATCAGCCTCTCGGTATCGACCATCAGCCATAAGAAATCAAGAATGTGTGATCCATCTTGAGCTGACATTTTTGTTCTTTGCTGGAGGAAGTAGCAAAAACAGTCTTACGGACTGACCTGATTAATACTACTTTCCTGTATGCTTCACCCGATGCCGGTGTCTATGTATTTACATTGTGTATCTTGTGTTGCCCTATTATGTATTTTCTTTTTATTTTATTTTATTTTCATGTACTTAATGATCTGTTTGAGCTGCTCGCAGAAAAATACTTTCACTGTACCTCGGTACACGTGACAATAAACAAATCCAACCCAATAGATGAAGAATGTTTCCTGCTGGTGAAGTTCATATTGTCCAGACAAAATTATTTTCTTCAACATTCTCTGCAGCTAACAGGATTCTGGCCCAGTTTTACCAAGCAGTACTTGTGATCGTATTTGGAAGTTTCTACATTCCATTGTAAATGTGTCACAGTTATCTTCAAAAAATCCATATACCATGAATGTAACAAATGACAGCGGTCTACGGTTTTATGAAGTTGCTTATTTCTGACAATGGTTAAGATGAGATTGTTTTTGCATCAAAATCGTGGATTGTGATATCGGATACATAAAAATATTTTGCTCAGCAAGTATAGTTTCAATGTTGGTGAGTTCCAGTAGCTCATGCTTCACAAAAGCAACAACCTCATCAACTAGCTTAAGCATTGACTCCCTCAAACATTGACGTACCGTGGTTGCTAATTGTACTATCTACTGTATGCACGTCAACAAGTTGCTAAAGTTTTTCAACACCATCTCCTGAACCCACGTCTGCTACCAGAACAAAGGGCAGCTGCTGCCGTCGAACACCATCACCTCTAGTCACAAACCATCCTGACCTGGTCATACATTGCTGTTCCAATACTGTTACTGCGTCAAATCCTGGAGTTCCCAACCAACAGCATTGAGAATGTCATTGGCAATGGTTCATCGAGGCATCATACCACCACCTTCCTGAGGTCACTTCAGGATGGATAATATTGCACGCCCACACTGTCTAGTACTTTCAAAATCATTTGTGCAGATGATGACCATCTGTCTAGCCTTTGTATCCGCCACTTGCATCACATGTCAGATCCAGATAAATGACCTGAAGGAACATAATAGAAAGTTTTTTTTTAAAGAATAGAACCAAATGTTTCTGACACTTGACAGTTTGGTTTTAAGTAATCCTTTCAGTAGTGTTCTGTATTGAGAATATAACCTGAATACAATACTGGAGCATCTGGTGTGGATACTCAGAATTCAAGTATCAGGCAGTAGAATTTCAACGACTGACTTTCATCAGCATTTCATTATTCATATAGTCATTGCAGAAAAGGTTTTTTTGGAATTACTTACATTTTTATAACACATTTCATTCCTGACATGAAACCTTGTCCATCAGAAACCTTGTCCACTTCACCTGATGAAGGAGCAGTGCTCCGAAAGCTTGTGATTTCATATAAACCTGTTGGATTTAACCTGGGATTGTGAGACTTCTTCCTGTGTCCAACACCAGCATCTCCACATCACAGGAACACTTAAAGGCCTCTTTTATCTTATTTCAATTTCTCCACCACCTTCACTCAGCTTGCTGATTTTTTTTTTATGGTTGAGTTTTTCACATACATTTCAGCACCTTTTATAAACGTTTTTGTTTTTATTGAAACTGCGTCTCCTTTCACTCCCATTGGAAACGTATTAAGCATGGCCTTTTTGCAGTTCATTTTATTTATATTTTGAATATAAATTTTGAGTACCCAATTCTTTTTATTCCAATTAAAGGATAATTTAGCGTGGCCAATTCACCTACCCTGAGCGTCTTTGTGTTGTGGGGATGAGACCCACACAGCCACTGCACTGGGATCGAACCCAGGCCCTTCGTGGCGTGAGGCAGCAGTGCTAACAACTGCACCACAGTGCAGCCCGGCAGTCCCTTTTATATTTGGCATTGTGACATGTGGTTTTCAAGGCCACAATCCCTCTGAGCCCAGTGAAGAAATGTTTCTGTAATGAAATGAAATGAAAATCGCTTATTGTCATGAGTAGGCTTCAATGAAGTTACTGCGAAAAGCCCCTAGTCGCCACATTCCGGCGCCTGTATGGGGAGGCTGGTACGGGAATCGAACCGTGCTGCTGGCCTGCTTGGTCTGCTTTAAAAGCCAGCGATTTAGCTGTCTGCTGCTGGTCCAGTAACCACAAGCACCACCTTATTTCTTATTCCATGAAAGACATGTTATTCTTTGAGTCCCTAAGAAGGAGGCCATTCTGCCCATTGAGCCTGCACCAACCCTTGGAAGAAGCACCTTACCTAGACCCATGCCCCACCTCATCCCAGTAACCCCAGCTAACCTTTTGGTCACCAAGGCAATTTAACATCGCCAATCCATCTAACCTGGACATGTTTGGACTGTGGGAGGGAACCGGAGCATCCAGAGGAAACCCACACAGACACGGGGAGGAAGTGCGACTCCTCACAGTCACCAGAGGTCAGAATTGAACCCGGGCTCTGGCACTATGAGGCAACAGTACTAACCACTGTGTCACCGTGCCACCCTTCTGCTGAGATCCAAGGACATAATCCAGATATTTTCCTTGTTTTCAGTCCCAATTTCTAAAGACCATTATAGTTGACAGATATGCACGTTCTGATGTCAGTGTGAGCCATCTGATGACGCCTCGAAAGGATAAAGCTGCAAGCAGATTAATTTAGCAGCTTAGGCTTTTCGTATACTGCAGCAGTGTGAGAAACACGTCCAGGAAGAAAGCCAAAATGCACTCTTGCGTTGCAAGAGGATTAGTAATTTTAGTGTTTTGCCTCATGTTGAATATTACACAATGATGGCTAGATTTTCTCTTCCCCAATCAGTAAAGGGGTAAACTTATTCAGGATGATAAAGGTATAGCTACGGGTTTATTCAGTGTGTAGAGAAATTTATAGCTTTAACGCAATGCTCAAACATGTACAATGTGCTATGAATAATACAAAAGAAAACAACTTATAAATTAATAACTTTCAGAACTCTGCTGCATTTAAGATTTCTTTATTCGATTGTGGGAAGTGGATGTCGCTGGCTAGCCCAGCATGTATTGCTCATCCTTTATTGGTTTCAAGGTTGCTGATGAGTGGCCCCTTTTTAACCACTGTGGTACAAATTCACTTCTCCGTGCTGTTCCGAAGGGAATTTCTGGATTTTGACCCAGCGCTTGTGAAAGAGAGGCAATATGGTTCCCAGTTAGGGTGGGGAACCTGCAGGTGGTGGTGTTCCCATGTGACTGTAGTCCTTGATGCACACTGCTGCCACTGTGGGCCAGTGATGGAGGGAATTAATTTTTATGCTGATGGAAGGGGTGCTAATCATGCAGGCAGCTTTATCCTGGATGGTGCTGAGCTCCTCGAATGTTATAGCTGCACTCATCCAGGCAAGTGGAGAGTATCCCCTTACGGTCCTGACTTGTGCCTTGGGGAGAGGCTTTCAGGAATCGGGAGTGTTTTGCACAAAATTTACAGCCTCTGATATACTCTTCTAGTCATTTTATCATTCCCGTACTAAACTATAGACATACGCCTCCATAAAAGTGTAGAATCAAATTGAAAAGTAAACACTGGTTCATTTCAAGGTTAATTGCTATTCAGTTGCTTTAGGCTGGAGATCAGAAAACGGCTTTTGTTTGTCCTTTAAGAAATGCAAACATTTGTGAATGCAGTCTGCTGGTGTGTCCCTCGGTTCTTTGATTTCTTTTATTCTTGCTTTTTGAAGTGTGACAGAAATTAGTCTTAGGCAGGGCTTGCCATCAAAACTGATGGGTATCTGAAGTGTGACGGACAGGATGTTCACTCATTAATATTTTAGTAAATCTCCCAAGGAGCTGTTCATGGTAAGTTAGAAAATGTGTGTGTGTATAATTTTATAAGACCGGAGCATTATACCACGTAAAACACAAGGTCATCTTCCCAGCCAGTGGGAGTGGAGCGCAAGCAGAGTTTGAATCATAACGTCAGGAAAAGAAAGTGACGTTCGTTCAGGGAAAAGAGCTAATTTGATGAGTAATTCTACTGTCTCTTTCTGGTCTCCAGTTTATGATGAAGTAAAGCTAAGGCATGGCAGGGCAGCTCAGCTATGTGGAATGTTCATCCTGCGGTATGTGCAAAGTCGTGGATGCTTCCTGTTGCCTGGTTGACCAGATGTGCGCATAGTGTCACCAGCTGCAGAAACCCTATGCCCAGGTTTTAAAACGCGAGCACTGGCTGGAGTCAGCTATAGCACCTCGGAGAGGCTGAGGACGATATGGATAGCATGTTTAGGGAGTTGGTCACAATACTGTTAAGAGGGTGCAGGCAGAAAGGGAATGAGTGACCAACCTCCAGACCATGTTAGAGGACCAGGCAGGTGGTGCAGGAGTCCCCCGAATCCCTTCTCCTCCTCCCCCCCCCCCCCCCCCCCCCCCCCCCAATTAACTGTATTTTCATTTTGGATACTGGTGAAGGTGATGGTTCCTCGGAGGAATGCAGTCAAAGCCAAGTGTGTGGCATCAGCTGCTTAGGGGGAGGAAGGAGAGTGGAAGAGTAATTGTGATATGTTTTCCGTCCTGGGAACTGTGATGAAATGTAGCAATTTCAGATATATTATAGGTATTTGGTGCGGTAAGGGTTTAAATAGTATTTTTAAAGAATCCTGGGGTGAAAGATTTAGGGAGCCAGGGGTGCAATTAAAGCATCGTAAAAAGCTTGGGCTAATGGAATGCTGTTTGGATTTAGAGAGTTCCCTGTGGAGTTAATTAGATTTCAGCTTGGGAAGATTATGTAATTACTAGGAGAAGCTACGGTATCGGGCATTTTGTAGAAAAGCAGTTTTAGTTGAGTGTTAGCTGGAGATGTGAGTAGAAGTCTAGCATCTCGATTCAATTAAAAGGTATGCCTGTAGCTAAATTAGCAGTTTCTTTCCGAGCAGTTCAGAAGAGTGTGTTTGGAAGGCGAGTGGAAACAAACTTGAGCAGCTTCTGGAGAATTACAGCCAGCGTTTATACATGGTTCTGCCAGGTTTCAGGTCTTTCCTTTAGAGCAGTGTCGAAAAATCTCCTTTTCTTAAGTAGAATATCCAGACATCTCTGTAATTCAGGTATTCCTCAGTGCTACGTGTATTTTAACAGTGGTTTGAGAGCTGAGATTTTTGTTTGTTGTTGTTTGAGTGGGAATAGAGATAGCAGTAGAAAGGGTTACTGTATTGATTTACATTGTTTAAGGGGTAATTGTAAGCTATTTTCTGGTCTGATGTTAAAGACATTTTAATACCATGTTAGTATGTAATAAAGTTTGATTTAATGTACCACATTCCTATTTCTTAGTGAAATCACTCCAGTAATGAGGTGTCCTTTCCTCTCAGTCTTAAAAAATTAAAATAAAATATTGGGGTTTCTGTCCAGTATCCTAGCCATTGTTGGCATCTGATCTGGGACCATAACAGAACAGACGGGTATTTCTGTGGCCATAGCTGGGACTCCATGGTGATATGTTGCCTTCCTGGTGCCAGGACACTCTTATGGGGGAGAGTGAACAACCAGAGGTCGTGGTCGACATTAGTAACGAGTAACAATGACAACGTTAGAAAGAGGGATGAGGTCCTGAAAGCATATTTTAGTGAGCTAGGAAAGAGATCAAAAAGCAGGACATAAATGGCTGTGACCTCACTGTCACATGCTAGTGTGTACAGAGAAAGGTGGGCAGAGCAAATGAATGTGCGGCTGGAGAGATGGTGCAGAAGGAAGGGCTTTAGATAGCTGAGGCATTGTGACCAGTTCTGGGGTAGATGGGAGTACAAGGAGTACAGTTTACACTTTAGCAGGACCAGGATCAATTTCCTGACAGATTTGCTAGTGCTGTTTGGGTGGGGGTTTGCTAGTGCTGTTTGTGGGGGAGGGGGTGTTAAATTACCTTGGTAGGAGAGTGGGTATCTGAGAGGGAATTCAGATAGGAAACAAGGCTAGTAATGGTAATAAAAGTAGAAACAAAAGGCAGCATCAGAAGGCTAGTAATGGTAATAAAAGTAGAAACAAAAGGCAGCATCAGATAGGGGCAAAGTAAGGGAAAATGTTAAAAGACAAAATTAAAGACACTATCTGGATGTATGCAGCATTTACAACAAGGTAAATGAATTGATGCAATAAATGAAAGTAAACAGTGAGGTCACAGCCATTCATGTCCTGCTTTTTGATCTCTTTCCTAGCTCACTAAAATATGCTTTCAGGATCTCATCCCTCTTTCTAACTTTGTCATTGTTACTGGTTACTAATGTCGACCACGACCTCTGGTTGTTCACTCTCCCCCATAAGAGTGTCCTGGCACCAGGAAGGCAACATATCACCATGGAGTCCTAGAGTCCCAGCTATGGCCACAGAAATACCCGTCTGTTCTGTTATGGTCCCAGATCAGATGCCAAAAGTGGCTAGGATACTGGACAGAAACCCCAATGTTTTATTTTAATTTTTTAAGATCTAATTACCATTACAGAGATGAGGCTACAGAGTGGCCAAGGCTGGGAACTGAATATTCCAGGCCATATGACATTTAGGAAGGATAGGCAAAAAGGCAAATGAGGTGGAGTAGTGCTATTAATAGAGGATGATATCAATACATTAGTAAGGTGCTGCTAAGAAACTGCAAGGGGCAACAAACATTGGCGGAGATTGTTTATCGGCCACCAAACAGTAGTGGTAATATAGAGCATGGTATTAATCAGGAAATAGAGGTGCATGTAACAGGGCAATACAATAATCACAGGGACTTAAATCTACAGATAGACTGGTAATCCTAATTATTACTAATGCCAAGGAGGGCAAATTCCTGGAATGTAAATGAGAATTTTTTTACAACTGTGTTTGTGGAATCGACGAGAGAACAGGCTATTTTAGAACTCTTATTGAGCAATCAAAAAGGGCTCATTCATAATCGCATTTGGAAAGGCGCTTAAGGGAAGAGTGACCATAATATGCTGGAATTTTATACTAGGTTTGAAAGTGATATAGCCATGATGTGGAGATTGCAATGTTGGACTGGGGTGGGCACAGTAAGAAGTCTGACAACGCCAGGTTAAAGTCCAACAGGTTTGTTTGGAGTCACTAGCTTTCAGAGCTCAGCTCCTTTATCAGGTGAGTCGGGTCACAATCTGAAACTAGGATCTTAAATCTAAACAAAGGGAACAATTAA
This sequence comes from Scyliorhinus canicula, assembly GCF_902713615.1. Classification (NCBI taxonomy): domain Eukaryota; kingdom Metazoa; phylum Chordata; class Chondrichthyes; order Carcharhiniformes; family Scyliorhinidae; genus Scyliorhinus; species Scyliorhinus canicula. Next base: position 104,258,613 of record NC_052150.1, read on the forward strand.
GGTGTCAGGGAAAAGTTAGCTATGCTAGACTGTGAAACTATATTAAAAATTCTGATAGATAGCTATTTAAAGAGTTAATGTAACAAAAATACATTAATTTAAGACACAAAAAAACCCCAACTGGAAAAGTGATCAAACTATGGTTAATGAGAGTAATTAGATCAAAGGAAGAGATTTATAATGTTGCCAAACAAGGAAGAAGTCTGAGGATTTACAGCATTTGTTAATAGGAGGCTCAAAGAACTGATCAAGAAAGGGAAAATAGATTATGTTGCTTACACTTTTCTTCCTTCCTACCACTACCAGCTTTGTTTCCTTTCTGAAGATCTCTCAGGATAACCACTCTCCTGCCACGGTGATATAAACACAACCCCTCCAGCCTCCCCCAAACAGCACTAGGAAATCTCCCTGACTGGATATTCATCCTGGTCCTGCTAAGGTGTGAACTGTACTCCTTGTATTGGTCCCATATGAAGTTAATTCAGTGACAAACATTGGGCGGGATTTTCTGGAGCCTACCCACCACCAGGACCGTCTAGTCCTGGCAGCCCTCGTCTGTTGTTACCATGGTGGGATCACAGAATTCCGGCCTTAGAAACGGACTGTAAAGCATCTATCGGTATGTAAAAAGAGAGTGGAGCAAAGACAAATGTGGGCCCATGATTTAATAAAGGAGTGAGAGAGCAATCCAGTTTATAAAGACCAGTTAGCCTGACATCAACAGTAGGGAAAATGCTAGAATCTATTATAAAGGATGGGATAACTGGACACTTAGAAAATGGGTAGTCAGCAGGGATTTGTGACAGTGAAATAATGTTTGACAAACTTGTTGGAGTTTTTATTAGGATGTAACAAGTAGAATAGATGAACTATTCTATCAACTAGTGGTTGTGGTGCATTTGGATTTTCAGAATGCTTTCAATAGGGTAACGCACAAGAGGTTAGTAAATAAAAGTAGGGATTGGGGATAACATACTGGCATTGATTGAAAGTTCGTTAACAGACAGAAAACAAACAAGGAATAAGCAGGTCATTCTTCAAAGGGTCGGTGCAGCCTCGTTGGGCTAAAAGATCATCTTCTGCACTGTAAGGATTCTATGATTTAAGCTCTCTACTTGCCAGAATCCATCAGCGAGTTATGTAAAAAGGGGGAGTGGCTTGTCTTCACCGATGACCCAACACTACGAAGAACAGTTCCATTTCAGGCATGCACCAGTTCTCCCTGGTCAACTCTACTAGTTACATCTTCAAAGAATTCTAGTAGATTTGTCGAGCATGGTTTTCCTTTCGTAAATCCGTGCTGACCTTGTCTGACTACACCACTGTATATTTAGATGGATGGGAGCTTTTCCAAGCATCATTGCACAAAATTAAAATATGATCTCAACACTAAAGAATTAATCAGGCTTTCTATTTACACCTGTCATTTGTTCAAATTATAATTTCTCTCTCAAAATGTTCTGATGTGTATCGGAGAGAGGAGAATGTTTTTCAAAGTTGCCTTTTGTTGATGGGGATTTCAGTGAAAACCTGTCTAGGCATTATAACTGACTGTATCGGCTATTGCACATTGCGAAAAACAGTAGTGCTTTACAAGTGTCAGAGAGGGGGCGATAATGAATGGATACTTAATGAGTGGAGGTGAAACCACAATTGGAAAAAGGTTTTAAAGTTGCACAGTGCGCCTCTGGAGTTGGTGAGCATAGTGAAGGGATAATGGGTGTATGGGTCTTTCTACTAGAACTCTTCAAAACAGTTGTGCTTATTATACAGTTGTGCTGGTTGGCTGCAGTTTTGTTTTGAAGGGTGGTCGTGGATTGTGTTCTTTTTGTTTACAACTATTATTTTGTGGGTTTTTTTGCAGCATGGAATGACTCCTTTGATGCATGCTGCATATAAAGGCAAAGCCGAGATGTGCAAGCTGCTCCTGCAACATGGTGCTGATGTGAATTGCAATGAACATGAGCATGGTTATACAGCTCTAATGTTTGCTGGACTCTCAGGTAAGCTCTTTGTTTAATGTTATTTGTCATGTTGCATTGAAAGGACCCCTGGTTGGATGCAATTCAACGGAAAAGTGCCTAACTGTCATTTTGGGCACGATTGGAGGTGTGCTTCTTGGCAGTTGCATTGGTGAGATCGCGGCCCATATTTAATGGCAATTGGTGCCGGGAATGAGCCACGACGAGCTCCTCTCTATTACTGACGGTTTTGCCATCTGATTCGCTAGATGTGCCCCTCAGCGTCTCGCCGCTAAAGAGGGGGAGCTGCTTTTAAATGCCCCCTCACCACTCGCTCCCAGTCAACACACTAACATGGCAGCACCCAGACCTGATCCTCACTTTGGCATTACCGACCTGGCCAGGCCTCTCGAAGCCTTTGATAAGAGATGAGACATGGCAGCGGACAGACCTACTCCACACTTGGCGTAACGCCCTAGCCAGGCTTCTCGAAGCCATTGATGAGAGACGGGACAATCTATTAACCCCGAGATCGCCTGAGAGGTAGTGGCAATGGCTGTCTGAGGGCAGAAGATCAACGACCTCTACGGAGCTGCTTGTTCCTCCGCGCCCACCCGCACATCCCCTTCTTGTCGAAGTGCGGTGCCCACACATGCCACCTGCTATAGATCCTTTGACCCATGAAGAGTGTGGCTCACAGTGCCCTTTCTTTGTCCCCGAAGGAAAAGATAGCTCATAACAAGCGGAAAAAGGCCAAGACTGGCAGTGGAGTACCAGAGATCCGAGTTCTCACCCTCTGAGGAACAGGCCCTGGAGATGGTGGTGTTGTTCATGGAGAGAGCAATCACCGACAACATGGTTGCCCTGTGCTGCAAAGGTGAGGATCCACTGCCCCTTCACCAGATGACCAGTCTAAATGAGTTGTTCATGTCAGGTAAAAGGATCCTCCCCTTTCACTGACCACATATCCATTGGTTGGGCTGGGCTCTCCAGGGTGGTATCTCTCTCGCCACCATCACCCAAGAGACGACATCCTGAGGAGAGCGCCGAGGAAACCACCACTGAGGGGTCACGGCCATTATTCCACCTTTCACCAGCACAGAGACACACAACTTGATGTGCAGCATTAGTGGACAGGCTTCTGCGGCACAACCTGGTGAACACCACACAGTTGTTGATGCACATCAGGTGGAGGCAGGAACATCCAAGGCAGTCAGCAGTCGGAGGTCCCGGTCAGATGCCGTGCCAGTCCAGTGAGTGCATAGCTGATTGGAGGAGTCCTAATCACTACCGGCGCAGGAAATGATGCTGACAATGTGTGGCACTGAGGCCAACACTGCAAGGGTGGCGACAGCAGTGGAAAGGCTGGTACATGACATCAGCATCTTGCATGGTGATGTCCAAGACATGGGTCAGTCTGTGACGACCATGGCTGAGGGCCTCGACATCCTGTCCCAGATGCTGAGAAACATGTCCCAGACGCAGGTGTGCATTGCCGAGGCACTGTAGAGCGTGGCACAGCCACTGAGGAGCATCACTGAGGGCGTTGACACCATGGCGCAGACCATGGGGAGCCGCCAGGACTGGCAGAGCCAAATGATGCCGGGAGGAGGAAGCACTGAGGGCCAACCGTAGACCTGCCACCAAGGAGAAGACGGCCGTCTCCAGTTCCTCCTAAATTCTCTTCTCTCTTCCTCCCCGCCCCCTCCTCCAGATGCTGAAGCATCTCAAGAGCAGTGGGCAGAACATGTTTGGCATGGTGGCTCCTGTGACACTGGTAAGTCATCCGAGGCCCTCCGCTCCAGATCCTTCAGAGGACATCCGGCAAGGACATCAAAGACCAATGATACATGAATGGGCAGGGAGCAGAGGGATACAGATCCTTAGAAAATAGGCGACAGTTTTAGATAGAGAATCTAGATCGGCGCAAGCTTGGAGGGCCGAAGAGCCTGTTCCTGTGCTGTAATTTTTCTTTGTTCTCTTTGTTGTTCTAACGTGGAAAGCAGCAGGCTGCCTCCACCTCTGATGTGCATCCTGGGGACTCACCTAGATGCAGCTGTAAGATCAAGAGAGAGGATCACTGAGTGGACATGGCAGGGTGGGGGTTGGGAATCACTATGTGTAGCTGGGGAAATGGAAATGTCAAATGTTCACTATTAAAACATATTACACCTGATACATATGCAGCCTATGTCGCATTCACAGCGGACCTGCCTGTACCCCCACCCCATGGGGTGGCCTGGCCCCACCAGGTGGAGATCCTGCCAGACAATGGACATGTGGCAATGAGCGGTAAAGATCATTTTGACTGACATGAACAACTTACTTGAGACAGGTCTTCTGGGTGAAGGGGCACTTGGTGAAGGGGCAGTGGATCCTCATGTCTGCAGCGCAGGCCAACCTCGCTGTCGGTGACCGCTCTCTCCTCAGACAACCCTGCGAGCACCAGGACCCTGCGAGCACCAGGACCCATTCCTCATTGGGGGGGGGGGGGGTGAGGACTTAGAGTCTGTGGTGCTCCACCCCAGTCTAGGCCTTATTCCACTAATTATGGCAGATACCATTCAGACGATGGGTGTGAGCTCGCTGGTAGCAGAAAGGCAGGAGTCAGACTTTGGCATGAACTGCGGAGCACCAGAGCTTTCCTCACAACGAGTTAGCATCACTCTCCTGTATTGTTTGTACATTGCCCCACTCAGTGCCACCACAGGCTCATAACCCTGGTGGGATGTTACACAGACCCTGGGAGGGTGGAACATGGTCATCAGCGGGGGGGGGTTGGGAGGAAAAGAAGGGAATGGGAGAGGAAGGGAATCCGGCGGAAGCGGAGATTGGTTCTGTGGGGGGGGGGGGGGGGGGGGGGTGTTGTTGAGCTGATGAACAAAGCCTTGTCCAATGAGAATCGGGCGAGGATGAGGGCCTCCCTAGTTCTCCGGGCATGCCGGACGCTTGCCGCTTCCTGTCCTCCATCTTCCAGCTCCACCTGCGTGTCCTCCCGGGGCTGGTCTTCCATCTCGTCCGATGATGCCGCATCTCGTTCATACCAGGTAGTGGAGGGCACAGTCGACCAACATGAAACAGGAGACCCTCTATTCTGCATGGTAGCACAGTGGTTAGCTCTGTTGCTTCACAGCACCAGGGTCCCAGGTCCAATGCCCGGCTTGGGTCATTATCTGTGCTGAGTCTGCATATTCTCCGTGTTTGCGTGGGTTTCCTCCCACAAGTTCCGAAAGTCATGCTGTTAGGTGAATTCTCCCTCTGTGTGTCCGAACAGGTGTTGGGAGTGTGGCGACAAGAGGCTTTTCACAAACTTTATTGCAGTGTTAATGTAAGGCTAATATAGATTAGATTAGATCAGGTCTCTGCCTCGGTCTCTGGCCTTCACACTGGTGTCATCAGCCAGGACATCAGAGCCAACCTGTCATCCTGGGATTGTGCTCGAAGATGCTGGCAATCTCACAGACTGTAGCTGTCATGCACATGCCCTAATTCGGAGGTGGTGGTCACACACGAGCTGAACATTCAGGGAGTGGAACCCCTTCCTGTTAATGAAGGGCACTCCCTGATGTGTGCAAGACGACATGCGTGCAATCGATTACCCCCTTGACCTGGGGCATCCTGGCGATGGCAGAGAATCCTGCAGTCCAGGCATTTTGGTGCGCCTGGTCCAGCTCCAGGTTAATTAGTCTGCTGCCTGGGTATACAGGACATTCGTAACCTCAAAAGATCCATTTGTGGGCTGTAGCTTGTTAGATGCTGCACAATTCCCTGCTTGAGCCCTGGAAGGAATCAGTTGCATCAAGGATCAGGGCTGCAGTGATCTTCACAGTCACTGGGAGTGGGTGTCCTTCTCTGCAAGGACATGGCACAGGTGCTGCACTATCTCTTTGTTAAGACGGAGTTTCCTGCAACACATGCTGCCCGTCATTTCCTTGAAAGACGAATGACGCCTATACTTTGGACCGATGCTGGCGTCTCCCTCTGGATTCCTCCTTGGGCTGAGAGGCAGCTGGGTCTTCAGGGCGTGCAGCAGCCCCCTGCACATGGGGTACCGCTTTCAGCCTGCGTCGACACTACTGCCTTCTTCGGTGCCTGGCCGCCTGGGCTGCCACCAGCACCAAAGAACAAAGAAAAGTACAGCACAGGAACAGGCCCTTCGGCCCTCCAAGCATGCGCCGACCATGCTGCCCATCTAAACTAAAATCTTCCTTATTTCTGGGGTCCGTATCCCTCTATTCTCATCCTATTCATGTATTTGTCAAGATGCCCCTTAAACGTCGCTATCATCCCTGCTTCCACCACCATCTCCAGCAGCGAGCTCCAGGCACCCACTACCCTCTGTAAAAAAAACTTACATCTCCTCTAAACCTTGCACCTCGCACCTTAAACCTATGCCCCCTAGTAATTGACCCCTCTACCCTGGGAAAAAGTATCTGACTATCCACTCTGTCTATGCCCCTCATAATTTTGTAGACCTCTAACGGGTCGCCCCTCAACCTCCTTCGTTCCAGTGAGAACAAACCAAGTTTATTCAACCTCTTGTCATAGCTAATGCCCTCCATACCAGGCAACATCCTGGTAAATCTCTTCTGCACCCTCTCTAAAGCCTCCACATCCTTCTGGTAGTGTGGCGACCAGAATTGAACACTATACTCAAGTGTGGTCTAACTAAGGTTCTATACAGCTATAACATGACTTGCCAATTTTTATACTCCATGCCCCGGCCAATGAAGGCAAGCATGCCGTCTGTCTTCTTGACTACCTTCTCCACCTGTGTTGTCCCTTTCAGTGACCTGTGGGCCTGTACACCAAGATCTCTTTGACTGTCAATACTCTTGAGCGTTCTACCATTCACTGTATATTCCCTACCTGTATTAGACCTTCCGAAATGCATTACCTCATTTGTCCGGATTAAACTCCATCTGCCATCTCGCTGCCCAATTCTCCAAACGATCTAAATCCTGCTGTACCCTCTGACAGTCCTCATCGCTATCCGCAATTCCACCAACCTTTGTGTCGTCCACAAACTTACTAATCAGACCAGTTGCATTTTCCTCCAAATCATTTATATATACTACGAACAGCAAAGGTCCCAGCACTGATCCCTGTGGAACACCACTAGTCACAGCCCTCCAATCAGAAAAGCACCCTTCCATTGTTACCCTCTGCCTTCTATGACCGAGCCAGCTCTGTATCCATCTTGCCAGCTTATCTCTGATTCTATGTGACTTAACCTTTTGTACCAGTCTGCCATGAGGGACCTTGTCAAAGGCCTTACTGAAGTCCATATAGACAACATCCACTGACCTACCTGCATCAATCATCTTTGTGACTTCTTCGAAAAACTCTATCACGTTAGTGAGACATGACCTCCCCTTCACAAAACCGTGCTCCCTCTCGCTAATACGACCCCTTGCTTCCAAATGGGAGTAGATTCTGTCTCTAAGAATTCTCTCCGGTAATTTCCCTACCTCTGTCGTAAGGCTTGTAGTTCCCTGATTTATCCTTGCTACCCTTCTTAAATCAGTTTTTTGGGGCAGCATGGTAGCATTGTGGATAGCACAATTGCTTCATAGCACCAGGGTCCCAGGTACGATTCCCGGCTTGGGTCACTGTCTGCGTAGTCTGCACGTTCTCCCCGTGTGTGCGTGGGTTTCTTCCGGGTGCTCCGGTTTCCTCCCACAGTCCAAAGATCTGCGGGTTAGGTGGATTGGCCATGCTAAATTGTCCTTAGTGTCCAAAACTGCCCTTAGTGTTGGGTGGGGTTACTGGGTAATGGTGATAGGGTGGAGGTGTGGGCTTAGGTGGAGTGCTCTTTCCAAGAGCCAGTGCAGACTCGATGGGCTAAATGGCCTCCTTCTGCACTGTAAATTCTATGATTAAACAAAGGAACAACATTTTGGCTATTCTCCAGTCCTCCGGGACATCACCTGACGACAGTGAGGATCTGTCAAGGCCTGAGCAATTTCCTCTCTTGCCTCCTTCAGTATTCTGGGGTACATCCCATCAGGCCCTGGGGACTTATCCACCGTAATATTTTTCAAGACGCCCAACACCTTGGGCGCGATTCTCCGACCCCCACGCCGGGTGGGAGAATCGCGGGAGTGCTGGGCGATTCCCGCCACGCTGCCCTGACACCCCGCACGCGATTCTCTTCCCCCCTCCCACCCCAAAAGTGGCGTGCCGAGTTTTACGACAGGCCGCTTGGGGATTCGCAGCTCGCCGTTTCTAACGTTCGAGCGGCGATTCTCCAGCCCGGATGGGCCGAGCGGCCTGCCCAATCCGACCGGTTCACGCCGGCGCGAACCACACCTGGTCGCTGCCGGCGTGAACAGCGCGCGAACGCTGCATGTGCGGCCTGTGGGGGCGGGGGAGGGAGGATCGTGCACCAGGGGGGTGCTCAGTAGGGGTCTGGCCCGCGATCGGTGCCCACCGATCGGCGGGCCGGCGTCTCTAAAAGACGCACTCTTTTTCCTCCACCGCCCCGCAAGATCACTCCGATCACTCCCGTGTGGAGGACGGCAACCACGCATATGCGGGTGACGTAATTTAAGCGCCGCCGGCTTTGACACGGCGCCAAGGCCCGGCGCGCGAAATTGACGCGGCGTAGCTCCTAGCCCCCTGGGGGTGGGAGAATAGGGGGCGAGGAGCGGCCTCCGACGCCGGAGTGAAACAGTCCGGTTTTCACTCCGGCGTCGGCACTTTGTCTCCCGTTGGGAGAATTTCGCCCCTCGTCTTTTTGGATCACAATGTGACCCAGGCTATCTTCACACCCTTTTCGCGACTCAACATTCACCAATTCCTTCTTTTTGGTGAATACTGATGCAAAGTATTCATTTAGTATCTTGTCCATTTTCTCTGCTCCACACATAGATTCCCTCCCCTGTCCTTCAGTGGGTCAACCCTTTCCCTGGCTACCCACTTGCTTTTTATGTACGTGTAAAAAGCCTTGGGATTATCCTTAAGCCTATTTGCCAATGACTTTTCGTGATCCCTTTTAGCTCCCCTGACTCCTTGCTTAAGTTCCTTCCTACTTTCCTTGTATTCCACACAGGCTACATCTGTTCCCAGCCTTCTAGCCCTGTCAAATGCCTCCTTTTTCTTTTTGACGAGGCCTACAATATCCCTCGTTATCCAAGGAACGCAAAATTTGCTATATTTATCCTTCTTCCTCACAGGAACATGCCGGTCCTGAATTCCTTTCAACTGATATTTGAAAGCCTCCCACATGTCATATGTTGATTTACCCTCAAACATCCGCCTCCCCAATCTAGGTTCTTCCGTTCCCGCCTAATATTGTTATAATTTGCCTTCCCCCAATTTAGCACATTCACCCTAGGACCACTCTTATCCTTGTCCACCAGCACTTTAAAACTTACTGAATTGTGGCCGCTGTTCCCGAAATGCTCCCCGACTGAAACTTCTACCACCTGGCTGGGCTCATTCCCCAATACCAGGTCCAGTACAGCCCCTTCCCTAATTGGACTATCTACATATTGTTTTAAGAATCTCTCCTGGATGCTCCTTACAAACTCTGCCCTGTCCAAGCCCCTAGCATTAAGTGAGTTCTAGTCAATATTGGGGAAGTTAAAGTCTCCCATCATAACAACCCTGTTGCTTTTATTCCTTTCCAAAATCTGTCTACCTATCTGTTCCTCTACCTCCTGTTGGCTGTTGGGAGGCCTGTAGTAAACCCCCAACATTGTGACTGCACCCTTCTTATTCCTGATCTCTGCCCATATAATCTCGCTGCCCTCTGAGGTGTCCTCCCGCAGTACAGCTGTGATATTCTTCCTAACCATTAGCGCAACTCCTCCACCCCTTTTACTTCCCCCTCTATCCCGCCTGAAACATCGCAAGGGTAGCCCAGACGGTTTGACATAACCAGCCATATTGTTATATTTATAAGGAATTGGAGAAAGAGAGAGACTGACATTCAGTTAGGACTTCCATCCCAGGACCCTTGAAACCCCGAAGCCTCCCCCACCCTTGCGTGTCCAGCTTTCTCTGAGTGCCATCCAGCAAGCTAGTTGTGCTGGAGAGCCTCGCTCTGCACACTCTACTCTTGCCGGGCACATTAGGGAGACCGTGCTTAGGTGCCCTCCCCTAATCTACACACTCCTTCTTTGGTCGCGAGGATATCCCCAGTGCTGAAGCCCAGCTCTTGCGTGTTTGACTGTTGGCTGTTGCCTTGATGGTGCTGATGCTTCTCGAGGTCAGGCAAAGTGTTCAAGCTTCAAAGTTTGATTGAAATGTGATGCAACAATCATTGAGACGTGGTACGTGTATGCACGAGAATCCACAAGAGAATATTTTGTTTATGAAATGGTCAACAGAATCAAAGATTTGAAAATCAACCACGTAACGTTCCACAGATCACAGTAACCATTAAACAATAAGGAAACGTCACTGTTCTGTATTGGTACCAATACAAAGATATACAAGCTCTTTTTCACAAAAAAAACACAAGGCGTCACCCCTCGCAGGTTCCTCAACAGAAATGGAAGAGAAGCCTGAAAATGTGTTATCGTGTCCAGAACTTTGTTGTAGAAATTATCTGTCCATCACAGTACTGCTTATTTCACGTATCAGTGTCATTCTCCGTCTAGGAGCAGCAGCTATGCCGGCTCCATATGGCCCAATCTCACTGTAACCATGTCCTGACATCTACATATTCCACTTGTCTTTTGGATTTGTACGTCCCCCTGAGCCGGGTGTCCCAAGTATCTTCAAAAAAATTGTCCTTCTTCCCGGTTGCAGAAAAGGAATGAAGCAGCAACAGCAGCCTCCAGGCATTTGCAGCCACAAGCAGCAAACACCACCTGCAATTGTGAAGTGCACTCACAATTTACAAGACCAATTCCACATTAGCGATATCCTTCAGGTGTGAAGTTAGAAGTTGCTCACAGTCAAAGGGAGTTAAAGTGACCTTCAGCATGTAACTAAGAACAGGGATCTGTCCTGGAATTTTTTTGGTGGGACAGACAGGCACAGCAGCTGTAGTTGCCCCTGTTATAGGTCTCCACAATATTAAAAGATGGCTTGAATGCAGGTGAAAGGCCCCTCACCCCCTCCCTCCCAGCCGAGGGCTGATCCCTGACCTGGAACGCTTCAACATTCCAACCAAGCCCAATGCCCCTGTTGGGGGGGGGGGGGGGGGGGGGGGTGCATTCCAACCAAGCCCAACACCCCTGAGGGGGGAGGGGGGATGTATGCATGCCTGTGTGTGTCCTGAGTACTGGGCCAACAGCTGCTGTGTCCTTGAGCTGCATGCCGGAAATTGGAAATGGCTACTCACCTCAGCTTTCTGCCGTAGCCAAAGTGCCAGCTTCACGGTTTTAAAAAGGAGTACTAAGTGCACCCACGTGATTTCTCGCTGGGGAGCTGGTTAATTCCAGGGAGGCCGTTGCATTCGACTTCAATCTCGCTAATGAGATGGAAATTAATGCAAATGATAGTTAATGATATGCTTGTCATATTTGGCTGTGATCTGGAACATCAGGAGTGGGCTGGTTACATAGCAAATTGATTCACGCCCGTCGCAAATCTCTATTTTGGCCTTTCCCGCCATTTAACCGGCGCGCCCACAGCGGCACCAGGCTCAACATGCTGGTTAAGTTGTGCCCGGTATTGGGTGAATGGGTTGAGTTCTTAACTTACAATAAGCTCGTAGGTTATGGCAAGCGGGGTGCAGGATATATATTATACTAGTTTTATAGTAATAAGTATTGGTTGGGAATATTCTCTCCCCTTTGCATAGCCTAAATTAAATAGTAGCAAATGGAACTTTCATTGATGCAAAGAATGTTTGTTATTATAATAGATTAACCTCTTGAATTTGTCTTCTCGACCTGACCAGCAGAGATCACAATGTGCTGATTAGAGTTTCCAAACCAAACAGACCTTCGAATCGCCCTAATCTATTCCTTATCAGTGTGAATATGGCCAATGTTGTGTGTCTGTTGCCTCTGGCCGTGAGGTGGTTTGAGAATAAACTACCTGCTCCGGCTGTTGTTTTTGCTCCTTGTCACTTATTCACCAATTGTGAAATGCCACTGTGATGGTCTCTGCGTGGAAGTGTACCCATGCACGTGTATCCATTCTTGATATCCTTTTAGATATCGCAATTTATTTTACGCCTGAAGATGTACTTGTTTGGGGTGTGATGAAACTTCTGTGAATGTAGAAATTGTGAACTTTTTGCACAGTGAATGAAACTACAGACAAAATCTGCTTTACACTACAGATCATAACAGGCATGGCATTTACCAAGTATTCTCCTCACATTTTATATTCTTCAAGCTTCATAATCCACCATTTCCTAAATTCAACAAGCTGTCCTGTTGCTACATTAGACCGTGATTCCACATTTGTGAGTCATATGCATTCATTCTTTTGTAAAGCAGTACAAAGCAATCTGACAACATAACAAAGCCAAAAGTTAATTTCATAAAATAGTGAAACTGAGCAGCTGAGTTACTTTTTAAAACACATTTGCAAGATCCTACAGCGTTGGAAGAATCACTATTCATTTTCCAATCTCTGAAGTCATTGTCAAATAAAAGGAAAGGCGAACCAAAATATGATCGTGAAACCACTATTGTGCATTTCCTGTCATCTAGCAAAGAAGGCAATGTCTGAAAATAGATCAATGACCTGTTTCTTCGGTAATAGGAACAGGAATAGGCCATTAAGCCTCTCCAACCTCTTCTGCCATTCAGTCAGATCATGGTTGATTCATTGATTGCAGTCTTCAGTTTCAATTGCCTTGTATCCCCAATCTTTTGGGGGAAAGAGTGTTCCTAATTTCACCTTTCAATTTCTAAGCTTTGATTTTAAGGTTACATCCTACCAGAGGATCTGGCCTCTAAAATCCCTTTAATTTATTAAAAATATTAATTAGATCACCCCTTAATCTTCTAATCTTGAGGAAATATGAGCCAGGTTAATGTGACCTATTCATTTAAACCTCAGTTTATTTGAGTGAATCTGCAGTGTACTTTTCCAAGCCCTGTCTATCCTTGCTTAGGCTTAGTGCCAATACTGAACACTATTTTAGATGGGACCTGGCCAAACCCCTGTACACATTAAGCATCACTTTCGCACACCAAACCCCTTGAGATAAAAACTAATACTCCATTTGCCTTTCGATCGATTTTTGTACCTGTGCACTTGCTTTTTGTGAAGCGTGCATAGAAACCCCAATTTCTTTGTTCCTGTAGAAGGGTCATTTGGATCCAACTAACTGTTTCTCCACAGATGCTGTCAGACCTGCTGAGTTTGTCCAGCATTTCGTCTTTATTTCCGATTTGCAGTATCCAAAATATTTTGCTTTTATTATCTCTTTGCTTCTCCATGGTTCTTTAGTCTTTCACCCTGAACACAATATTCCGACTTTTCTGTCTTGAATCCAAAGTGAATGCCCTCACACTCATCTGCCACTTGTTTCACACACTCAGTTTGTGTACAGCCCTTTGTAAATTCCTGCATTTTTATGTATCACAACTTCATGTGCTTCCTAATTTAGTCACATGCACAAATTTGGATGTATATATTTATGAAAATTACTGATATGCCAGCAGAGACCCATGGATATTTGCAGTGTAATTAGTACCTTCATGACAACAGTACTTTTTCAAATCCGCTATTTCATACTTTTCATCGTATTCTTTTCATCCCATCCATATGTGATATGAAGCCAAGGCCTCATAAAGATCTGTGATGTTCAACTCTCATTACATCCTGACACTTTATCCCAATTCTCTGACCCAAATTACAACCAATTACCACATCCTGTCACAAGGTTACCACTAATTCTGTCTGCTTGTACTTTTTGTATATTGACAGTAGCTTATAACAACATATTTTTCTATTAATTCAAGGGATGGGTTGCTGGCTAAGCCAGAATTTATCTCCCACCCCTAATTTCCCTTGCGAAGGTGGTGGTGAACTGCCTTCTTGAACTGCTCCATTCGTATGGTGTAGGTACACCCACTGCTGCTAGGGTGGGAATTCCAGGATTTTGACCCAGTGTTAGTGAAACAACAGTGATATATTTCCAATTCAGGACGGTGAATGACTTGGAGGGGAACTTGCAGATGCTGGTGTTCCCATGTGTCTGCTGATCTTGTCCTTCTAGATGACAGTAAGAAGTCTTACGACACCAGGTTAAATAAAGTCCAACAGGTTTGTTTCAAACACTAGCTTTCGGAGCACTGCTCCTTCCTCGGGTGAATGAAGAAGCATGTTCCAGAAACATATAATATATATATATATATAGACAAAGTCAAAGAAGCAAGACAACGCTTTGAATGCGAGCATTTGCAGGTAATTAAGTCTTTACAGATCCAGAGATAGGGGTAACCCCAAGTTAAAGAGGTGTGAATTGTCTCAAGCTAGGACAGTTGGTAAGACTTCTTACTGTGCTCACCCCAGTCCAACGCCGGCATTCTATTTATTTAAAAAATGCTTCATCGGGTTGCTTTATTTTCTTTAGGTAGTAAAGAGATAACGAGGATGATATTGGAAGCTGGATCGGAAACAGATGTTGTAAACTCTGTTGGACGAACTGCAGCACAGATGGCTGCCTTTGTCGGTAAGTTATTGGAAAGTACAAGTATATCGTTTTATGTGTTGCATATTCCTATTCAGCTCTAACCTACCAAGATTTTAAAACGTGCTGTTATGAAAGGGATTAAATACTTTTAAAATACTTGTTAATATTATAGGTACGTGCATAAATTATGGAAATATATAAGTAACTGTTGTTAGGGACAGGGGAGGAGAAATAATCTAAAACTCTTACTGCCTGCAATTGATGTTTCTTTTCGGAAAGGTAGATGTGTGGTCAATTTAAAGAGCCAGCAGCAGACTTTGATGGAACTAAATAAAGATGATTACTGATTCACATATACACACAAAAATCTAAATGTTACACTAATCACACATCACGCAGTCAAGAAAGACTGTATGCAGAACAGTACTTTTCACAGTACCTTGGTACATATGACAATAAACAACTCCAATCCAAAGATACAATTGGGTGGCGCAGTGGTTAGCACTGCTGTATCATGGCACCGAGGGCCCTGGTTCAATCCTGGCCCCCGGTACCACTCCGTGTGGAGTTTGCATATTCTCCCCGTGTCTGTGTGGATCTCACCCCCACAACCCAAAGATGTGCAGGGTAGGTGGGTCGGCCACACTATTGCCCCTGAATTGTAAAAAGTAAAGATACAATTGAAGAAAATAATTCACTTCTACAAGTGTTAAACCAACCGTGGTGATATGCCTGTGGGCTATTTCATAGATGGATGGTGTGCAACCTCCGTCTGCAGCTCCGACAAGTCTGACACCCCAAACATGGCCACTAAGGGACTCGGCTCCAGCTCACATTTCAGAATTGGCAACATGGTGCTTACAAACGAGACCCAGAACCCCACAAGCTTAGAACACAACCAGAATATGTGCACTTGGTTGACTGGACCCCCTCCACAGTTCTTGCACTTGTCCTCCACCTTCACAAAAGAAGACTCATCCTGGACCTAATCAGATCAGACCTATACACTACTTTAAGCTGTATTAAGCCGAGCCTTGCACACAAGGACGTAGAGTTCACCCTCAGCAGGGCCTCAACTCTCTCTCCCTCTCTTTCTCCCCCCCCCCCCCCCCCCCCCCAAAAACACCAGCCAACTCCTCCTCCCACTTGGCCATAACCCCTCTACAGATACTGCATCTTTGGACATAATCCTTCCATAGATACCCAAGGTATTCCATGCCCCCCCCCCCCCCCCCCCCGACTATGAGAGCGCAAGAACCTCCACTAAGTTGATGGCGCCACCAGGAATGTCGGAAAGATCCATTTCCCAAAGTTGCGGACTTGCATGTGTTAAATGTAGAATCATCTTGGTTAAAGTAACATGAATTCCATTTCTGGGAGTGTTGATTTTTAAATGATATAGCGATCGTGTTGTACTGAAAAGTGTAATGTTTTTTCTCTCTCTTTTTAGGCCAGCATGACTGCGTAACTATTATCAATAATTTCTTTTCTCGCGAAAAGTTGGACTGCTACACAAAGCCACAAGGCCTTGACAAAGAACCCAAGCTTCCAGTCAAATTAGCAGGGCCCTTGCACAAGATCATCATAACAACAAACTTACACCCAGTTGCGGTTAGATATCTTTGCTCATGAGCTGTTTTTAAAAATTAAACCATTCTGTGGGTTTTATTTTAGTTTTTATTTTCCTTTTCTTGAAATCTTTCAATCTTAGCTCCTCTCTAACTTTCACTGATTGCATACAATTTCCCAGCTGGAAGGGTGGTGAGTCTGCCTGGCCCCATCACTTGTTTCTTTTCTTCAGCTGGCCCCGAAGAGGGATGCGATATTTAACCCACAATAACTCTGAATCGCTTTTTAACTCTTCTTTTTTCCCTGCTTCTACTTGCTACATCCTATCCAGCATGATTGCAATTAGGCTTACACCATTAAGGAATTATGGGGGCAATTTTGGGCATGTCTCATGGCATAGCACCAGCTCACTGGCTTGTCCTACTTTTAGAGGTTTTTATTGGCCACTCTTAAATTTCAGTTGCATCATTTTTTAAAAATTCTAGTCTGGAAGGCTGTTAAGTGCATCATGTGATAAATTATATTTGTTGCACTAGATGCTACGTAAAATATGGATCTATGCCGGTTGTTAGTGATACACTCCTTTGTCTTAATAGGCCTGGGTATAAGTAATCCACACTTACGTCCTGGAGTGGGTGCTGACATTCTAGGATGGTGCAGCTTTATATTCTAGCAAATAGACAGACTTTGTACGGTCTCAATTTATTTGAATGCTGTATGTAGGAGAAGCATAAAGGTATTACCTGTTAAGGGGAAACCATAGGAGGTATCCTGCTGCAGAGTGGAGTTTGTTAATTCAACATGAACTACTGTAACAAGATTGTGATCTGATTGCGAGTAGAGTTTGCTGGAGGTGACAGGGGAGAGGTTGGGGGGGGTGGTGGGAAACATTATTTTAATTTAAAAGAAAATAAGGGATATTGCGGAATGGAAGCTTGTTTTCTTGAGTTTACTCAGTGCCCCAGTATTTTCATCTCCAAGTTGTGAGGTACCACTGTACAGAGTTTGGGAGCTTGCCGTTCCCCAGCAAGCGGGAGTGAACAAAAGCAAAGTTGTGTTGTGTTTTCGTTCCCTGTCTTTTTTTACATTTTGTGCCATCTTTAATGTGGAGGACTCAGTGGCATCACAAGCACTACAACTGCATATGGAGGAGTGCGCCCTCTGCCGTTGTAATATATCTTGCGTCATTTTCTGACAGCTAAGTTCTGTATACTGTTTATCTGAGTTTTCTTGCTCCTGTATACCTTTCCATCTTTCAATTAATGTGATTTGTAGCTACTGCTTGAACAATGCAGTTCATCAGCATGGCATAGTGCCACCTAATTGAAGTGATCAGGAAAATAATAAAGATTTCTGGTACATCTACAGTGGAAAATACTTGGTAAATGTGTAACTCTCAATCCTGCAATACATCTTCATTTTACCCACGTTTCTCATTTCTGGTTCACATATGGCCCTCTGTCCTGCTTATAGAGATTGTGTTGTTGCCATGAAAAAGAAAACTCAAGTTTTAAACATAACTGGAAAACAAGCTCAAGTTTTAGATTTTTTTAATGAGATTTGTATTGAAGTTTAACTTCAGTGTTTCATGCATCTCCAAAACCATAATCTATTTCTTGAGGGCTCAAATTTATTTGTACCTAGTGATAAAAGTCCATATATAGTTCAGGCTAAAGTAGCACGTATTCAAATTTGCATCTTACAATTAATAAAAGTAAAATAAACAAGCAGACAACAGCAATGCAGTAAAACACTGCAGAGTTGGAATCTGAAACAAAACAGAATGATGGAAAAACTCGGGTTTGGCGGCATCTATCAGGAGAGAAAACAGAGTTATCATTTTGAGCATGTTTGACACTTCAGAACTAAAGAGAGGGGAAATATCTGAGATATACTGTAGCTGCGAGAGATTGCAACAAGATGTAGCAAGCTTGGGGGCGGCACTGTGTTGTAGTGGTTCGCACTGCTGTCTAACGACGCAGAGGACCCGGGTTCGATCCCAGTCCCGGGTCACTGTCAATGTGGCGTTTACACATTCTCCCTGTGTCTGCGTGGGTCTCGTCCCCACAACGCAAAGATATGCAGTGTCAGTGGATTGGCCATGCTAAATTGGGAGGAAAAAAGATATAGCAAACTTAAGAACGAGAGACCGATTGGAGAAGGGGGAGGGAGGATTTTTGCATTAAGACAATAAATGTATGGGTGTTTTAAATATTTAAGATGGAAGAGAAAGGTCACAGTCTAAAGTTGCTGAACTGTTGAATGCAGTATTTATTTTGCACCAGTACTTAAAATAATTTTCTGAAACTTGAATTTCCACATTCTTGGACTTCTTGGTTGAAGTGCCCTGATTTCTGTATTTGAATGCATTATCAGTGACACAAGATTTTTTTATTGATTGAAGTTATACTGCAGTGTGTGATTTCAAATCCCTATTAATTTGTGTTTACACAGAACATCACTTCAGATTATTTCATTTCCAAAATGATAACCTAGATTTGGGTTTTTTGAAGATTCAAGAGTTTCTTGTACACCATAGAAACAACTTAATTGTTATCTGTATTTCTCTGTAGATTGTGCTCATGGTGAAGGAAAATCCTTTATTGACAGATGTTGAGGCACTGGGTAAGTGCTATAGAGTGCTGGACCTTATAATTGAAAAGTGCATGAAACAAAGGGAGATCAATGAAGTGCTGGCCATGAAGATGCACTACCTCAGCTACATCTTCCAGAAGTGTACCAGTTTCTTAAAAGAACAAGAAAATAAACTTGACGGGCTTATAAAAAGGTAGACAACTACTTGGGCATGACCTAAAATAAAGAGGAAGTATTTCACAGTATGCCAGTTGTTAATAGTGGTGTTGTGTATCTGTTGAGCTTATTAAAATTGTAGTACGTCCTTCTTTGGGGAGACTTCTAATCGTCAGAGATTCCTGCATTGTCTATTTTTAATTGTCAAACACCTGGTTCCTACGTGTTTGATTGTAGTGCCTTTGTTCCTTCTGTGTCATGAAATTGAAATAATATCAAATTGTGTTGCAATGCAAAAAAGTAATTTATACAACATACAGAAATGTAGACTGTTCTGGTATTTGAAACTGTGGTGCAACATAGAAAGATAAATAGATTTATGGCTCTGAAGGAGGCCATTCTGCGCATCATATAGTCAAGGATGCAAGGATGTAGTTCCACTTACAGAATGATTTGATACTATGAACTGAGCTATTATAGAATTTACAGTACAGAAGGAAACCATTCGGCCCATCAAATCTGCACTGGCTCTTGGAAAGAGCACCCTACTTAAACTCACATCTCCACCCTAGCCCTGTAACCCAGTACCCCTACAGAACATTTGGACACTATGGGACAATTTAACATGACCTATCCACCTAACCTGCACATCTTTGGACTGTGGGAAGAAACCTGAGCACTCGGAGGAAACCCACGCAGACCCACGGAGAAAATGCAAACTCCACACAGACAGTTACCCTGGAGCTGTGAGACTGCAGTGCTAAGCGCTGTGCCACTGTGCTGCCTAAACTTGCATGGATTATTAGTAGAATGCCAATTATACATGATTTTAGATCTTCCACTAAAATAATTTTGCCTGCCAGAAGCATGAAATTTATATTATTGTTAAAAGTACAGTCTGTTATAGCAAATGTGTGTTCAGCAATTAACATAATTGTAGTTGCATTGATAGTTTTATGCAGACTGAATTAAGATTTCTTGCTTGTTATTTTGTACAGTTTGTTAAAAGGACGTGATACAGATGGTTTCCCATATTATCAAGAGAAATGTATAAGAGAATGTATCCGCAAGTTTCCATGGTGCGAAGCCACACTTCTACAGCAGCTTGTCAGAACCATTGCCCCTGTTGAAATAGTAAGTTACTTTGGTATTGTTTAGGCATTTCAAAAAATATATTGCAATGCAATATTTTGTATTAACTTTGTCCAATCTCTCAATTTTTCTTAACCCATTAGCGTTATGTGTTGGAAGTATTCTTCATGTGTGTGAGCCATTAAACTGAATGTCGATAGATTGTTTAATGGGTGGGGCTAGAAAAGATTTGAGACTGCTTTATGTCTACATCTTTACATTTCCAACAGCGCTCATTGGACTGCAGTCAGCAACATAATCACCTGGTCAAGACTAGCAAACCGAGCTCAAACTCGCAATAATCAAACTCTCAAACTTCTTATTTTCTAAAAGTTTTGTTTCACGTAGTATCCTGTTTTGCTTTTGTTTTCATTTATTGACTTATTATTTGTCTCTGGTTTTATGCGCAATGAACTAACTTTATACTTTACTTATAAACTTGAAAGGATTTTCTCTCACATGGCTAGATTATGCAGTCAGCAGCAAAGCAAAGTGCTCGCACCTGATCTCAAAATAAAGCTGCCTGCAAAGATCCAATAATCTCTGTTGCAAGCTTTTGCTTTTGAGTCAGTTTAAATTTGGCAACAAGTCAAAGTGATTGCCAGGTGTCCAGAAGCAGTGATATCATTAAGCATCCAATTACATTGAAGTATTCCCACAGACAGCAAACCACAAAGTAAAAAACACTGAATCCCTTCACTTGCAATATTTTACAGATGGTGAAATAAAGGATTGGGACATAAACATTGGATTGCAATGTCAAACTTTAAAAATATGCAGACTCTCTAAAAGTTGCTGTCAGTTTCAGTGGAATGACAAAATGCTAGCAGTTTTTCCTTCATGACTACAAACTCAAAGCTGATGCAGCTGCTCCTAACTGCAAAAAATAACTGCGTAAACTTCATTTGAGTTTGATTTTTAGTCATTTACTTTCATTCTTCCTTTAACCCACCCCGCCAAAAATTCTAGATAAATAGTTGATATTTTAAAAAAATTTCAAGTGAATACTTTGCAAAAACTGATCACTGGTCAATTAATTTTGTAATATTTGCTGTAGTACCATTTACAATGTAATAAACTGAATTATCATCAATATCATTGTTTAATTCTGATTAATTAAAGCTCTTAAGAACAGTACCCATCATAAGTCTAAATTTCAAGATCAAGAACTGGCATGTACCAGTAAAGATATCAAAATTAAGAATATCCTGTTGGAGAAAAGGTTGGTAGAATGATAAAAACTGGAAATGCTCAGCAAGTCTGGTAGAGAGAAAGAGTTGAGGTGACCTGAATATGGGAATAAAACATTTATAGAATATATTCATTATTTCCATCAATTTACTCATTATTGAAATTTGCTTCTTCTCTTTCCTTTTCACCCTCTCCGCTCCAAACCCTGCACATCCAATCAAATCCTGCACATCCAATCAGGGCAATGATCCCTCAGCTTTATCTGTACTGACCCAGACCCTAACTGGCCAAGTTGGCTTCGTGGATGCTGAATTTTGTACTGCTTGTGGTGAAAAGGGAGCAGATAAAAGGTGCTCAATCTGCAAAATGGTAAGAACATTTGGATCAGATAATAAAGAAATATTTGGCACAAGAGACATGAAAAGAAGTATTAATCATTCCTGTGCTAGTTTAAATTGTTGGTTGAAACATTACCACAAATTCTCCTCTTCCGGAGCCATGAGGTCATGTTGCAGTTGTACAAAACTCTAGTACGGCCGCATTTGGAGTATTGCGTACAGTTCTGGTCGCCTCATTATAGGAAGGACGTGGAGGCTTTGGAACGGGTGCAGAGGAGATTTACCAGGATGTTGCCTGGTATGGAGGGAAAATCTTATGAGGAAAGGCTGATGGACTTGAGGTTGTTTTCGTTAGAGAGAAGAAGGTTAAGAGGTGACTTAATAGAGGCATACAAAATGATCAGAGGGTTAGATAGGGTGGACAGCGAGAGCCTTCTCCCGCGGATGGAGGTGGCTAGCACGAGGGGACATAGCCTTAAATTGAGGGGTAATAGATATAGGACAGAGGTCAGAGGTGGGTTTTTTACGCAAAGAGTGGTGAGGCCGTGGAATGCCCTACCTGCAACAGTAGTGAACACGCCAACATTGAGGGCATTTAAAAATTTATTGGATAAGCATATGGATGATAAGGGCATAGTGTAGGTTAGATGGCCTTTAGATTTTTTCCATGTCGGTGCAACATCGAGGGCCGAAGGGCCTGTACTGCGCTGTATCGTTCTATTAGTCAAATCATTGCGAGTGTAAAAATATATGTAATCATCTTGCTAACCCTAGCTGCCTTTTAATGAGAACATATTCTCTGTCAATAATGCTTCAGGTAATATATTGTGACCAAAATTGTCAGAAGATGCACTGGTTCACTCACAAAAAGGTGTGTAAAAAACTGAAAGAGTCAAGAGGGAAACAAGAAGCCAAAGAAAAATCGAAGCAGCAAGGTTAGTTTTAAGCAAGATTATATTCAGCTATTTTCCATGAAAAATACTGTTTTCTTTGTCTTGATTTTTAAAAAAATTTTCTTGAGATGCCGCTGCAGCTATGAGGCCAGCTGAGAGGCACACAAGAAGTACAGAATAAATGTCTCTTTCCAAGGAATTTTAACAGAATAACGTCAAACTCAATACTTGCATCTATTTTTCAAAAACTTAGTCGCAGTTAATCCAACGCTTTGCTAATTTTGCAAAATACTTGCTGGATTTAATTTTGAAGATCATCTCAAATGTAACTGGATTAACAAGTAATTTTTTTATATGGCTCAAACAGAAGGGAAAACAAGCATTTCTGAAGCCAATGTAGATGAAGCTGAAATTGTTCCAGAACCTACAGAGTCCTCCAGCTCTCTCCACCCAACCACTGAAGGTGACCAAGATTCTGGGGATATTGGTACAGGCGTGACAGCAGAAGCCAAAACTTCGCAGGAAGACCTCACCACAGAAGGAGTTTCCAGTCCTCCTGCACCCACGTACACAGCTGAAGAATAAAGTCGGTATAATGCAGTCTTGGCTTTCGTCCAATTTTTGTAGTGTAGGTATGAAGCATAATCCAGCCTACATTCAGCAACAAGGTCATTGCCCCCACCACATGACGGTAGCAGGGGACTGGATTCTGTTTATTACGCAGTAGAGGAATTACTTGCTTTGATTATGCATCCTAGCCTGCACCAAAGCCACCTGCTGCCAACATGGAGCAAGCAAAGCGACACTCTAATCTAAAGAGGTCAGTAGGATTTGCTGTCACCCACACTTGGTCCATTAACTGAAACAGTTGGACCATTTACTGCTTAGCGATATCTAAATGGTTGTATCTCAAAATCTGTTCAGACTAATCTCGCTAGATTTGCTGAAACATTTCAAAATTTACCACATTATTTTCCCAAATAATGTATGATATACTTTATAAGGCTTATGCAGATGAGATGAAAGGGGACTTCATGGAAAAATCTTAAGGTTCCCAGGATTGTCAGTCCTAGGAAAAATGTTAGTTAAGCAGTTTTGCTCTATTGTTGTTGATGTTTTCATTTCACAGGTTATTTTTCAAGAAAATGCATTTTCATTTCTAGTGCATTTTGAAGATCATAAATTTTGAAACTGCTATGTTCAAATCGGTCCAAACGTATGTTAACAGTAAATTTGTGTTCATTTTTTTTTTTTGGCTTTTTCTCTACTCCCTCTACACTCCCTCACCTACTCTCCACCAACCCAGCCCAAAAGTAAAATTACTTGCTTAACTGATACATTAGCTACAGTTGCATAAATACAATAAACTTACATTAATACCCAACGTAACTGGCACCTTAATCAAAAGACTGCAAATGTTGTGCTCCCATAAGAGTTACATCACAAATTTAATATGACCGTATAAAACGTGTTTCTTTACAAGAGGAAATATACTGGATATTGCCAAATCAACAAAAACTTTTTAAATGACTGTATTGTAGTCTGAATTATACATGGTATTGTGGGATACTACCAAAATTTGTAAAATGTTGTGCAATAGTAATATTTTTTCCTTTTTTTGTTTGCTGCATCCTTGTGTATTCACCAATGTGCCTACTCCACTAACAGTAACTTGTTCTTTGTGTCATAGTCTGTGGTCATGATTTAATTACTTAATGTTATTAATTATCAGACCCTAACATTCATGGAAGTGTTTTCTGTTGAAGTGGAGCCTGTTTCAGTCTTACTTGGGACAATAAATTTAAAATTCTAAATGCACAAAATTAAAATCGATAAAATTTAACTTAATTTTTGGTCACTGCGAATTTGTGTTGCTACCCGTGCAGTGGACATAAGCTGTACAACACATTACAGATGGGGTTTGATTAATCTCTGTGGCATATTTTTTAGATCTGCAAGGGGCCATGATGCAGGGGATATTTGCTCAATTTTCATTTTCTACTGCCTGAAGATGTATGACTCCAAACCAGAAAATAAATTCCCTTTTTAGATGAGAACCTTTCCCACTTGATGTGACTATCTCCTGAAAGTTCTATATAGCCTGATTGTTATTTACGTATTTTTTAATTTTAGACAGTCTTGTCATGTTTCATAGTTTCAGTTTATTATTTACTAGTAGGTAATAGTTACTAAAAGCAGAGTAACATTCACACACTGGGTAAATAAAAAGTTGCTGAAATGCAGAAGTTTTTCCGATCTAATTTAGTTTTTGCTCTATGTTTGGTATTTTCAAAATAATCTTTGCTCTAGTAGCTGCTTTGTGTGTAAATTTACTGTGGTATTATTTAAAATGGAAACTATATCTGAGCTGATGCATCAACACCACACTAGTGCTTCTTGTTAGAAAGACGAATAGAATGTATTTGTGATTCAGCCTCCCAGACGTGTACGAGTGGTGTAGTTTTGTGTTTTTAGTGTTCCACATTACAATGTCTCACAAATACTCCTGGTTTATTGCAACATCTGGAACACTTGATTTTGATCTAAAACATGTCTGATGCTACTGTCGGACTGGCAGTTGAAACGTTTGATTTTTTTTCCATGGGAGTTTGTTTAAAAAAATTGAGAAATGTAGTGGTGTTGGAATTTTTTGTGGAACTGCAATTATACAATTTGACTTTCAGTCTTGAATTTCAAACTTTGTGGCCTTGTTATGGTTCATGATTCTCACTTAAGAATTGGTTTATTGATTTGTTTCAGGTAAACATAGTTTTAAGTACCGTGCACTATTACTGACATTTCATGTGCAGCAATAATCGAAAATTGAAGTAATTTGAGA
The DNA here is from genome assembly GCF_902713615.1 of Scyliorhinus canicula. NCBI lineage: Eukaryota > Metazoa > Chordata > Chondrichthyes > Carcharhiniformes > Scyliorhinidae > Scyliorhinus > Scyliorhinus canicula. Next base: position 104,283,842 of record NC_052150.1, read on the forward strand.
ACCAATTAATTTTTTTCCCTTTTTTATAATAAAATTGATCTAAGCCATGTTTGCTGCATTTGTTTTGTGTCGTGTCCGTGAGATTGTTCAAAATATTTTACTTGCATTGGTTAAGATCATCATCCAATTCCAAAAATAAATCATAATTACAGAACAGCACAGGTGTCCATTCGGCACATCAGACCTGGATGTTTGAAAAGAGATACCTCGGTGGTCATCCCATTTGTCCCAACAACCCTGCAAATCTTTCCCCTTCAATTATTTGTCCAGTTCGCTTTTGAAAGTTATTATTGAATATGCTTCTATCAACCTTTCAGGCAGTATATTTCACTTCATAGCAACTCTGATTTAAAATAAATCCCCATTACTTGCCTCTGGTTCTTTCACCAATTTCATTTTTATCTTTCTCTTCAAAGTGTTGATCCTACAGCTCCTGAATTTTAACCACCTCAATTAATTTTCCCATTTAGATTTGCTGTTCTAAGAACAACAGAGTCTGCTAGAAATTTTGAATTTGAATTCATTCACAGGCTTAAGACATCCCAAAGTGCTTTACAGCCAATGAAGTATTGCAACAGTGACAGCACTACATAAATATAGGTGTAACCCAATTGCACACTGCAAAGTCCCAATTACAACAATATAATAACCAGTTCATCTATTTTAGGGATGTTTCTTGAAGGATGAATCCTAACCAAGGTGCTGGGACAACTTCCCAGCTCCTCTTCAAACAGTGCACTGCCATGGTATTGCTCACGTCTACTTGAGAGGGCAGACCAGGTTTTGATTTAATACTTCACAAAAGATTGCTTAATTATTAAATTGTGAAACCACACTTGTTTGTTTCCCCTGTCATAGCATCACAAAAGCCTCTTCTGCCAGCAGCAACTTCCCACTCTTTTCATTGTCTCAACTCTCAAATGCGGGTGAGGAAATGAACAAAATGGCACGGCACTGAGGCATGGTGGGTAGTTAGGCCAAGTCAGGAGTATTATGGTGAGGGGGCTGGGTGACCATAGGGGCCTCAGGCAAAAGGAATGTGAAGTCAGTAATTGCTAAGTTTACCTTATATGGCTAGGTTAAGGAATGTGAGAGAACCTGTGGGAAACCCTACAATTGCCAAGTTACCTTATTTGGTCGTGTGTGTAACCTCATTTTATACCAATGTATACGAGACAAAGTCTTTGTTCTGTGCCTCACTCGCTCTGGGGATTCGACAAGACTCTGGCAGAGTAAGTCAGCTTGCAAACTGCGCAAATAAAGTACCGTATATACTCGCGTATCATGCGACTTTTGAAGACCTAAATTGTAGCCTAAATTTGGGGGGTCGCATGATACGCGAGATACAAAATTCGTGGGTGTTTTACTTGCTGTTTTTTCTGATGGGAAGATGTTCAGCCACTTGACGTTTCCATTCATAAAAACATGAATGGAAAAGTCAAGTGGCTGAACATCTTCCCATCAGAATGCTGTGGTCAAAATCTGAAGAGTAGTATTCCTGATCATATGGGTAGTTTATTCAATACATGGCCGTCTTTTTCCGATACAGAATTCGCGGGTGTTTTACTTGCCGTTTTTATGAATGGAAACGTCAAGTGGCAGAACGACGCTAGTAAAGCCAGCTGGAAAGCTGTTCGATTCGCGAACAGCTTTCACAACAGAATCCACAGACAATGATACCATTTGGAAGTTTTAGTTTGGGCATTAATTTCCAAAAAAGTGACTCGCATGATACATGAGATATAGCATAAAATCATGTTTTGGGGACGAAAATTTAGGGGTCGCATGATACGCAGGATTGCATGATACGCGAGTATATACGGTAAATAGTTTTATCTACAATCCGACTATATTTACTGAGACCAGACTGAGGGCAAAAAGAACTTGAATTCTCACAGAAAGTCAATAGTGTTCTGCTTCTGCAACTTTTTTATTCATCCACTGTGATTCCACTCCCCAGCACCAGTGATTGATTTGCTTCCATATGGCAGTCTGGTTACCAGCACCAGAACTTTAAGTATTGGAATGTATGCTTTACTGTTAATCTATCGCCTATCCCAGCACATAGTAGCTTAGTTGCCAAATATCTATTTGCATGCATCATGTCTCCTTTCATTTTCCTCCTAAAGAGTGGCAAGGTGGCACTGCTGCATCACAGCACCAGGGACCGGGTTCAATTCTGGCCTTGGGTGTGGAGTATGCACGTTCTCCCCGTGTCTGCGTGGGTTTCCTCCGGGTGCTCTGGTTTCCTCCCACAGTCCAAAGATGTGTGGGTTAGGTGGATTGGCCATGTTAAATTGCCTATTAGTGTCTAGGGATATGCAGATTGGTGTGGTAATATAATCAAGGCCTAGTTTTAAGGCCGATTAAATTGGATATCCTTTTTTTTTAAATTTAGAGTACCCAATTCATTTTTTCCAATTGCCCAATTCATTTTTTCCAATTGCCCAATTCATTTTTCCCAATTAAGGGGCAATTTAGCATGGTCAATCCACCTACCCTGCACATCTTTGGGTTGTGGGGGCGAAACCCGTACAAACACTGGGAGAATGTGCGAACTCCACAGGGATGGTGACCCAACCTGGGACCTCTGCCATGAGGCAGCAGTGATAACCACTGTGCCATCATGCTGCCCTAATTTGTATACCTAAATTAAAGAATTGGGCATTTTAAAATCATACTGCAGTCAAACCTTAGGCAGGCTGTTGGAATTCAGAGTTGACCAAAGTCAAATACACAACCAATAAACAAGCTACCAGAACATGTTTGGGCTTGGCCCATCAATCACCCATCAAAGATTATCGCACTCTACTGTGATCCAGCAGGGGATCATTGTACCCCATTGAAATGCACAGGTCTATTGTCCGTAGCCCAGATCAAGCCAGACTTTCCGTCACCCACAGTTTCTACTGTTACCTTATATGGCAACAGGTTATGTGCAGCCCACACCACCAGTGATGGGACACCTGGGGTGGGCTCAGGTGGCCTGTCAAATGGTCATCAACTGGACCATTGGCTGCTGAGACACCCTCCTGAGGCATCATTGGCTGGAAAGCAGAGAAGTTTCTGGAAAGGCGGGAGGGAGGGGGGAAAAGGTTTACACCTCAGACACACCTGCAGCAGAGGCTCGATGTGTGAGTTGACCCAGACCAGAAGGGAGGAAGCAACGAAGAGACCGCCAGGGAGAACCACCTCTGTGAAGACGGGCCAGTGGAATTCCAGCGATCAGGGTCTTTGCGGGTAGCATTCTTGAATCTGGAGTATCATCTTGTTTTATGTGCGTAATTTAAGGGTTCATAGTATTTTTAAAAATAAATTTAGAGTACCCAATCCATTTTTTCCAATTAAGAGGCAATTTAGCCTGGCCAATCTACCTACCCTGTACATCTTTGGATTGTGGAACGAAACCCACGCAGACACGGGGAGAATGTGTAAACTCCACACAGACAGTGACCTAGAGCCAGGATCGAACATGGGACCTCAGCGTCGTGAGACAGCAGTGCTAACCACTGCGTCACCATGCTGCCCTTGGGTTAATAGTATTATTAATAAACTTATTGATCATTTACTTGTGTTTGTCCTTTGTCCATCTTGTAACTAAGGGTACTTGGGTAAAACTTTGATATTCTGGTCAAAGCATCTGAGATTTAGCAGACACAACATTAGGTTTTGGAGTAACTGGGATTGGGCGGGGCAGTGGACATGGGTAGAGTACTCTTTTGAATGGTCAATGCCGACTCGATGGGCCAAATGGTCTCTTTCTGCACTGCAGGGATTCTATAATTGATACTATGACCTCACCAATCTTCCATCTTTATCATTCTCCTGCTGCCTTTCCACAGTTGACTCTTTTTCAACAGCTTTACCTCTGTGTCTCACTTGGCATCCTCCGAGTCCACCTAAGCACTTATTGTTCTCTCCTAGCAAGCAGGAACTCCCATTGCCCCTTTCTATTCTCTCTCCACCACGTGCACCTGATGAGGGATAATTATGCCACCCTCCGTTTTAAGGCCTTTTATTTTCACCTCCAATTGCATCATCCTGTTCTGCCCTTGCCTCGGCTCATATGCTGCTGAAACCCTCATCTGTGCCTTTTTGTTACCTCTAGACTTGATGTTTTCAATGGCCAGTCTAGTTCCACCCTCCGTAGCTTGAGGTCAATTCAAAATATTGCTGCCTGTACCCTAACTCTCCCAATTAGCACTCCTCCATCTGTGCTCACTGGCCTACATGGCTGCTAAACAACACCTCAATTGTAAAATTATAATCCTTGTTTTAAAATCCCTCCGTGGGTTCATGTCTCCCTATTGCTGTAATCTCCAGAAGTCCTACCAAGCCCCCGAACAAAATTCCGCTTCTCCAATTCTGGCCTCATGAGCATCTCCCATTTTATTGCTCCACCATTGACACATTGTGCCTTCGATTTACAAGGTTTGAAGTTCTGGAATTCCCTTCCTAAACACCTCCACTATACAATCTCACTTTCCTTAAATAAGGTGCTCCTTAAAACCTACCTCGTTGACCAACCTCTTCTCATCTGTTAATATTTCCTTTATTTTAATAATGCATGTGGGCATTCTTGGCTAGACCAGCACTTATTGCCCTTGAGGTGGTGGTGGTGAACTGCTGTTGTCTTGAACCACTGCAGTCCTTGTGGTGTAGGTGCATGCACAGTTCTGTGAGGCAGCAATTTCCAGGTTTTTGACCCAGTGGAGACTGCCATCTTACTCCTGACTTGTGCATTGTAGGGACAGGAGGTGAGTTACTCACTGCAGGATTCCTTGCCTCTGACCTGCTCTGTAGCCACAGTATTTATATGCTAGTTCAGTTTCTTAACAATAGTAACCCCAAGGATGTTGATTGTGGAGAGTCAGTGATGGTAATGCCATTAAATGTCAAGCAGCATTGGTTTGATGCTCTTACTGGAGGTGGTCATTGCCTGGCACTATTGTGGCGTGAATGTAACTTGCCACTTCAGCCCAAGCCTGAATATTGCCCAAGTCTTGCTGAATGCAGTCAGGAGTCGTGAATGGTGCTGAACATTAGCGAAGATCCCCACTTATGACCTTCTGATGGAAGGCAGATTATTGGTGAAGCATGAAAATGGTTGGACCTAGAAAACTACCCTGAGGAACACCTGCAGTGATGTCTTGGAATGAAGATGATTCACCTCCAACCACCAAAATCATCTTCCTTTGTGCTAGGTATGACTCTTGACTTGCAGTGTTTCCCCCTAATTCCCATTGACTCCAATTTTGCTAGGACTCCTTGATTCTACACTCTGTCAAATGCTGCTTGATGTCAAGGGCAGTCACTCTTACCTCGCCTCTGGGTTCAGCTGTTTTGTCCATGTTTGAACCAAGGCTGTAATGAGGTCAGGAACTGAGTGACGCTGATGGAACCCAAACTAAACATCAGTGAGCAGGTTATTGCTAAGTGAGATTTTTCTTGTATAATGCACTCCATCATGTACTTCCTATTCCCGGGGTAACTAACTACAGAATGGCAATTTCCTGCCAACTGTCACTTTCTTTTTGTAACTTTGATATTTGATTCTTTAACTCTTTATTTAACTGTGAAGCTTACACAAGCATCCTCTAGGAAAACTTGTGTTGGATTTATACAGCTTAAGCTTATGTTTCAGGATATCCCCAGTGAGCCTACCAGGAATTCAGCCATTTAAAAAAAAAAAAATTTAACCAATTCATTTTTTTCCAATTAAGGGACAATTTAATGTGGCTAATCTTACATCTTTGGTTTGTGGAGCTGAGACCCACGCAAACACTGGGAGAATGTGCAAACTTTACACGAACAGTGACGCATGGCCGGGATCGAACCTGGGTCCTTGGCATTGTGAGGCAGCAGTGCTAACCACTGTGCCACCATGCCGCCCTACCATGAATTCAGTCATAATCTTCATTGCACTCTTCAAAATTCTCAGAATGTCTTTCGCCCAAGTTGTTGTCAATATATATCAACTGTTCCCTCTAAATTGCAATGTCTGGCTTTGAACAAAATGTTGTTTCTCACAACTAAGCAAATAAAGGTAATTGACTCTGACCTCTCTTGTGGCACTTAAAATATATATATTTTCAGCTTTTAACATTGCAAAATATCAAGAACAATAGAAATCCCTCACTTCCCCCAACCAATAGCACAATAACACAACCCCCCATCTGCCCCCATACTAAGGCTAAAACATCTGCTTTCATCAGCAGTTCTGGCAAGTCCGATGGCCCCCAGGGGACTCGGCCCCCAGGGGACTAGGCTCCAAATCCACATGCAGGATTGTCGGCATGGTGCTGAAAGTCAACCTAAAATTTCTTTGGACAGGACCAGAACATATGTACATGATTGGCCGAACCCCTCCCACAACGCTCGCAAGTGTCCTCCAACTTCTCGAACAGCCAGCTCATCCTCGACCTCGTCAGGTGAGCTTTGTGCACCGCCTTTAACTAGTAACCCAGCCTCGCACAAGATGTTGAGGCATTTACCCTCCGCAACACCTCACACCACAACTCCTCCTCCAGACATACCTGGCTCCTCCTCCCACTTGGCCTTAAACTTCTAGCAACGCCGTATCCTCCCACAAATTGGCACGATGACCCACCCCCTCCGCCCCCCAAACAACACTTCTCCATCAATTTCTCCAAACTTGCAAACTAACCTTCCAGAAATAAGTCCTTCATTTCCATTAACTCACCTGTTTCTGCCACTCCGAAACCTAGCAACCAGCCTCACCAGCTCAAACACGATTCTCTCAGACCAGCCCCGCCCCCAACTTAAAGTTTTATGCCGAAATTGCCTCTATATCTTCAGCGTGGCCATCACTACCAGAGTATTACCTAGGGACAGGTGGGAGCGGCCCGTCCTTCCACAAGAGACTGCTTCATCCTCATCCATAGTGCCCCCTGGCTCCCTACCCCAGCCCCGCACCTTCTCGGCATAGACCATAAGACATAGGAGCAGAATTAGGCCACTCGGCCCATCGAGTCCGCTCCACCATTCAATCATGGTTGATATTTTCTCATCCCCATTCTCCTGCCTTCTCCCCATAACCCCTGATCCCCTTATTAATCATTAACCCATACATTCACCACCCTCTGGCTGAAGAAATTCCTCCTCATCTCTGTTTTAAAGGAGCGTGCCTTTAGTCTGAGATGGTGTCCTCTGGTTCTAGTTATTCCTACAAGTGGAAATATCATCTTCATATCCACTCTATCCAGGCCTTGCAGTATTTTATAAGTTTCAATAAGATCTCTTATCCTTCTAAACTCCAACGAGTATAGGCCCAGAGTCCTCAAAAGTTCCTCACATGACAAGTTCTTCATTCTTGTGAACCTCCTCTGGACCCTTTCCAAGGCTAAGACATCCTTTGTTAGATACGGGACCCAAAACTGCTCACAATACTCCAAATGGGGTCTGACCAGAGCCTTATACAGCCTCAGAAGTACATCCTTGGTCTTGTAATTTAGCCCTCTTGACATGAATGCTAACATTGCATTTGCCGACTGAACCTGCACATTAACCTGAAGAGAATCGTGAACAAGGACTCCCAAGTCCCTTTGTGCTTCTGATTTCTGAAGCATTTCCCCATTTAGAAAATAGTCTATGTCTAAATTCCTCCTCCCAAAGTGCATAATCTCACACGTTTGCACATTGTATTTCACTTGCCACTTCATTGCCCACTCTCCTAGCTTGTCCAAATCCTTCTGCAACCCCCTTGCTTCCTCAATACTACCTGTCCCTCTACTGCTCTTTGTATCATCAGCAAACTAAGTAACAGTGGCTTCAGTACCTTCTTCCAGATCATTAATTTGGCACCCAATAGTAATACAACAGATTTGGAAGAGCCAAACACTCTGACTGTCGCCCTCCCTGAAGCACCGCCTTCCGAAACCTTACCTGCTCAGACAAACGTCAAAATCAACCTTTCCACCCCATAAAAAACACCTTTGGCGAAAAGATCGGTAAACACTGAAATAAAAATAAAAACCGCCGCAAGATATTCATGTTTACCGCCTGCACCCAGCCTGCCAATGATGGGGGGAAGCTGTCCCATCTCAATAAATCTGCCTTGACCCTACTCGCCAGGCTTGTAAAATTCAATTTACGGAGCTGGGCCCAGTCTCGAGCCACCTACACCCCCAAATACCTGAAGTGAGTAGTCAAAATGGCAATCCCCCCAAGACAGCTCCTGTGCCCAGAGAAGAAGCCAAAAAGCACTCGCTGTTTTCCAAAATCAGTTTATATCTGTGGAAGGCAATCTTCCAATCTAAGCTCTAATACCTTGGCAAGAACCTTAGCATCCGCATTTAACAGGGATATTGGCCCATACGACTCACTCTCCAACAGGTCGTTGTCCTTTTTTAACAACAGCAAAATGGATGTCTGTCCCATCATTTCCAGAGGGCTTCCTTAGCCACCGCATCCTCAAACATCTCCAGCAGCACCAACCTATCCAGAAACAACTTCTAGAATTCCACCAGGATCCCATCCAGCCCCGGTGCCTTACCCGTTTGCATCTTCCCTATCACTGTCTGAACCTCCGCCATCCCCACTGGCTCTTCCCACCCTGCCTTCTCCTCTCCTCTTTAGGACACTCCAACACCCCCCCCCCCCCCCCCCCCCCCCCACCCCAAGAAGTCCCTCATATCCGATGCATCCTCCAGGGTCTCCGACCTATACAACCTTTTATAAAACCTCAAATGCCCTGTTCACCTGCTCTGGTGCCTCACCCCATCCTGGACCTGAACGATCTCTCGCAAGGCTGCCTACCAGTGGAGCTGCCCCACCAATAAGCAACTGACCTTCTCATACTCGTACACAACCCTTTACACCCGCCTCAACTGGCATACCACTTTCCCTGTAATCAAAATGTCAAACCGACTGCAGTTCCTTTCTACTGACCAGAAGCTCCAGACTGGGATCTTCGGAATACTGCCCATCAACTTCCCAGATTTAATCTACCAGCCACTGCCGCTCCTCCCTTACCTCCCTATCCACCTGGACTTTATACAAGATGCTCTCACCCCTTACCAACACTTTCAGCCCCTCCAAAACCACTGATGGCAAGACCTCCCCATTCTTATTAAACCCCACATAATCATCAATCACCTTTCCCATCATCGCACAAAAACTTGTCTGCAAGCACCCCCGTATCCAACCTCTACACGGCCTCTGTGCAGACCCCTCCTCAAGGACCAGATCCACCAAATGTGGAGCATGATCCACAATGACAATCGACGAGTATTCCGCTTTCCTCATCCCTGACCGCTCCACAATAAAAAGGTCAATCCTTGAGTACACATTATGCACTGATGAAAAAAAGAAATACTCTCTGCCCCCTAGATGTAAGAACCACCACGGGTCCGCTCACGCCATCTCATTCATAAATACCGGCAACACCTTTACCACCACCACCGAAGGGGTAACGGGCATGGCTTAGACCGATACATCTTCAGATGCAACACTTTATTTAAATCCCCACCTAAAATTAATTGATGCGTGTCCAGACTTGGTATGGCAGCCAACACCCTCTTCATAAACCCTATATCATTCGAATTCTGGACATACATGCTAAGCACCACCTCCCGTCCAATGAACCCATTAATATTACGTACCTGCCCCCCTGATCCGACACCACCTTCTCCATCTGAAACCTAACTTTCTTATCCAATAGTACCTCCAACCCCCAAACCCTGCTATCAAAGCCGTAGTGGAACACCTGATTCACCCAACCCTTCCAAAGCCTAACCTGGTCCTTCGTCCTCAAGTGGGTCTCCTGCAACAGCACTACGTTGCCTCAAGCTCTTCAAATGCGGCCTTAGAGTCTCTCACACCCCCCCCCCCCCCCCCCCCCCATCAGCCATGATCAAGGGCCCCATCTTGCAGGCAGGACCAGGCCCTACCCCCAGTCCTGTCAGCCCTCCCAGAACCCCCTCAACCACTTGCTCTCGAATCCACTTCTCTCTGAATGCACATCATTCCTCCTCCATTCACATCTCCTGGCCCATCGAAACCTGTCCCCACAGGCTCTGCCAGTCGTGGCCCCTCCCTTCACCTCCCTCCCATTTACTAGCCAACTCAAGTTGGCTGGTGAGGTGGCCCTGCCAGAGCCCCATCCCTCACATACCTAGTAAAAAACCAACAGAAAGAGCCCCCCCACATTCAGTACTTCTGAACAACCAAACATGGTAAACCCCAACACATTACCCCAACGTCCCCAAACCATTCCCTCCCAACCACAACATATGAAAACAGAGTCCAAACTCAGTTCAGTTCCAATCCATCGGCCCTTACAAATGTCTCCGCCTCCTCCGACATCTCAATGTAATATTCCTTGGAGTTATGTGTAACTCTCAACTTCGCTGGGTAGAGCGCCCCAAACCACACATTACTCTTGTAAAGCGCTGCCTATTAAAGGCCGCCCGCCATCTTGTCAGCTCCCCAGTGACGTCTTGGTATATTTAAATATCGCTGCTCACCTCTCAATTCTGTTTGGCCCATCTCAGCACCGTCTCTTTACGTGATAGCTGTGAAAACAGACTATCACAGCTCTTGGTGGCTCATTCGCCTTTGGCTTCAGCTGGAGTGACCGATGAGCCCTATCCAGCTCAAAGAGGGAGATGTTCGCCTCCTCTCCAACAACTTGCCGAATATTTCCGTACACCATCAGCCCTCCAACCCCTAGGGCAGACCCACAACCTGCATATTCTGCCGCCATGACCTGATAAAGATTATTATTATTATAAGCTCTCAGGCAGTCTAGCATTCGTACCCTTTCGTCTCACGTTCTTTCTTTGGGTTTCATAATCCTCTAATTACCACAATTTTTCTGATGACCAACCATATAAAATTTCTCCCCAAATCTGGGTGAAAAGGGCCAAAATAATGAAAGATCTAGCAGGAGCCACCCAACATGCAACCTCCACCTACATGTCACCGGAAGACCCCCTCATGTCCCACTTCTGACAGCGCATTTAATCAGAGTTGGAGATCACACAAAGGAGTTGAGGAGTCACAAGTGTATTGGTTTGGAGTTTTAAAGTGTATTGAGAAGTGGCGGTTCTGAATCTGAATAGAGTAAACATGTGCCCGTGACACATGAGAAGGTTTAACAATCTCCGATTGGACAACTGCACAGGCCTGGTCTTGGCAGCCTGCAGTAATGAGCGCTTTTCCCTTTGTCTGTATTCTCTCTCTCTGGTTGCCTGTTTGATGGAACCATCAATTCAACAGACACGTGTTTCCGATGTGAATCTAGGCTTTAATCGACTTACTTCAGAGCCAGCCTGTTACCTGTCGATTAACTCGTAGTGAACTCAGGCTGACTCTGGACACGGGTATTTATACAGCAGCACTAGGGGGAGGAGTCGTGGGCGGAGCCAAGGGTGGAGCCCAGTGCAAGTTCCTGAGTGCTCCCAGCGCTACTCCCCCTAGTGGTAGGATAGCGCTACTGCGCTTACAAAGACAGTGTGAATTAACATATATACATCTATATTACATTCACCACATTCACCCCCTGCAAAAAAAATCAAGTTCGGCGGGGGAGTGGTCTAGTCTATAAAGTCAGTCTGTCCGGCGGTCGAATTGTCCGCTGAGATCTGCGGAGCACCGGGGCTGCAGCCTCTTGCGGTGGCTGGATGGGTGTAGTGTGCTGGGGTACGATGGGGGACTCCAGGGAGAGTTGTATCCGAGCTTCATAATCTCCTGGTTCGACCAGGGACTGGGGGCTGGCCGGTGCGGGGGCGCAGAACTGGTGGAGCGAGCTTGTGGGCTCGGGAGCGCGAGGGGGCGGCAGCATGGGGTGTAGGGTGAGAGATCCTTCTGTGGGGGTAGAGGGGGCGCTGGATCCGACGGGTGCCAGATCCCGGAGGGATACTGTGTCCTGGCGGCCGTCAGGGAACTCAACGAATGCGTACTGGGGGTTGGAGTGGGGCAGGCGCACCTTCTCAACAAGGGGGTCGGTTTTGTGCGCCCTGACGGTGCTTCCTCAGGAGTACGGGGCCTGGTGTCCTCAGCCATGACGGAAGTGAGACCCCCGTGGTAGTGCCCCTGGAAAAAAATGAAGAGCCTCTCGTGAGGGGTCTGATTGGTCGCCGTACACAAAAGGGACCTAATAGCGTGGAGCGCGTCTGGGAGGACTTCCTGCCACTGGGGGACTTGGAGCTTTCTAGACCGGAGGGTCAGTAGGATGGTCTTCCAGACCGTCGCGTTCTCCCTTTCCCCCTGGGGTTGTAGCTGGTAGTCCTGCTCGAGGCAATGCCCTTTTTGAGCAGGTACTGACGCAGCTCGTCGCTCGTGAAGGACGAACCCCGGTCGCTGTGTACGTAGCTGGGGAAACCAAACAGGGTGAAGATGCTATGCAGGGCCCTAATGACTGTGTGGGAGGTCAAGTCGGGGCATGGGATAGCGAATGGGAAATGGGAGAACTCGTCTACGACGTTTAAGAAGTAAACGTTGTTAGTTGAGGGGAGTGGCCCTTTGAAATCAATCGCGAGGCGTTCAAAGGGCCTAGAAGCCTTGACCAGGTGGGCCCTGTCTGGTCTATAGAAGTGCGGTTTGCACTCCGCACAGATCAGGCAGTCCCTGGTGACCGCTTTTACCTCCTCGTTGGAGAAAGGCAGGTTTTGGGCCCTGATGTAGTGGGCGAGCCGGGTGACCCCTGGGTGGCAGAGGTCATTGTGGATGACTTTTAATCAGTCGATCTGCGCGCTGGCGCATGTCCCGCGGGATAGGGCATCCGGAGGCTCGTTGAGCTTCCCGGGTCGATATTTAATATCATAATTGTAGGTGGAGAGTTCGATCCTCCACCTCAGAATTTTATCGTTTTTTATTTTGCCCCTTTGCGAGTTGTCGAACATGAAGGCAACCGATCTTTGGTCGGTGATGAGGGTGAACCTCCTACCTGCGAGGTAGTGCCTCCAGTGACGGATAGCCTCCACAATGGCTTGTGCTTCTTTCTCGACTCAAGAGTGTCGGAGTTCTGAAGCAGAGAGGGTACGGGAGAAAAATGCAACTGGTCTCCCTGCCTGATTTAACGTGGCTGCAAGAGCTACCTCTGAGGCGTCGCTCTCTACCTGAAATGGGGTGGATTCATCCAACGCCCGCTTGGCCGATGTCCTCCTTGATGCCGTCGAAGGCCTGGCGTGCCTCGGCTGACGGGAAATCGTGTGGTCCTAAAGAGTGGGCGGGCTTTGTCCGCATATTGAGGGAGCCACTGGGCGTAGTAGGAAAAAAATCCCAAGCACCGTTTGAGGGCCTTGGGACAATGAGGGGTAGGGAGTTCTAAGAGGGGGTGCATACGGTCCGGGTCAGGGCCCAGGACTCCGTTTTCCACGACATAGCCGAGGATGGCTAGTCTGGATGTGCGGAAAACGCATTTCTCCTTGCTGTACGTGAGGTTCAGTTTCTGTGCCGTCTGGAGAAAATGGTGGAGGTTGGCGTCGTGGTCCTGCTGGTCATAGCCGCAAATGTGACATTGTCCAAGTACGGAAACGTGGCCCGCAGCCCGTACTGGTCCACCATTCGGTCCATTGCTCGTTGGAACACCGAGACCCCATTAGTGATGCCGAAAGGGACCCGGAGGAAATGGAAGAGGCGGCCATCGGCCTCGAATGCTGTGTAGTGGCGGTCCTCCGGGCGGATTGGGAGCTGGTGGTATGCAGACTACAGATCCACCGTGGAAAAGAGCCAGTACTGGGCGATCTGGTTTACCATGTCTGCAATCCTGGGGAGGGGATATGCGTCCAGGAACATAAATCTATTTATGGTCTGACTGTAGTCGACCACCATACGGAATTTTCCCCCGGTCTTAACGACCACCACCTGAGCTCTCCAGGGCTCTATAACCCCCTCACTGAGTAGCCTTTGGATCTCTGCTCTGACAAATACCCTATCCTGCAGGCTATACCGCCTGCTACGAGTGGCTATGGGTTTACAGTCCTTTGTGAGATTGGCAAAGAGAGGAGGGGGGGAATTCGCAGCGTAGCGAGGCTGCAGGTCATGAGTGGGGGCAGGGGCCCTCCGAAGCTGAGGGTGAGGCTCTTGAGGTTGCATTGGAAGTCTAGGCCTAATAAGAGTGGCGCGTAGAGTTCGGGCAAAACATAGAGTTTGAATTTCGAGTAACTAGCGCCTCAGATTGTGAGTGTCGCGGCGGTGCGCCCCTGGATCTGGACCGAGTGGGAGCCTGAAGCGAGCGCGATAGTTTGCTGCGCGGGGAAAACGGGGAGCGAACAGCGTCTTACCAGGTCTGTATGTATGAAGCTCTCTGTGCTCCCGGAGTCGAAGAGGCATGGTGTTTTGTACCCGTTGATATGGACCTCTGCCATCGAGTTTCGTAGATTCTTTGGTCGTGATTGGTCCAGGGTGACCGTGCTGAGTTGCGGGTAGTCGGCGGCTCGATCAGCTGTGCTGGAGTGGCCCCATGATGACTGCCCTCTGAGTTCATAGTCTAATTCGAATTCCTCCGCTGAGTTGTCCGAGCGCGGAGATGCCGACCGGGCCCAGGGATCGCACGTGGTGGGCGGTGAGGAAGATGGTGTCCAAGATGGCGGCCCCCATGAGTCGCACGTGGCCAGCCACATGGTGGAGGTTTTCCAAGATGGCGGCCCCCATGGATCGCACGTGGCTGGAGGGGGCGGAGTCGGGGCATAGGCCACATCGTTTCGGGCCCCGCGGAGCTGCGAGTGAGGGGAGCGATTACTGCGAGTCGCTGGGGAGTTGGAAGCTGGGGCCCTTTTTGCGAGGCACACTCTTGCGTAATGACCTTTTCGCCCGCAGCTGCTGCAGGTGCTGATTCTGGCCGCAGAAATGGCAGGCTGGAGCAGCATAGTTGCTGGCTGGAGCAGCATAGTGGCTGGCTGGAGCAGCATAGTGGCTGGGCGGCCGCGTAGCACAGGCCTGGGGGAGTCGCTGGTCGGGGGCCCATGATTGGGTCGCGGGGAACGAGTTAAGGCTGCGGAAGGAGACCTCCATCGTGGTAGCAGCTTCCACAGTCCTTTCTAAGTCCTGGGCCCCCTTTACCAGCAACCGTTGGCGCACATAGTTAGACCTGAGGCCCGCTACAAAGACATCGGGTACCGCTAATTCCCTGTGTTCAGCCGCGGTAACCGCTTGGTAATTACAGTCATTGGACAAATTATTAAGTTCTCTTAGGAATTCGGCGAGTGATTCCGTAGGCCGCTGGCGGCGAGTCGTGAACACATGGTGAGCGTAAACTTCATTAATGGGCCTTACATACATTTTTTCGAGAACTGCTAGCGCTGCAGTATATGAACTGGCCGAGTTTAGTTTCGTCGCGATTCTGTGGCTCACCCTCGCGTGCAGTAGACTTAGCTTCTGATCCTCTGTAGTTTTGGCTGTGCTTGCTTCAGCCAGGTATGCCTTGAAGCACCGGATCCAGTGGGAGAAGATTTCTTTAGCCTCTGCATCCTGCGGGTTGAGTTCCAGGTGTCCAGGCTTGAGGGCCGATTCCATATTCGATCTTTACTGTTCTTAAGTCGATTAAATTGATGGAACCATCAATTCACCAGACACGTGTTTCCGATGTGAATCTAGACTTTAATCGACTTACTTCAGAGCCAGCCTGTTACCTGTCGATGAACTCGTAGTGAACTCAGGCTGACTCTGGACACGGGTATTTATACAGCAGCACTAGGGGGAGAAGTCGTGGGCGGAGCCAAGTACAAATTCCTGAGTGCTCCCAGCGCTACTCCCCCTAGTGGTAGGATAGCGCTACTGCGCTTATAAAGACAGTGTGAATTAACATATATACATCTATATTACATTCACCAGATTCACCCCCTGCAAAAAAAATCAAGTTCGGCGGGGGGGGTGGTCTAGTCTATAAAGTCAGTCTGTCCGGCGGTCGAATTGTCCGCTGAGATCTGCGGAGCACCGGGGCTGCAGCCTCTTGCGGTGGCTGGATGGGTGTAGTGTGCTGGGGTACGATGGGGGACTCCAGAGAGAGTTGTATCCGAGCTTCATACTCTCCTGGTTCGACCGGGGACTGGAGCTGGGAGCTCTACGCAGCCTCCCTGCTAACCCCCAGCAAAACGGCGAATCAGTGGCCGTTTTGCACCAATTTTCCTGGCGTAAAACACCACCGTTTTCACGCCGGCGTAGTCTCCCAAATGGAGAATCCAGCCCAGAGATTTCAAAATGGTCACTTGAATCATGTGACCTTCCTTCTCCAGAATTACTTCACAAGGAATGTTTATCCACCATCTAGAATTGGCTTTTATTTCAGGACTGATAATGTGCCAGTTGTTGAAAGAGTTACCGTCCATATTGAGGGTCTAGTGTTGGGAAACTATTGCCTTGGGAGACCCACCAACTCTGCTCGAAAATTATGTCCCTTTGGTTCCCTATTGAAATGGGCCTGGGGAGTCCCAGGTGTGATACAAATCTGTTAGCAGCTTTGCAGATAAATGAGATTTGATGTGTGAGCCTCCTGGTCTTTAGTGATTACAAGGGGTCTGAACAATGTGGTCTGAAATTACAGAAGCTGAGAAAATAATTATTTTGTTCTTGTAATCCGGGGGTTACCAGCGCCTAAAGAAAGTGTCAACCGAGTGGTGACTTGCAGCACCCATCTTTTTGTTTCAGCAAAAGTATATATTTTTAAAAAGTAATAAGGTTAAAGTTTTGAACATTCTGGGTGCGATTCTCCGCTCCCCACGCCGGGGGGAGAATCACGGGAGGGCCGGGCGAATCACGACACGCCGCCCTGGCACCCCCCGCGATTCTCCCAACCCCCCCAAAATGGCGTATCGCGGAATCGCCGGTCGCCGTGAAAAACGGCGACCGGCGATTCTCCGGCCCAGATGGGCCGAGCGGCCTGACGTTCCCGACTTGTTCACGCCAGCGCGAAAGGTAAGTTGGGCCTGTGGGGGGCAGAGAGGGGATTGAGCACCACAGCCGTGCTCGGGAGGGGACTGGCCCGCGATCGGTGCCCACCGATCGTCGGGCCGGCGTCTCCATGAGACGCACTCTTTCCCATCCGCCGCCCCGCAAGATCAAGCCGCCACGTCTTGCGGGGCAGCGGAGGGGAAGACGGCAACCGTGCATGCGCGGTTTGGAGCCGGCCAACCTGCGCATGCGCGGCTGACGTCACTTAGGCGCGCCGTCGCGTCATTCTCGGCGCGCCGCTTTGACGCAAGCGTCAAGGCCCGGCGGCCGAGTTTCTCACAACACCGCTCCTAGCCCCCTGGGTGGGGGGGGGTGAATAGGGTGCGAGGAGCGGCCTCCGACACCTTCGTGAAACTTGGCTGAGTTCACGAAGGCCTTCCCGATGCCGCGGGGGAGCGGAGAACTGCGCCCGTAATCTTGGAGAACTTCTCATGTCGTAGGAACTCAACAATTGAAAAATGAATGCAACCATGAAAATTTCCAAAGCACCTCTATCTTTATAAAACTGAATCCAACTTGAGTTAAAGAACTAATTTATCAGTATAAACCAGTGGACCTGAGCATTTCTAATCAACCATTACCAAAAACAAACAATGAGTTGGATTCTCCATTCTTGAGACTAAGTGTTGATGTTGGGGCAGAATTTGTGGAGTTCCAGGGCAACAAAACTGCTGCCGAACCTGGACCGATTCAGTAACTGTTGAGTGGCTAGCGCCGGCGCCACGTGGAACACAATCGATTCCAACAGTGTGGGATTCGCGGAGTCCGTGATTGACACTCGGGAGGCTGACAAGCTGCAGCCGCATATACACATTACAATCCCCACGCATACTCATCCCAGCCAACAAGATGGAACTGGTTGTGCTCGAGCCCACCCATACAGCTGATGGGTTGCCTGGGGCCAGAGGGCATGTAAGGGGTTGGCCTATGTTCCAATTGCATTGATGCCGCTGTCGGGGTGACGGAGAATTG
Source organism: Scyliorhinus canicula (assembly GCF_902713615.1). Lineage (NCBI taxonomy): Eukaryota > Metazoa > Chordata > Chondrichthyes > Carcharhiniformes > Scyliorhinidae > Scyliorhinus > Scyliorhinus canicula. The sequence continues at coordinate 104,301,728 of NC_052150.1, forward strand.
CAATTTGGCGTCACATCGGCACCCACTGTGATTTTGGCGTTGGAACCTATTCTCCTCCCAATCGCGATTCCTGATTTCAGCATCAGCCAACGGAGAATCCTACCCAATGTCTCTGCTGGTTTAGAGCTGCATCACAAGAAGTGCACAGGATTATAAAAAGAGAGATAACAAAATATATTGGTTGAAGTGCCTTGCACTGAAGCCCGCACATTAGAATCATTTATTAACTTTTTTTTCTTTCAAATTTAAAAGATCACTTCAGAGAAAAGTGAGTGAACTGCCAGATTGTGGGTTCATGTACACCGAGGAGCCAGTGGTTTTCTAGTTATATTTTGTTGCTTGAAAAATAGGTTGAAAATGAAGCTTCCCCATTTACTCGTACTAATAGCTTCTCTTTTAACAATCTGAAATTCAGACCACCTAGAGAGATGTAGAATCTTTAACATGGCAAAACCCATCTCTGAAATAGAGCATGAAACAATTACTGATTTTAATCCAGTATATAATATTGTGCATGATATATTAATCTTCTTGGAACTGAATACACTTCCTATAGTCCCAAGATGGGAATTTAATATGCATGACACTTAGTAAGGATTACCCTGCTTCATTTAAAGGAACTCATTACTAAACACAGGACAGATGGAAAATGTATGTTGTACTGTTCTTATTAAACTAAAACACCAAAGATTATACGTATGCAATTATATGTAATGCTGGTGCACATCTGGTTCACATATCCAGACAATAACTGACATCTATCTCACAAAGCAAATATCTGTAAAATGAAACTTTTTCAGCAAATATATGTTAAATGAAACTAGTGCAATGTATGAAAGGTTGTATTTCATCCCCGTTACCTGATCAAAAAGTGCTTGATGCTGCCCTGGACTTCAGAGAGGAAGATACTTCTACCCGCATTCTTGAAAAGTACAAATGTTATGGGTAAATAATTGTGGAGAAAGATTTGGGAAATAGTACATTACATTTCTATGATTTAAGTGGCAATAAGGTAGTGACGCTCGCTCTTTGAACCTTTGGCATTTCTCTTTTGAATGCAATTTAGAAACATCTTGGCATGTTGGTTCAATGCAAAATCCACTTTAATGCATTGCAGTTATCTAAATTGGGTAGTAATTATTTGCGAGGACTGCAAAGGTTCATCTCCCAAACGTTTCTGTTGTGCATTAGGTACTTTATTCCAGTCCAGAGTGGAAAACTGCATTATCGATCTCCTTCTTATTCGTGAATCAACAACATTCTTGTAAGGATCTCTAAAATATACCAAATGGAAATAAAACAAAATAATATCATTTTGACAATTTTTTATACTTTACATTTCAAAAAACAGGGAAAAAAGTGAACTTGCATTCAATGGACAATCAAATATGTCAAAGAGTTGCTATTGCAATAAACATCAAATCTACCCAAGATAAATTGAGAGGTCAAAACTATTCTGTGATTAAGACACATTTGGTAGGAAATACAGAAAACAGATTTTCCTCTTAGCTACTCTTAAATTACATGTGAATAGAGACTAAATGATATTCTTGCCTGTTCCCAGATTTTCACTAATTATCATGGGCAGATTTCCCCCTTTAAAGAAAGTGGACACTTCGGTTCTAGTTGTGTCAGAAGGACAGAATACTAGGCTCTGGTAACAACTTGGCAATTGGCTTTTAAATTAATTTAGATACCTGATAAATTGTTCATGAAGGCTGCAGTATGGTACTGAGGAAGGCTTGATTATTCCTTGTTCCTCGGTCCTGTGCCACTTTGGATACATCATTCTGTTAGCCAGCTTGGAGGAGCCCAGGAAAAGACTGACTCCAAGTTGGATAACAGAAAACAACATCACCATAGAAGAATAGTTCTAACTTGACCATACCACACCAACCACCTTGCCTTCCCTCCAGACAACTGCAGAGACAGCAGAGAAATTTTGAAGGCCCATCTAATGAGAATCAATGCATTCATCACCTGAAATTATGAGGGAGTTTTGGGACCTACTATGGAAGTACTTGCAATCACTTAGAATCTGACTTATCTGCTGTTTGTGATGAAATCTCAAAAATAGTGTGTAAACTTTCCGGGAAAATAAACTTCAAGAGAGTAGCTCTGAAAATGTTGATAAAGGAGAGAAAAACATGGAAATCTAGAAAGCTAACAAAAACTGATCAATGGTTCCAATAATCTAACAACTGAAGAAGAACCCTCTCCCTATTTGCTCGATTTATTATGGTACATAACAGCATCAGGAAACTTACTAACAGAATGTAAATTGGAGTGGGAACCATTTCTACTTGGTTTCCGACCTGGTTTTGACATGACACAATGGTTTCTTCATCAGCAGTGTTCCAATACAAAAAATATGGCAATTGTGGAAGTTTATTGGGCGGGATTCTCCGTTGGCCGATGCCGGAATCGGGAAATGCCATTCAGCGTAGAATTGGTTTTGATGCCAAAATCATGGTGGGCGCCGGTTTCACACAAAATTGCAATTCTCCGGTGCCTCGACAGCGGCATCAATGCGTTCTACTCCGCATGTACAGTAAATGCCGTCAGCATATAATTAGCGGGCCTGACCCGGTATTCTCCAGGGCCTCCGCGATTCTTTACCCCACAGGGGGAGTTCCTGATGGTGAGGTTCACTTGTGCTTTTAAAAATCGAGAAACAGGAGGGAGACAGAGCAGGTAGGACATGCATGATCGTGGACTGTCATTCCTGACACTGGCCAGGCTGCTGGGAGGAGGGATGGGGGGGACCTGACACTGGCTGTATGGGGTGTCCCCACCCCATGAACCCAACACCCCCCCCCGCACACGCCATACCAACCAACCACCCCCCCCCCCCCAAACCGGCCCCACCCGCCAGCGGAAAATCACAAGGCCCATCACAGTAGCCATGGACAGGGGCCATGGAGCACACCACTGATAAGGGCAGTGCCAGCTGACAGCCCCCCGGCAGCAGCAATGGGATCTGGGCCAGAGGTGCCCCTGGTCACCAATAGGGCCAGGGGTGTGTGGAGGGGACATGCAGCGGCATGGTCCGCAGTGCCAACCGGGGCCACCATGTAGCCCATTGAATCTGGTTGAGAATGGGAGGGAACACACCACGCTAACATGCCGGCCTTTCACCCCCTGCAGACAATGGATATTGGAATTCAGCCAGCAATGGTGGCCTTCCTCCTAGTCGCCGCAGTCCTGGGTGATGTACTGCAGCTGTATGAACTGGAACTGCTTGAGTAGGAAGCAGCAGCAGCGGAACCAGCCCTAGAGGAACAGGAGGCAGCCACTGAGGATGGAGAGTCAGCCGCCCAACAGGCTGAGGAGGAGGAGGTGCAGAGGAGGCCTCGTGTGTACCGGCAGCGCCTGTCATTCAAGGACCTGCAGAACCAGGCATGCCGTCGAAGACTTTGGCTGAGCAGGGGGACAGTGCGACATATCTGTCAGATCATGGCGTACCTGGCATCGTGGGGGAATAGCGGACGATACCCGCTCCTGATGGCCATCAAGGTGACGGTTGCTCTGACCTTTTACGCCACGGGGTCATTCCAGGCGGCAACTAGGGATCTGTCTGATATCTCAGAGCTTGGTGCAGAGGTGCACCCGAGCTGCCACGGAGGCCCTATGTGCCCAGTCGGCTCAATACATCCATTTCAATGTGGGCCGAGCCCACCAGGATGCCCGGGCAGCGGGGTTTGCCACCATTGGCGAGATTCCCGGGGTGCAAGGGGTGATTGGGAGTATGGATATCGCACTATGAGCACCTGCAGATGATAGGCCGCTCTTCACAAACTGAAAGGGGTTCCACACGATGAACGTGCAGCTGGTGTGTGACCATCAGATGTGCATCATGCACGTCTGCGCCGATACCCGGGCAGGGTGCACAATGCCTTCATCCTGGCACACTTTTTTTTTTATAAATGTTTTTTATTGGGATTTTGAACAAAGTATATTTGCCGTTATGTACACAGAATATGATGTATATATATACACACACACACACATATAGAAGAGAAAGGCATACACAAACATATCACAAAGAACAAAAAAAAAAGTAATGATAAAAAATAAAATAAAGTAACTGGTAAGGTATGCACCACCTCAACAGCAGCAACTCTGTACAATTGGCAAAGTTATTTACAACACATAAGTAGGCATCTGTTTGTGTGTTGGTGGGGGGGGAGGGGGGGTGTGGAGACTTGGGGGGGAGGGGGAGGGGGGGAGGGGGGGGGGAGGGGGGGAGGGGGGGGGAGGGGGGGAGGGAGGGGGGGGGAGGGGGGAGGGAGGGGGGGGAGGGGGGGGAGTAGATATGCATTTGGGTGCCGGAGAAACAATTACAGAAGGCAGTACTCGAATGGGTCTGGTGTTGTCATCCTGGCACAGACAATTCCCAGCCTCTTTGAGGTGCTGGGATATGAGGAAGTCATATCCTCAGAAGAGTTGGGAAGTCGGCTCCTGGGTGACAGTGATTATCTACTGAGGCCGTGGCAGGTGATGCCTATCCGGAGGCCACAAATAGACATGGAGACCCGCTACAACACCCATGCCACACGCGACCAGGGCTGTGATCGAGTGGAGCTTCAGCCTCCGGAAGATGCGGTTCACGTTCCTGAGCCACTCTGGAGGGGCTCTCCAGTAAGGCGCTGGCTGGGTCACCCCCATCATGGTGGCCTGCTACGCCCTCCACAACATCACGCAACAGAGGGGCAACGTGCTGGAGGAGGAGGACGAACGCCAGGCTTCGTCTGATGATGAAGATGCGGGGGGAGGGCGAGGATAGGCAGGACATTGGGCCTGGGCAGGCAGGGGAGGCTGCACAACGTGTTCACCAGGGCCAGCATGCACAGGATGCTCTGATCGCCTCCATGTTCACCAACTGGGGGGCAGGGGTAGGACTGGCCAAGGTCACGGACACCGCATCCCACCCCCACACTTCCCCTGGCCAACTACCCCTCCGCCTGCAACCCCATCCGTGATACTTACTTACCTGCCACTACGGGGTGTGGTCCCTGGGTTGGTAGTAACAGCAGGTATAGCCCACCTGCTCTGTGATGAACTCTGGTACTCCGCATTGTTCAACAACGCCTAACACCTGCAAACGGTAGGACCTTCCATCGTTCACCTGGCTGATCCTGCATGCGAGCTGGTCATTCAATCACACTGTGCCATCGAATCCCTGGGGTGACGGAGGTGGGAATGGTAGTGGTGGGGGGTGGTGGGATGGCGATGGGTCATCAGAGCGTTGAGCGCTGGTTGAATTGGGATCCCTGAGCCAAGCCCATCCCCAGTGTCCATCCATCCACACACACACCCCGCCACACCACTCTGTGGCTAGCATAGACAAGCCCACCCCTCACACCCTTCTGACAGCACTCCGAGGCAGGTTGTAACATTGTGCCAGGTGTTCAATGTGGAAAACATATACCCTGATACATGCCCGAGTCACGATCACTAAATTGTGGCCTGCACCTGTGCCAACTTAACTAGTGTCTACTTTTCTGTCCTTACGCCCCTCACGCTGCATCCAGGTGGAACCCTGGATGGTACATCAGGAGCGGAGGCGGTCTGCTGTGATTCACTCCCTGCGATCTTGATCCCCTTTGGCAGGCATCTTCTGGGGCCACTGGGTCTGGATGGGCCCAGCTGCTGCATGGGTGTCACAGGAAGCATGGTGCTGCCCTGTTCGGCCTGTGGCCCAGCAGATGCACCTGGGATAGGGGAACAGGGGAGGCTGGACGGGGTGGGGGGAGGGGTCCAAGGTGCTGCGCTGTTCCTGCACCTCCCATGCGGGAGTCACCGGCACGGGCTACATCACCTCCTCCTCCGGTGGCTCCATGGGACGAGGGTGTGAGTGGAGCTATCCCCGGAGGCTCCCACACCACTGCCAGTCCTGGAGGCCTGCTGTCGTCTCAGCCAGGGTCTGCATGCTCACGGCCATGGAGCACAGGGAGTGGACCATCTCCATCTGGGACTGTGCCACATCACCCATTGACTTTGCCACCCCTTCTTGGTCTGTGCCACATAAGCCAGTGACTTCTCCATCTCTTCTGGGACTGGGCCTCCTCCCTCTGTCTTTGCCACATCGGCCAGTGCCTGGGCAATGCCGCAAACGCTCTCAGCATGGCCCGCTGTGACGGGACCACGCTCAGGAATGCTGCTGCAACATCCAGGTGCCTTTGGCCACTGCCTGCACAGATTGCCCCAGGCCTTCGGCATGTTGATCCATGGCCGAAATCCTCACCCCCAAGACCTCCAATGCGGACACCATCTGTGTGGTGTTGGCCTGGGTGGCACACATGGTCGGTGCCTCCACTTGTGCCTGCAGGTGCTGGATGCTTGTCAACAACCCCTCATGTAGTCCCTGCCGCTGCAACTGCATCTCCACAATCAATGGGGCTGTCCGTTTCAGAAGCACAATAACCCATCTGGATGGTAGCTCATCCCTGGGGCCCTCCAACGTGAGAGTTCCTACCTCCACCTGATGAACCGAAGCAGGTGTGTGATGCGCACCAGAGAGTGTCAGAGGTGTCCCAAAAGCCTCTTCACTTAAGTGCACAACCGAGGTAAATGTCTCGGATGGTGGAGGGTGTTGGAGACAGCTGTGACGGGAAGTCCTGTCATCACTGGACTCGAGCTCCGGGGTGTCCTGGGTCTCGGGGATATGGCTCGCGTCAGTATCCTCATCGCTGTTCGGCACCTGGGGCTGTGGCTGTGGACACCAGAAGGGCCGCCCCAGCACCAGCAGCTCCTGCAAGACAGAAGACAAGACTCATAATTAGACTGCAGGCGGGGGTTGTATGAGGGGGAAGGGTAGTGTTGGAGGGGTGGTTGACACACATGTCAGGGGGAACCGCAACTCAGTGAGGCCTCACTTCCTTGCCGAACACCGATCTCCGCCCCAGCGACTGCCCTTTCCTCAGGTCCGCCAACCACGTCCAGGACCCTCCGCTCCACTGCAGTGAGGGGCCGCAGGTCTGGTGGTCCCCCTCCAGTCTTTTCCCGCTCCTGGCGGCTATGGGCAGTCTTCTCCTGGTGGGGTCGAAAACAGAAAATGCATAGTGTTAGATAGTCCAATGCATGCAATTCATGGAATGGGTAGCTGGTGGCTTCAGTGGCCAAAGCACCCAGTATGATTGCTGACATGTGGTGTATGGTGGGGGGTTGCCGGCATGTGATGCAGGGTGGGGGTTGCTGGCATGTGATGTGGGTTCGGCCGCCCTCCGGGTGGGGGAGTGGGGTTATGAGGGTTGGTGCCAGGGGCACAGTGCTCCCTGCAGACACTAGGCACCCTGAGGAGGTCATGCAGTTTCTTCCGGCACTGTTGTCCGGTCCGGACGGTCTTGATCATGACGCTTACAGCCTACGCCACTTGTCCACAGGCACAATGAACGCCAATGGTTGTCAGCCTCCTTCCTGGATCAGGGTACAGGGTTGCTCACCTCAGGATCTCACACTCGGCATCCGTAAAGCAGAATGCCGCTCTCCTCACTGCCGTATTGTTGGCTGGGATGATATTTGTGTGGGGAATGAAGTGTGTTTATGTGGCTGAAGCTTGTCAGTTTCCTGAGCGTCAATCACAAATCTGGCACCATTTCCCATTGGAATCAATTGTGTTCCATGTGGCGCCGGAGCTACCCCCTCAACGGCCGCTTGATCGGTCCAGCTGCGGCGCCAGCTTTTCTGTCTAAGAAGTCCATGAATCCTGCCCCGGTGTCAACACTTAGCCTCACGAATGGAGAATTCTGCCGATTATTTATCAAAATTCTTCTCATTACTGTTTCCACTGTGCTGAATTTAATATATGGCTGTATAAATAAGGTATTGCAGCTTGTGAGGATCTTTGGTTGGAATTATGAAGCTTTCCATTTAGATAACTTATGCTCATGATTTAGATTTTCTTGATTTCCTTTTCCTTGAGTATTTACTGAGATGGACTTTAAATTGTCACAGTGATGAACACACTTTTTGCACTGTACATTAAATTCCAGTATGTACCCCAGTCCAGAGTTCGGGGTCTTAAGCATCTGGTGCTGCTTCAATTTGCATTGGGACAATTAGCAACAGAAACAAAAAAATTAGACTGCATATTGAGGAACTGGTCTTCCCAATTACATACTTGCCCTTATCTCCTGGTATGTGGCGGACGGCAAAGGAAGCATATTTAAAAAACTGTAAATTTGAACTTGCTCCATAACTGCAGCTGCTTTCATGCATTGAACCTAAACCATTTAAAAAATATCACTACCAAAATTTCTTAGTGTAAATTGAGAGATACTAACTTAGTCACTTTTTTCTCACGTTTCAAAACATCTGAAATAAAATCAAAGAAAGTTTTATTTAAAAATAGGTATTAACTACAATCTTGCAAGGCTTCGCATGCTTGTTTCTCATTGTTCTATCTCAAAGCTTAATGTTAGAACGATAAGCAAAACTTTACACGTCTGTTAAACATGTACATGCAGAGCTGTGCTTGGCATAATTGGAGAGAATGGAGTGTAAAGACAACAAAACAATACCTGAACCAGATTGATTTGTGTTGTATGTGACTGAGTTTCTTAAAATTGACTCAACTTAGAAGATAGGGTGACATTAAACCTTTGGGAAATGAGTTCAAATCTAACCCAACTGATGTGATAGAAGTTTTCCATATCTGCTGTTTGAAGTCAAACTATCTTGAGCAGTTCTGACAAATGGTACAAATCAGATAACATTTTCCCAATGATTTAGTTGGAGAAACCATGCGGATAGATGATACGGGAACAGATATGCAACACTACCTCGTGTAAGAGCTAATCTTCTGCTTTGGGATATCTCTGGGACAGAGTAAGCCTATAACCGTGCCTGGCCTATGGGTGTTTAACACAAAAAGTGAAAAGTATTCTAGCAATTTCACATCTCAACACAATGGGCATGAAAGCTCTCGTAATAAAATTATTTGTAAAATACTGCTAACGAGAATATCCTGTGACGCATAGCATAGTGACACTACATGATGTTGTATTCAACTAGTACTGTACTAGGTAATGAGGATGGATTCATGTGCACAAGATGAATTTCTGATTTTAGCTAGAAAATGCAGCAAGAAAGCGACAGACAATGAAGAACCAGTATTGACAGTGACCCAGTTTGAAAGCAGAGAATATATTTTCTGACCTTTCTGTTCATGAATCGATATCTTCTGACCTAAAATGAAAGATAATAATCAGTAGGATTAGTTAATAACCCTCTTTAGTTGGTAGCATCCACATGATGAAATACAAATAATACTGATTTCCAAGTCTCTGATTTTATGTCTGCAAATTTACTTTTGAATATTCCAGAGACAAGGAGCTGGAGTCTCCGATATTGAGGCTAGGTCCGGAGCATGTGTCTAGTCTTATGACCAAAACGTCAGCGGCGTCTCCCGGACTGATGCTTCACCCGGTGGGGGGCTAGCAGCTGCTCCACGTATAGCCCTTGGCTTTACCTGCCGATACGGGCGGAGAATTGCCGGGTCCGTGCCTGCGCATGGTGGCGCCCTGCGGCGGTCACGCCGACCAACATGGCGGCGGCCACATGCAGACCCGGCCTGCCAGATAGTGCCCTCCTGTAACCCCCTCGCCACCCCTGGACCACCCCTCACCAGTCCCCCCAGCCCCCGCCGAACTCCAACCCCCAGCCAGCGGAGGGCTCCCCCCCCCCCCCGACTGTGGCGGCATTGGACAAAGACTGCAGCCACCACGCATGGTCCATGAAAACGGAGAGCACAAGCGCAACACGCCGTTGGCAAGTAGGTCCATCTAGGGGCGGCGCATCGGGGGAGGGCCTTCAGGTAACGTCCTGAGGCTGTCCCAACAGCATGCGGCGTACTCACCAATGATGCCCTTTTGGACGGGGCGGGGCATCTGGAAAATGGCACCTCCCCCCGATTTTGGCGTCAAAACGGATTCTGCGGCCAATAGCCAAATGTAATTTTGGTGTCGGCAATCGGAGAATCCAGCCCAAGTTCTCTGATTGGGCTCTGTTGAATATTAATTGGGCGGTGTGATATTACCATCAGTATGACTGTTATGACTCATTTTTAAAATAAATTTAGTGTATCCAATTAATTTTTTTTTCAATTAAGGGGGTATTTAGCATGGCCAATCCACCTACCCTGCACATCTTTGGGTTGTGGGGGTGAAACCCACGCAAACACAGGCAGAATGTCCAAACTCCCCATTGACAATGACCCAGAGCCGGGATGGAACCTGGGACCTCAGCGCCTTGAGCCAACAGGGCTAACCCACTGCGCCACCATGCTGCCTACTGTTATGAATCTTGTCCTGGTTTTGCAGTGAGATGCATTTAAGCAATATGGGTGGGTTCTAGCTTCTTGGATGCTAATGGGAGATTTTCATGGGGGAACAGTGCAAATTGTTATAAATCATCCTTGCAATTTGCTAACGCAGGGTCTTGACACTTGTTAGAGAGAGAATGACAATTGGGTGCAGACTGCATCTGGTGCAGCTTAATCGGTCATCTCCAATGCAACTGATTGTCTTCATGTTGGGAACCTATCATTCAAATATCATACACAAGCGCTTAAATAGCTAAAACTTGACACAAAACCAGCTAAGTAAAAACAAAAAGTCCGTCCCCAAAGCTGACCCAATGTCCTTTGCTTTCCAGGATCCCCATCAGACGAGGCCAGGCCGTTCTGGGTCACAGCTCCCCTCCAGACCCTCAGAACAGCCCAGAACAGACCGCCGGGAAAGACATTGACTTCACAGCACTGCTTTCACCAGAACCATCCACCGGGGCAGACTATCACCTCAGTGGGACATGTTAGTAGTCAGGTTCCTGGGTCACGTTCTGGTGCGTACCATACACATGCAACAGCACATTGGTGAAGGCAGTGACTCCCAAGAGAGTGGCCGGTCAGAGGGCTGCCCGTACCAGGGAACAGCTGCCTCCAAGGCAGATACAGACCTCTGGAAAAGATGATCCCATCATTGGTGCAGTACAGATTCAGAGACAGAATTTACAGCAGGGGGTGTCAGCAATATTCCAGTGCCTACAAGTGCAACTGGAGGGGTTCAATTACCTTCAAGCGCATGAGATATTGCCAACAATGTGTGGCATCCAGGCCAACACTGAAAGGGTGGCTTCCGCGGTGGAAGACCTGAAACAAGAAGCCAGAGCCAAGTGTTAGGATATCCAAGGCATGGGGGCATACTGTACTGTCCATGGCTGAGGTGCTGGACAGGAGGACCCAGCCATAGGCGGACATGTCCCAGGTGCAGATGGGCATTGCTGTGGCACTCTAGAGCTTGGCCCACTCAAAGAGTCATGGTTGAGGGCATCAAAAACATTGGTCAGATGTTTACTGACCTTCGCCAGTCACAGAGGAACATGACACAGGCAATGAAGAACATGACTCGTTCACTGAGGGACATGTCCCAGTCACAGACTACCATGGCTGAGGGCATCGACACCATGGTTCAGTTAAGGACGGGCCTCCAGGACTGGCAGGACCAGATAACATTGAGGCCTGTGAAGCTACCCCTCCATCCCTTGGAGTAGCCCGGGGGCCAGTGAGCACCCCGATTGAGGAGGAAGCAAAGGGACCCATCCCAGGACCACAGGGGAGTCGCTGGAACACTGCATCCCTTCTGAATCCTATGTGCCTGACACTTCTGATGTGCAGCCGGCAGAACAGGCTGACACGTCGTCACCTGTGACACTAGGAAGGCAGCCGGGCCCATCCAGGCCTTCCAGAGGACGGCCACCAGGGACATCACAGGGCAGAGGGTGATACAAGCAGCAGGCCAGATCCACTCCTGAAGTGTCACCTGGGGCAAAACCTAGAAGGAGCCTCGGAGGATCAGAAAGATCACGTGCAGTTGGACATAGTGAGTCAGGGGGAAGGGCACCAAATTTGAAATAATGCACCATTGAACACGTTTCCACCACCAGTCCAATCTGCCTCTCACTCTTGTCCCATGGGTGGGAAGGTTGAGCCATGGCTGGGTTTTACATTATGACGGCTTGAGGGGACAGGTGGGGAGAAGGTTCAGGGAGCATCAGAACCATAGACATCCCATAGGCATCCACCCTCACCGAGAAGTGACAGGCCATGGGAGCCACAGTGTGAGACAGCCTGGTATGACAGCATCCCTAGCCCATGAACCCAAAGCTTGCTCCATCTCGCCCCACTACGCCCCCTCTCCCAAAATATGGTGGCCATGAGAAGGAGTCCCCATCACACATCAGGGATCATCTGGCTGGACAGATGTATGTCATCTAATTGACAAGAGTCAGACTTCCAGACAATGAGGTGCACCAAAGCACATCTCTCAACAAGTCACCATCCTCCATCCCGCAGGCAAGTCCCGCTGATACTGCCAACTCAGAACCAACACCCTGACACTGAAATGGCCCTCGGGGGAGGGGGGTGGGGGGCAGAGCAGAGCAGTGGTTGTGGGAAGGGGTGAAAAGCTAAGGAGTGAGCAATATATTGGCCCGATAGTTGGCCAATCAGGAGCTCCCTGGTTCTGCGGCCAGAAGGACTAATTTCCCGGCCTGTCAGGCCGGCTCCATGTTCTCTCCTGGACACATGTCCGGTGAAGCCTGTGTTGTTCCTCGTGTCTTAATAAAGCTCGTAGTCTCAAATGTGGAGAAGATGCTTTATTGTGAATTCGTTCTCTCTTCAGAGCTTAACTTACGGCTACCTCGAATGCTGCCTGCTTGTGTCTGTGTCCTGTTACGAGTTCTGCCTTCCGTGAAGTGTGTCGTCACTTCCTGTCCCTGTGTATATATAGCTCTCCCATGCTCCCTCTAGTGCTTGCTCAGTTGTATTGCATCTAGTCAGATCTACAATCACCACAAAGCCTGCCATTCGTGCCTCTCCTCCAACATGTTGCCCTGCTGCTGCGCATGTTTTGCAGGATGCAGCAGGCTACCACTATACGTTTGATCCTCTGGGGATGTGTTGGCAAGCACACCCCACCAGAGCGGTCCAGGAAGTGGAAGCACATCTTCAACAGCCAATGCACTGCTCGATACTCCTGGTTGCTGAGTAAGCATCATTTTAACGGTTCTCCGCCTCGATCTGGGGCCTTCCGCACAGGTGTCATCAGCCATGACCTCAGCGGGTAAGCCTTGTTGCCCACTAGCCAACCCCTCACCCGAGGGAGCACCTCAAAGGCACCAGGATCCTCCAAGTGCACCAGGATGCATGATTCATGTACGCTGCCTGGGTATCGGGCACAGATGTGCACAATGTACAGCTGGTGATCGCACACCAGTTGCACATTCAGGAAATGCAACTCCTTCCTGTTAATGAAGGGTGCCAGCTGCCGAGCCAATGCTTTAAGGGCGACATGAGTGCCATCAATAACTCCCTGGACCTGGTGCAGGCCAGCAATGGCAGTAAATCCAACATAGATTGAATCCAACAAAGTGGATGGCGATAGCTGCCTGGGCACATAGGGCATCCATCACACCTTGGTTGCACTTGTGCACTTCTGTTTGCAAAATCCCACACATGATCCGCTCAAACCCTGGAACGAGCCAGAGGCACAGATGTTGAGGGCAGCCGTCAAATTGGTGGCCAACGGGAGCAAGTGTCCTCCTAGTCCTCGTGGTGCAAGATCCGCAACCATCTGGCACAGATGACACACAGTCTCCTTGGTGAGGTGGCATCAATGGTGGCACACACGGGCCGGCAGCTCCTCAAAGGGTGAGGACTGGCGGTAAAAACATGGCTTGATGTGGGCCTGCCTTTGTATCTCCTCCTCGACCTGGTGGAAGGCTGGCTCTTGAGCCTCACTGGCTGGTCCTGCTGTTCTGGGGCAGGCTCCTGTCGTGCAGGGTCTTCTCTCGGATGGCACTGGCACTCTCACCACCGTGCACTTGCGCTGGCGCAGCAGCCAGGTAGATAGCGAGCATGGCAGACTGAGTTCCAAATTCCATTTCTGTGGGGGCTGTCAGCAAAGTGGTGCTTCCACTGACCATCCAAACCCCCCAAATTACATGATCATCCTGAGTTTGACTGCTCAGCGACCCTTAAATTCTGCCGTACCCAGTCCACTAGTGAGACTGTTACTCTGAGAGGGGCTGTGCGTCAGGGACGGTTCCAATGGCCGGGCACCGGTGATGTGTCCTTTTGTGTGGTGTCAGCTCTGTTAATTCCCTGCTTCCTCTGCTGTGGAGCTGCGCATCTGAGGAGTGCAATGAGGACTCCTAACACCTAGTGGTTTAGCAATTGAGCATTATCATGCACATCCCCTGCTGATACATGAGGGTTTCCAGATGGGCGGGGTAGATGGATATCTACATAATCAGGGGACCTCGGAGCATTTCCAGGATACTGGCAGCAGCCAGCAGTTTAAACAGTCAGGAACCTGTAAGTAACATTTAAGGGATGAGTTGCTGGTCTTTTACACCAATAACGGGACATTCAGCTATGGTAACCCCATCCTGAGGGAGACACCCCAAGTCCACACCCTTGCTACCAAGTCGACCCCCATTAGTCCTGGAGCTCCAGACATACACGCCTCAGTAAGCCTGAGGGCAATGATTAAGGTACTCACCTCCTTGCTCCCCTTCAAAGGCAAGACCATGGCGCCAAATCCCCATTTGCAAATACTTGCGGCAAATCATGCCCGTGTAACTCAGGGCTGGGAGGGTGGACCTTCGGGCTTCCATTGAATGCTAAGGAGCTGTTTGCATGTTCCCGCCGCTGGCCGGGTCTGGAATCCTGCTATGGCCGGTGGGGCGGGAGCAGAGACGGGGGAGAGGGGGTGTGCCACTTGGCATCAATCCCGCTTTTGGTCTGAAGCGGGATTCTACGCCCGATCGAGATTCCCGATTATAGCAGTGGGGAATGGAGAATCCCGGCCATTGTCTTTCAGAATGAAATGTTGCCATCTAGTGGAAATTTATATGAGTCGTAATTCTCACTTAGTTTAAGTTGTCAAGAAGTCATCCACAAACGTTTCAGCTATTAATAAACATTGGATAATCAAAATTCTTAAGAAATAGGAGCGGAGTAGGTCATTCGGCTGATCAAGCCCACTCTGCCATTTAAGAAGATCATGGCTGATTTTATGGGTTTGCCAGTACATTTTAGCCACAATAAACTTTTCAGATCCTCAGGGCCTTCCAGTGATTCCCAAAAAGTGCCTGACTCTTTCAGTGCAATCACTATCATAAGGCAAACATGCGCAGCAGCCAATTTATGCAAAACTTTAACTGAAGAACAGAAACTTAGAGGAGTGAAGGATGGGATTTTCCGTTCTGGAGACTAAGTGCTCCTGCCAGCGTAGAATCCGGGACTAGTCACTGTTGCCTCTGGGAACGGAGACCAGTTGCGGGTCGCTCTCCTTAACCATGCAAATATGTGCATGGTGGAGAGCTCACCGGATTCTGCTGGAATCCCGGTATTAGGCCGCCAGTTTCAGCGGGCAGCCGGATCCGGAGGTCTGGCGGCAGACCACCCACATTATAATCCTGTCACACCCCCCCCTCTGACAAATAGGGGCATCCACCCCTCCACCATGAGCCCCCCTCCTACATGCCTGAGGGTGACCCTACCCCTCCCAACCAGCACCCCCAAACCTACCCATCATATCCCTGATCAGAGACCCCATCAGACACTCCACCCCGATCTGAGACACCCCCAGTAGTCACCCCTGCCTGAAAAATGAACAACTGCCCAGGCAGTACAGTGAAAGATCATTGCATTTTAACTGACCCTTCCCTAATACCTGCTGCCTCAGACAAAAGTGTTTCAAGCAGTAGCTGTTACATGTGTCAGAGGCTTCCTTAAAAGCCAAGTACACTCAGAAGGGTTTCAAATCCCTTGACAGCTTTTGAAATGCAACTTCCATTTAATTTCACACAGCAATACATTGCACTAGCCATTTTTTTCTCAGCTCACTCATTCCTGGCACAGGGCAATTGATCATCTTCCTTGCTGGAATTCAAAACCGGGACCCCATAGCATTGCTCTCGGTCTGTGGTTTACTAGCTCAGTGACCCATCATTAGGCCACAGGAGGAAGCCAATGTTTTAGACAAATATTTGGTGGATTGTTTATCTATCTTTCCCTTCACACTTGAATGCTTATCGAATACCCAGCTTTGATGCTAACCACAATGTTTATAAAAACTCTTGTTATGATTGGCAGCTCCTCACCACTTCAAAAGCAGCTAAGTGATTTCACTTCCTGTTATTCACAGCAGAAAGTACTTGGTCACGAGGTGGGGGGGGGTGAGGAGTGATGTATGGAGGTGGGCGTGGAGTGATGCGGTGGGGTGGTCTGATGGGGGCAAATGATGGGGGGGTCGATGGGGGAGCGGGTCGGATCACACTCATACATGCATGCTGTGGGTTTGGGAGGCACCTCAGTTATGCACAGGTCCCCTTGACTCACCTTGGGATCCACCGCTTCAGGCCTATGCTGGGGAGAACTTGCATCAAAGCTTGCCCAGTAGATTTCCTGCTCTGGGGATCAGTGCGTAGTGGGGTGGGGTGGGGGGTGGTGAATAGGGCTTCAGCCCCTTAGTTATACTGAAATGGATGCTAATCACTGAATTTCATCTTCCTGCCAGCAAGGGGTGGGTAGTGCGCTGAGGCCGCCGCCTTGGAATCAGAGCATGGCATTTTTGGGTATGCTCCATTCTCCACCCAATCGGGAATCCTGATCACAGCTTTGGGTAATGAAGAACCCACCCCAACATGTTCATCGGTTCGTATGCTGTTGGTATTGGATTGAGCCACAAAACTAGGAGAATTCTCTGCGCTTCATCTCATACGTGATGGGGTGTTCCAATGTCCACCTGAACAGTCAGATGGGGCCTCCGGTTACCCTTGGAACAGCTGAACTTTTCCTACCTGTCAGTTTGGTATGTTTGTACAAGGGGCCTGTTGCATAGTGTTTATCTAACGAGGATAGGAATGGAGTGAGTAGCTAGGGAACGGAGTTTGGAGCAGTGACTGAAAACAGTAACTTCAGTTTTCTCAGTATATCATTGGAGGAAATTTATGCTCATCCAGTATTGGATGTTGCACAGGCAGCCTGACAATTCAGCAATAGTGGCTAATGTGACTCAGGGCCTGAGGGGGAAATAGGATAGAGACAAGAATAAATCCTTGGGGATACCACAGAGGCAATGATGCAGCCATTGCAAGTGACTCATAGAATTTACATTGCAGAAAGAGGCCATTCAGTCATCGAGTCTGCACTGGTCCATGGAAGGAGCACCCTACTTTAACAATCAGTGATTCTCTGGCTTTGATTAGATAGTTAAGAATAGGACCAGGTGAGAACAGTCCCACGCAGCGAGACGACAGGGGAGGCATTGGAGAAGGATGGTGTGGTCAACGACGTCAAGATGGATGTGGAGAGGACTTCCGGTGGCGGCTATTAAGGAGTAGGTCGCACATATGGTGGCTCCCACTCGGGTCGGAATTTTGGACCTTTTTCCCCGATTTTCTGTCGGATCTGAAGTGGAAAATTGATGTTGGATGCAACTGTGATGAGGAATCCTACATCAGTGCATTGAAAAGCGGACCAGGAGTGCTTGCAAAGGAAGTAATAGGTGAACAGAGAAGGCTTGGGCTGATACTGCAATGGGAGAAAGCGTGGTGGACGCCCGGAGTTGTGGCTCAACGACCCAGTGGTCGACGGAGCAGCTGATGCAGTTTATACAGGAGGGCTTCGCCAAGCAGATACAGGAATGCTTGGACCTGATTAAGGAGTCAATTGCACGGCTGGAACTCAGACTGGATGCTCAAGATCGGGCGATCCAGAAAGTGGAGAAGGCACTGACTGAGCAGGAGAAACACCAAACAGCAGTGGAGGTGGAGGTTGGGATGCTGAGAGACCAACAGAAAAGGCTCCAGGAGAAGGTGGAGGATCTAGAAAACAGGTCCCACCGGCAGAGCCTGAGAATCGTGGGTCTCCCAGAGGGATCCGAAGGAACGGACGCAGGGGCATACATAGCGGGTATGTTTGAGAAGCTACTGGAAGAGGGGACATTCACCCGACCCTTGGAGGTGGACAGGGCGCAGAGATAGTGAGGAAGCCGCGTGTAGGTGGCCCCCCGAGAGCGATGGTGGTGAGATTCCACAGTGTATTCTATGGTGGGCTAGGCAGACACAGAACTGTAAATGGGAGAACAGCTTCCTGCATATATATCAGGATCTGAGCGCAGACATGGCCAGGAGAAGAGCAGGGTTCAAACAGATAAAATCAACCCTTTTTAAGAAGAAGGTAACGTTTGGACTACTGTATCCAGCCCGTCTCTGGGTTACTCACAAAGAGCAACATTTCTATTTCGAGTCACCCAAGGAAGCGATGGACTTCGTTAGAAGCAAAGGGCTGGTAGCGGACTGAGCATTTGGACTGAACTTTGCTGCAGTGTTCATGTCTTTTTTTTTCTGTTTCTTTTTTGTTACATTTTTGAAAAAAGAAAGAAAAGTTTTTGTCTTTGAACGTTACTTGTAATGCCTTCTATATCAATATGGGGTCTGCGGACGAGCTGCTGGAGTTAAAATTTGCATTGGCACTGATGGGGGTTTGAGGTGTAAATGTTCGATGTTGGATCTTCTGATTTTCTTTGCGTTTCTTTTGGGCAATTAGGTTGGGATTGTTTAAGTTTGCATATGTGTGGGCCCGAGCGGGTGGGGGGCGGGGGGGGGGGGACAATAGGTGGGAAATTGGTTGCCGGCATGGGCCCACTTAACAAGACCTCGTGGGTTTCTCGCTGCAAATGACAGCTCACCAGCAGATTCGCCAGGACCATGCTCGCCAGCACCCAGCTAACAAGGTTGAGCAGCATGAAAGCCCATGCTAAGACAGTGCTCAGCCAACCCCAGCCTTCTCGCAACAATGGCCCAGAAGACCGGCCTCAAGAATCGGGGATGTGGGCCTGGGAAGCTGTCCTTTTAACAGCCATAAGACTGAAAAAAAACTTTAAACAGAAGCACATCAGGTTAAAGTCATTACTGAGAGCAGTTATAAGTTTTAAATCACCAAAGGATCGATTTATAGTTTTTAAACACCCATTTCTTAAAGGTACTCCCACATGACACATGGGAGTGGCAAGCAGCTGGCTGCCTTCACCTCAGATGTGGCATCCTTGGGACACACCTAGACGTAATGGGAGAGCTCGGAGGGCAAAGCACATTGAGGATCACTGACAGCAGTGGGGGACAGGGTGTAGGTAGGGGTGAGGGGGCTGAGGGTAAGGGAGGGGGGCACAATCGAGTAGGCGGGGAACTGTCAAACACAATAAACATCTTTGTGCACAACCAGTATGATGCTTCTCTCACTTTCTTCTGCAATGCGGGCCGAACTCTGAACCCTTGACCCATTTCTCCAGGAATTTCCCCCTCCCATGTGACTCACCCACCCTCTCGTCATGGACATGTCCCCAGAGCTGTATCCCATCCTCTAGGTCTTCGGATGTTGCCAGTTGCGTGTATGGTGTTGCCTCCCGCAGTGTTCAAGCACAGTGTCCATGCATCAAGGTGTAGTTGGGATTCTCGGAACGGCTCCCACATGGTACATGTCCAGCCCACCCACCAGGATCCACTTAGGTTGTGTGAAGTGCTCACTTAACCAAGATTGCTAATTCCCGATAGCCTTCACCCTTCACCGCATGGCCAGAGGCCTCGGCAGTCGGTGGAGGTTATGGGTGGTCGGTGGGGCAGACAGGCAGGGACAAGGGCTGCCCCAGGAATGGGTATACATGATCAAGTGTTGTCATGCGTAGTTGCCCCCCCTGTTGACACCCCCCAGTCCCCCTCACCCTCCCATGGCGGCTCACCCCCAGCTGAGCGTTCCCCATCCCCAGCCGAGGGTCCCCCACCCATTGCCGAGCACTGGGGTGGCAAGCCCAACACCCTGGGATCTTTGCTTGTGAGCCAAGATGGCTACTCACTTCCTCGGCTCCCCACAGAAGCCCTTCCGCCAGGTTCACGTTTTTAAAAAGGAGCACTGATCGGCGCCAGCGTGACTACTTGCTGGGGTGGCCGCTGAATGTCGGGAGGCCGTTGGACATGGGGTGGCTCCCATTAATTGTATGGAAATGGGGCTTAAGTGATGATAATTTGTTTCTTGCCACACTACGTCAAGAGCCCAATTTTGCTGGTTGTATCAAACTGTTTGGCGCCTGGCGCAGTCCTCGATTTTGGCCTCTCCCGCTATTCACCGGCCTCATTTCGCTTGAGCGAGAGCCTAACAAGTCTGGAGAATCGTGCCCATAGAATATCCTTTGTGACTTCGATACAAGCTCTTTCCATACTGTGGCAGATGGAAGAACGTGATTGGAGGAATTCAAACATGGAATCGGATAAAATATAGGAATGGATTTATGAGGTGGCAACATATTCAAGGATTGTGGAGAGGAAAAGAGCATAAATAACAAAAATATCGAGGTTTTTGTTGAGGAGGGCTGGTGATGGTATATTTAAATGAGAGAGGGAAGACAGTTGAAAAAAGTGAATTGTACAACATCAGCTAGCATAGGGCCTGGAGGGGACGTGATGAGCAGCTTAATGGGAATGGGTTTGCAGGAACAGGAAGTGGGTCTCATGAAGAAGATATCCTCAGAAAGGGCACGAGAGGAGACAGGAGAGAAACTGGCGAAAAAAAGCATATTCTAGATTGGGCAGCATGGAATGACATTTGGCCAGGTGTGCTAGTGGAAGGCAGCTGATTCTCCTGTCTCAAGCTTCGGGACAAAGTTGTCCATGAGCTCCTCACGCTTGTTGGAGCTGAGGATGGAGGGGACAGAAGAGAGAAGTTTGCCATAGAGAAAAAAAGCTGGGATTATCTTTGCATTCTCGGATGATCCTGGAATAAGAAGCAGGTTTAGCTGAAATGCTGGAGCCCATTGTCAGGACCGTTCAGATCTGGCAGTGGATGGCTAAACCAATTGTCCACCATATCCTTTCATGTCTGTGTCTCTTGGACTAAAGGGAGTGGAGACGAGGATCACACCACAGGGATTGGCCAGAATGTGAAAAGTAATGGTTGTAAAAACTAATTTCATTCACAAATGCCCTTTAAAAAGGAAATCTGCCATACTTACCTGTTCTGGCACTAATGTGATGGCAGACCCACCAGAATGTGGTTGATTCTTAAATGTTATCTGAAGTGACCTAGCAAGCCACAAGGTTGTCAAAAAGATGGCTCATATCCACATCCTCAAAGGCAATTCGAGATTGTGATGTGGGCTGGGGTTGCGATAGGTGGAGTAGAATTTTTCCACTTCAATAACTCTCTGTCCAGATATAATATAACGGTGAATGTTTACCTACAGGTCTTCATTCACTCGCCAAAACAGAAAAAGGGAAATAAACATTTTGCTTGTCAGTGAGCTAAACTTTACACACTGGTCTGCACGCAGCAAGTCCCTCCACTCTCCAAGACAGCCTCCTCTCATCCCCCAGTGGGGTTCACCTCAACAGGGCTCAATACTCTTCTTATATAGCCTGATCAGGCTGCACAGCTGATTCTCGTTGCACCCATTCCTCATCAGTCTCCCATGTGACTTCCTGTGGCCACCTTGGTAGAGAAAGCTCTTATCCAGAAACTGCAGCAAAGTACTGTCCTTCCAGCACACAACCCTGGTGACACCACAAGATAAATGCTCACCTTCCCCACATCCAAGCCTGTGGCACTGTGGGCTGCTCAGCTATACATGGGAGGAAGAAGAACGGAAGAACTATACTGCGACGAGATTCCATAGTCAGGGGATCAAACAAGCATTTCTGTGGCAGAAAATAAGAATTCAGGATGGTGTGTTGCCTCCCTGTTGCCAGGGTCAAAGGCATCATGGAGCGACTGCAGGACATCCTTTGGGGGTGGGGGGTCAGCCAGAAGTTGCAGTTCACATTGGTACCAACAACATAGGTAGCAACAGGGATGAGGTCCTGAAGGCAGATTTCAGGGAGTTAGGAAGGAAATTAAAAAGCAAGCCCTCAAGGATTACTCCCAGTTCCAGTGCTAGTGAGCATAATAGGAGGATTAGTCAATTAAATATGTGGCTGGAGAAATGGTGTAGGAGGGAGGGCATCAGATTTCTAGCAAGCCTGACAATTTTGGAGAGTTAATAGTTTTCTTACCTTCTTGCTTGCCCTCAACAACTATGGTGATCAAGTCTCGCCTGTAAATACTTGCACCAATTCACACCGCTTGGCTTCTACCTGCGAAGGGCAAAGAATTCTAGAGGGGTGGAGCATGAAGTGTCCAAGCCAATAGTGATATTAAAATCCATGCAAATGACGGTTTTGCATGGACCCGCTGGAGCAGGGTGCAAACTTCGATTTTGTCACCAGCAATGGACTGGAACATGTCGTCAAAATTGGTTCCGGGCACAAAAACCAAGGGTTGGGTTCTTCGGTCGGTGGCGCCAAAATCGTGTTCGGCGAACGGCCGGAGAATCCAAGTTTCCAACCAAATCGGGGGCGGCGCTGCTTTTGCGATGCCCCTCCCCCTCCAAAGCGGCGTACTCTAGGAGTACACCGTGCCACATATAGACGTCCTCAGGGCATTGCCTGAGGCCCGCCCCCCCCCAATGCTCCACCCCCGACCGGCCGAGTTCCTGATGGCGTGGGTCTCTAATGGTCTCATCTGTCGGGAACTCAGCATGGCAGCTACGGACTCAGTCCAGCGCTGCCACAGTCGGGGAAGGGCCGATCCGCGGGCAGGGGGGACATGATTCGGGGCCGGGAGGGGTCCAGGGCAAGCAAGCTGGCCAAATGGGGACACTATTTCACGGGCCGAGTCCGCCACGTGACACACCATGGACCCAGCAATTCTCCGGGACGTATCAGCAGCTAGAGCCAGGTGGTCTACATTGCCGTCCTGCTAGTCCCCAGCAAAATGCGGAATTGGTGGTCGCTTTGTGTGTAAAATGCCAGCTTGGGGACAGCCCAGAATCGGAGAATCCAGCCCCCATTTATTCAAAATCACGCGATTCTCTGCCTGATCATGATTCGCACTTCTGAAAATGAAAAATGAATGAAAATCGCTTATTGTCACGAGTAGGCTTGAATTAAGTTACTGTGAAAAGCCCCTAGTCGCCACATTCCGGCGCCTGTCCGGGAGGCTGATACGGGAATCGAACCATGCTGCTGGCCTGCTTGGTCTGCTTTAAAAGCCAGCGATTTAGCCCAGTGAGCTAAATCAGCCCCTGGCATCGTTAAGCAGAGAATCCAGCCCAAAATGGCTGCAAATTTGCATTTCTGAAGAAGGGACCTCAAAAGGAGGCCAAAATGAATCATTTACTCAGCGTGTCTAGTTGAAGGTGGTTGTAAACACTTCAACTGTGTCTTTTGTAATCATGTGCTGGGCTCAGCCATTACTGACGATGGGGATAATCATCAGGGCCGGCTCAAGGTACCGGCAACTCGGGCAGTCGCCCGGGGCGCCATGTGCTTGGGAGCGCCATCAAGGAGTGCGTGACAAATTATTTCATAATTTTTATGTAATGATTACAAAATACGAAGAATTTTAGAGTATGTATAAGGGCGCCGAAGTTCAGCTTGCCCGGGGTGCCAGCAACCCTAGGGCCGTTTTTGATAATCATGCAGCATTCTCCTTCTGTCAGTTGTTTGATTGTCCATCAGTGTTCAGGACTGGGTGTGGCAGGACTGCAGAGCTTTGTTCTACATTCATCAGGGTTGATTCTCTTGGATCAATAGTAACAGTAGAGTGAGGGATATGCCATGTCTTGATGTTACAGGTTGTGGTAGAATCCAGTTATATTGCTGCTGGTGGCCCACATGTGCGGATCCAAAAACATTTCCCCTATAAAAGTAATGGTTATTACGGAGGTGAGCCAAGTTCTGCAATAAAACATTGAGAGAGAATCCTCATTGAAACAAGACAGTTTAGGAAAGGCAGATTTAAGGAACACGGGCCTCAAGAACACTCAGGCGGGATTCTCCATTCTCCGCTGCTGAGATTGGGAATCCTGATTGCCCATAGAATGGAGCGTCGGCCAAAAAACTGATTCAACACCAGGTAGCAGACCCGTCCCCAGACTCCACTCCCATGCTGCTACCCGTAGCGAGCAACCTGCCTTGTCGGGAACATGCAAAGTGCTGATTTGCCTGCATCAGCATGAAATCAACGGGCTGGAAGCCCTGCTCTGACTCCCACAGCGGGGAACCCACCAGGTGGATTTTGATGTAAGTATGGTAAAGCGCAACCCTGGTGTGGTGGATCCCTATGGGACATCAAGGGGGGGGGTGGGTCACCCCATTGCTAAGGTGCCCCTTTGCCACAGCCAGTCTGCAGAGGGGAGGAGTCCCGAAATGTCCTGGGGGTAGGGTGGGTGAGGGCTATGGGTGAGGGCTTGAACCCAGGACCCTCCACTGGGATGGGGGTGCCATGTCTGTACTGCACCTTCAACCCTGGGCAACCTGAAGATCACCTTGGCATAGTGACCTCAGGCAGCCCTCTGTTCGACAGCATCATCCTGGTCTGACTTTTCAAACTCTGAAGTGGCCTCATCACCCTGAACTGATCTGCCTGACAGCTGATGAGCAGACCAGACAGTTCAGTGAAGAATCAGTTCAGGAACATCTTTCCCTTTCCTAACATCTGCTCCCTCAGCCCTATGCCTTTGAAACAGCAGCTTTTGAAGTGTCAGCGCTGATGTGTTGTCTGTGTTGGTCTAACATCGACTGCAACTGGATGCAGTAAAACGAGAAACAGGCTTCCGACACAGCAGATGGTCCAACACTGTTTTATTGAACCTGTTAATTGCTGTACATAATCTGCTGTGGGTTGACACTCTATTAACTAACTGATAACCTCCCACTGGGCTTGACCAGACTAGCTCTCTATCACATGGTGATGATGTTTATTGGCCTGTGCACTGTGACTATCTCCCTGTCCTGTGTGAGAGAGAGCCTTAATGCCCTGTGTGCTTTATAGTGGTGGTGTCCTGTCTGGTGATTGGTTGTTCTGTGTCGTGTGTGTTCATTGGTTATCTTGTGTGTCAATCACTGCCTGTCTGCATCTCATGATATACATGAGTGGATATTATGACAAGCACCTTCCTAAAAATCCCTTAAAAGGCTTCAAATTCTCTGAGATCCTTTGAAATGCTAAGCATCGATTCAATTTTACAGATCAGTACCTTTCACTAGCCTGTGATTGACAGCTTAATGGTTCAGACACAGCTGCTAGGGGCTTTGTTTATTTATCTTTCCCTTCATCTCAAGTACTCTCCATTAATCCTAACCACAATGTTTATGAACACTTTTGTTATGATTGACAGCTTCTGACCACTTCAAAGCAGCTAATTGCTTCCTCCTTTGTAACTGCAGTTAGCATTATTGAAGTGGTCAGGAGCTGTCAATCATAACAAAAGTGTTTATAAACATTGCGGTTAGAATCAATGGAGAGTACGCTGGGATTGGGGGCTCATTCAAAATGGCAGCCCGAGACCGGGAAAGGAAACCTGCGTGCTTGCCGCCATGCATGAATTTTCATGGCAGAGGTAGGGGACTAGCGTCTGAGTGAAACTCCTCACGCCAGTGGAAACCAGTCTTGATTCTCTGCTGACGGGACCCCTTAAGACTCTGAAACGGAGAATCCCACTGTCAGATTAAATGTATAAGTAGCTCTCAGCCTTTAGATGCCTGGAATTTGATTTATTAAATAATCCTGTGTAGGAGCTTATCTGTGATGAATTCCAAACTGACATTTATTTATTTTAACATAAACACTTCTATTCCTTCTAATCCTGCCATGCTCACAATCCAGTCTCATCAATGGTCAGCAAACAGTGTTACAGGATACGCAACAGTAATTATGAAGGCACTTTTAATAAATTATCCATCAAAATACAGTTGCAAAATTTGCAGCCATTGTATTCTTACATGACAAAAACAAATTCTACATATTAATTATAATAATTTACTTAAGTAATAGACTAGTTCTCACCTCGATAACTTTTATTTGGTGTTATCTCTTGAACAGTGAAATATGGTTTCCTTTGCCCAAAAGCCAAAGATTGATGGATTCGGAATCGATCTTGGTTGTAGTTACCAAAAGCGATATCCCGCTCCTTCTGGGTAATAACTGTACAAGTAAGGCAGAAGTATGTACTGGGACTTCAACAGTAATCAGAATTTAGAACTTTCAAAGCTAAAGATGTTTATTGAATAACTAACTCTGTCTATCAAGCAGCTGTACTGAAGGCAGATGATAGATGACATACAAGCGATAATCATGATCCTGCGTCAAAGGATTATTGAATAAGTCTGAAAGAGAATGAAATTTACGAATTAAAATTACACCAGGAAAAGTGAAATTACTGGGCTGGATTCTTCACTGTTGGGATTCTCGGTTGCACTGGCAATGCACCCACTCCTCAGAATTTCCCGATGGCGTGGGGTTGCCCACAATGGGAAACCCCATTGGCCGGCTGGCGGGACGGAGAATCCTGCTGTTGGTGGGGGCGTGCGGGGTGGAGAATCCTGCCCACTACGTTTATGTTCACAGCTTGATATTTAAATGCTCAAGAATGTTTTGATTCTTTGATAACTCAGGAAGAAAGTTTCACTGTTTTCATTTGGTGCAAATGTTTCATAAAATGGGAGAATTTTCAATCTTCCTTAGATTCGTGGAACAGAGAATTGAAAACTTGACACTGTTGTTCAAATAAAGCTGTAAATATAAGCCCAATAACTACAGGCCAGTTAGTTTATCTTCAATGGTGGGGAACTTCTAGAAACAATAATTCTGGACAAAATTAACAGTGACTCAGCCAAATGCAGGTTAATTAAAGAAAGCCAGCATGTATTTCTTCAGGGAAAGTCATATTTAACTAACTTGCTAGAGTTTTTGAAGAAATAGCACAAAGATGTGGTGAAGACAATGCAGTTAATGTGGTGCAAGACATCCAAAGGCATGTGGTACAGTACCACATAACAGACATGTGAGCATACCTCATGGAATAAAAAGGACAGCAGCAACATGGATAGAGAATCAACAGAAGAGAGTAGTAGTTAATGGATATTTTTCAGGCTGGAGGAAGGTTTGTAGTGGAGTTTGCCAAGGGCCAAATCTGGCATCCTTACTTTTCCTGATATATATTAGTGACTTAGATCTTAGTGTACAGAGAACAATTTCAAAGTTTGCAGATGATACAAAACGTGGAAGCATTGTGAACTGTGAGGAAGATAGTGTAGAACTTCAAAAGGACATAGACAAATGGGAGGACAAGTAAAGATGAAGTTCAATATGGAGAAATGTGAAGTGATTCATTTTGGTAGGAAGAACATGGAGAGAAAGTATAAAATTAGGGGCACAATTCTAAAGGGATTGTAGAAGTAGAGGTATCTGGGTGTATATGTGCGTAAGTCGCAGAAGGCAGGACAGTTTGAGAGAGCAATTAATAAAGTATACAGTATCCTAGGCCTTATTAATAGGGGCGTAGTATGATTAAGGAGGTTATGTTGAACTCGTATAGGACACTAGTTCATCCTCCGCAAAGTATTTCATCCATTTCTGGGTGCCACACTTTAGGAAAGATGTGAAGGTATTGGAGAGAGTGCAGAAAAGATTAATGAGAATCCTCAGGGATGAGGAACTTCAATTATGAAGAATGATTAGAAAAATTAAGACTGCTTTTCTTGGAGAAAAGAAGATGGAGAGGAGATTTGATAGTAGCACTCAAAATCATGAAGGGTTAGGGCAGCACGGTGGCCAAGTGGTTAGCATAACCGCCTCTCGGCGCTGAGGTCCCAGGTTCGATCCCGGCTGTGGGTCACTGTCTGTGTGGAGTTTGCACATTCTCCCCGTGTCTGCGTTGGTTTCGCCCCCACAACCCAAAAATGTGCAGAGTAGGTGGATTGGCCACGCTAAATTGCCCCTTAATTGAAAAAAATAATTGGGTAATCTAAATTTAAAAAAAAAAAATCATGAAGGGTCCGGACTGAGTAGACAGAGAGAAACTGTTCCCACTTGTGAAAGGGTAAGGGATGAGAGGGTGCAGATTTCAAGCAATTGGTCGAAAAGACATGAGGAAAACCTTTCCAGACAGCGAGTGACTAAGGCACTGCCTGAGAATGTGGTGAAGGCAGGTTCAATTGAAGCATTCAAAAGGGAATTCAAATATTATTGAAAAAGGAAGAATGTGTGGGGTGATGGGGAGTAGGTTCACAAAGTGAACTGTTCTTTCGGAGCCTTGTTAATGGCTCAGCTAATAGCAAAATATTAAACATATATCTCAATGAGTTATCAAATGAAGATCTTCATTAAAAGCTAACCAAGGAAATATGTATTTCTGATATATCAGCAATAAAGTTTAGTGGAGTGATACAGACCAGGGAAGTTATAGGTTTGATTTCCTATCTGTTTTGTGTTAGTTGACTTCATATACAATGATACTTAAGTCCTACATGATTAAGTTTATTCTATATCTGTAAAGATCGTCATTTGACACGTACTGTTGAGATGTTACTTGCCAAAATTCAGATATAAAGAAATGTAGCCCAAATGCAGAGACATGGACTATTGTACTGTAGAAATGAGTTCAAATCCTTCTTAGTGACACCCAGATCTCATGAATGAACAAATAATTTAAAAATGGATTTAACAAATGATTCTTAAAACAAGATTTTGACAAGCTTTCGTGATATAAAGTGGCGAATTTCCTGCTGTGTTGCAACTGGCACAATCCCACTACATCGGGAGAATAGTGAGAGAGCCCCTAAATGGGGTTCACGCCAGGCGCCGATTAGTATGCGGTGCTCCCAGCCTGCTACAGTTGACATAGCCTCGTTCACACCCAGTTATAACAGCATTTAAATATGGTGGGCGCGATCTAACGGGACAACAACAGGAAATACTGTGAGTCAGAGTCAAATCACACAAATAAAGTGAGGGAAAGAAAGATTAGATTAACAGAAAAAAAAAGAGCAAGAGGAAAAGTGAGAAAAAGTCTTTAGGAACAAATTAGTACCTGCAGGAATGAAACTCCATGATTTCAATTGTTCCCTTTCTGGGCTGGAGTGGTTGAGTGGCATTACAGTAATACATTTTTTCATTTAAAGGGTCCTACTGTTATTACATGGGAAACATAGGCCAGGACTTTACCAAGTCTTCCCATCCAGCAGGATATTAGGGTCGACCAAAGTAAACGGCAATTTAAATTGCCCACCACAGCCACCAGGGGGAGAAATGCTGGGACAGGGTTGTAAAATCCTGGCCATAATTTTCTGTAGTCAGGTTAATTTATTTTTAACGGTGTAAATGCAGCAATTTATTGATAATAATGGGAGCTTGACAGCAAGCTGCTGCTTCTGCAAGACAAAAATTCCTGGAGATTTGCAACTCAATTTACCTCTTCCTCACCACACATTATTCGCACACTAATAATAGCATTCACTTTAAACCAGTCATCATTCCTCCAAACTATTCTGGGCCAAACTGTTATATGTTAAGGGGGAACAATTAAAAATCATAGCTGAAGGCAGTTTAACGTTAACAAGTAGTGTGACAAAAGAAAATGTCTGTAAAGTTCATCATTAGACAGGTAAAGGGTGTCAATCACCTGGTCAACAGTCAGTGATCCCTAATGGGGCTGCATAACATTACTTTAACTTTTGTATCGGGTGCTTGTGGCTATAACTTAACCTGGTGTTCGGAGTTTTGTTATTGACAATCATATTAGTTAATCATTAAGCAGCAAAACTAGTTGCACTTATGGGTGTAGTTGCTCCTCCCTTCTGCCAATCAACTGATGGGTGACGCCGTGCCATAGTAAGATGGCGACAAGCCTGTAAACATCTTAATGCGTGTTCCAATAAGTTTACGTTTGTTTGCACCAAACCTGCTCCTGCCTCAAGTTATCACACTGGCGACAAGGATGAATTAGACTGATGCTTTGCCTTAGTTGCTACGAGTATCACAAACTTCAAAAACCAGCAGAGAAGTTTTAAAAGTTTGGCAGGCTTCAAGGGGATTACAAAAAGAGTGCAGGAAATAAAGGAGGGGAAAAAAAAACACCTGCTGATTTGCAAAGAATGGAATAAAGGATTGCCGGGTAGTCCAACAAGTCGCTGCAGTGTTTGTTTTGAATCAGGACACAGTTTTAAAAGTTAAACAAAAAAATGCATTACTGAAGAGTTGACAGTTTGCGCCTGCTGAGACTTCAAAAGCAAGGGAAGATTAAAGACCGGGAATGCCGACGAATGCAAAATAAATTAGACCTGCAAAAAAAAAAAAATGGTCTTACCTTAAATGATCGCTGGGGAGTCTGCCTAAGTCAGAAAGTGACCGGAAAAGCACAAACACAACCGGCAAACTGCGCAGAGAGCCGAGTGAAAAAATTGACAACTATTAAAGTGGCAAAAGCACAGAAAATACAGCTTGCAGAAGTAAATAGAAAAAAGACTTACTGATTACGCCGTTGTTCTAAAGGGTCGATGCAGATACTGATGACTGGAGCCAATATGTCGAGAGGCTTGGTATCTATTTCATGGCGAATTAAATTACTGACAAAAGTAAACATAGTGCTATCCTGCTGAGCCTGTAAGGAATGTCACTGCCCCGGATACACCCAATACTAAGTGGTATGATGAATTAGTGAAGCTTGTGAAGCCCAATTTTCAGCCAAAACCATCTGTAATTATGCAGCACTTCAAGTTCAATACAAGCGTTCATGCTCCAGGAGAATCTATTGCTGCCTTTGTGGTGAACCTGAAACCGCTCACTGGGTATCAGGAGTCTGGGGATGTCGAGTTATGTGCTGTGGGACAGGCTGGTATACGGGATGAACGACAACGCTATAGAGTGTCATTTTCCTGCTGAATTGGACATTGACTTCAAAACTCGCTATGGAGAGTACAGCAAGAGATTCCCAGGATTTGTAATTTGCAGCACGTGAATAATGGAGCACTGCACCATGTTAGGCTGAAGTCTGCAGCTGAGCATAGCGCAAAGGGCGGCACAGCGGATTTTCAGCACAATTCCCTGTCAGCGGGGAATAATACAATGTGTCAGCTAACAGGGTACACATTTGCTGTAGGTGTGGAAGGAATCATGGAGCAGATACATGCAGATTTAAAGAGACAGAGTGCTACTATTGCCACAAGAGAGGATACCTGGCTGTGCAGTGCAGAATAAACAATAAACCAACAGCGGAGCAGAGTGCAAACCTGATCCAGTCAACTGACACTGCAGAAGCTGAAGCTGCTGTTGTATACTCTCTGTATCAGATGACGTGCTAAATTTGTGCCCATTGCAGTGACAATGTACATGAATGGCAAGCAACTGCAGCTGGAGGTGGAGACAGGTGCTTCAGCTACTGTTGTAAGGAGCACAAGTTTAAGTACGTCATTGAAGGGAGTAATGAAATTAAATGAAAATCGCTTATTGTCACGAGTAAGCTTCAATGAAGTTACTGTGAAAAGCCCCTAGTCGCCACATTCCGGCACCTGTCCGGGGAGGCTGGTACGGGAATTGAACCGTGCTGCTGGCCTGCTTGGTCTGCTTTAAAAGCCAACGATTTAGCCCAGAGAGAAGTCGTTCTCAAGCAAGATTCATCCAGATTCCTTTTGAATTTTCGGACAACACCACAGACACTGACTGGCTCTTCACCGTCAGACCTGCCGAGGAAACACCGTCAGACCTGCTGAGGAAACACCGTCAGACCTGCTGAGGAAACACCTTCAGATCTGCCGAGGAAACACCGTCAGATCTGCCGAGGAAACACCGTCAGATCTGCTGAGGAAACACAGTCAGAGCTGCTGAGGAAACACCGTCAGACCTGCCGAGGAAACACCATCAGAGCTGCCGAGGAAACACCATCAGATCTGCTGAGGAAACACCATCAGATCTGCTGAGGAAACACCGTCAGACCTGCCGAGGAAACACAGTCAGAGCTGCTGAGAAAACACAGTCAGACCGGCGGAGGAAACACCGTCAGAGCTGCTGAGGAAACACCGTCAGACCTGCCGAGGAAACACCATCAGATCTGCCGAGGAAACACCATCAGATCTGCTGAGGAAACACCATCAGATCTGCTGAGGAAACACCGTCAGACCTGCCGAGGAAACACAGTCAGAGCTGCTGAGAAAACACAGTCAGACCGGCGGAGGAAACACCGTCAGAGCTGCTGAGAAAACACAGTCAGACCGGCGGAGGAAACACCGTCAGATCTGCTGAGGAAACACCGTCAGAGCTGCTGAGGAAACACAATCAGATCTGCTGAAGAAACACAGTCATACTTGCCGAGGAAACACAGTCAGACCTGCCGATGAAACACTGCTTACACACACATTTGGATTTGGTGTTTCCCAATTAGGAGGGGAAAGTGAGACAGAAACAAAACAATCAGAAACTAAACATGACTTACGCAGCAGGGCTCGTACTCCAAAGTAGGCAACCCCATGTATGTGCATAACTTTGGAAGTGGACCATGGACTCCAGGAGCCATCATTTCAGAAACAGCTCCATTGTCATTTCAAGTTCAAGTTGAGGATGGGCAGCACGTTGGTGCATTGGCTAGCACTGCTGCCTCACGGCACTGAGGATCCAGGTTCGATCCCGGCTCCGGGTCACTGTCCATGTGGAGATTACACATTCTCCCCGTGTCTGCTTGGGGCTCGCCTCCACAACCCAAAGATGTGCAGGGTAGGTGGATTGGCCACGCTAAATTGCCCCTTAATTGGAAAAAATTATAAAAATTATTTTTAAAAGGAAAAGTTCAAGTTGAGGACAAAGTAGCGCCGCAAACGTGTGGATCACATTCAAATGCAAGACCAATCTGCAATTGATGTTTTACTGTCAACCTCTGAAGTGTGTGGTCACCCTTTAGCTGTTAGTCCTTATACATCCAACAAGCTGTCGAATACAGAACCACCCAGTTCCAGTAAGCCATCTTTTTCTGTGGCTCAAGGCTGCATCATTCCTGTTCTGGAATCTCTCCCAGAAAAGCTGCCTCGCTCTTACCTTTCCCGCACAGCACCTGAGAGACTTGATTTAGAACAAAGAACAAAGAAAATTACAGCACAGGAACAGGCCCTTCGGCCCTCCCAGCCTGCGCCGATCCAGATCCTTTATCTAAACCTGTCTCCTATTTTCCAAGGTCTACTTCCCTCTGTTGCCACCCGTTCATATACCTGTCTAGATGCCTCTTAAATTATGCTATCGTGCCCGCCTCTACTACCTCCGCTGGTAAAGCGTTCCAGGCATCCACCACCCTCTGCGTAAAAAACTTTCCACGCACATCTCCCTTAAACTTTCCCCCTCTCACCTTGAAATCGTGACCCCTTGTAACTGACACCCCCACTCTTGGAAAAAGCTTGTTGCTATCCACCCTGTCCATACCTCTCATAATTTTGTATACCTCAATCAGGTCCCCCCTCAACCTCCGTCTTTCCAACGAAAACAATCCTAATCTACTCAACCTTTCTTCATAGCTAGCACCCTCCATACCAGGCAACATCCTGCTGAACCTCCTCTGCACCCTCTCCAAAGCATCCACATCCTTCAGGTAATGTGGCGACCAGAACTGCACGCAGTATTCCAAATGTGGCCTAACCAAACTCCTATACAACTGTAACATGACCTGGCTACTCTTGTACTCAATACCCCGTCCGATGAAGGCAAGCATGCTGTATGCCTTCTTGACCACTCTATCAACCTGCGTTGCCACCTTCAGGGTACAATGGACCTGAACTCCCAGATCTCTCTGTACATCAATTTTCCCCAGGACCCTTCCATTGACCATATAGTCCGCTCTTGAATTTGATCTTCCAAAATGCATCACCTCGCATTTGCCTGGATTGAAGTCAAGAGGCATTACAAGTGTTGTGCAATTTGTGTAACAATTTGTGTGACAAACATAAGGGGGGAGGAAATGCAGTCATGTGAGTGGTTGCCCCTCCCAGGTAGCCTCGTGCCAATCAACCCATGGGTGACACCAGTATTGTGCTCCAGGTAGTAAAGTCCTGCCGAGGCTCTAAACATCTCAGTCTTTGTTCCCAATAAAGTTTACGTTTATTTCTACCAAACTTGCTCCTGCCTCATGTTACCACGGTGATGTTGCCTAAGTAGTTGCAAACCACTGCGCCACCGTGCCGCCCCTGCAGCTGTTCAGTAATGACACCCCTTTATTAAGAGCCTTGGCTTTCCTCAGCTCACTGGGGGTGCAGAGAAAATGGCAGCAGCTTGGCTCAGAGTATCCACATTGTGGAAATCAGAGGTAACTCGTGGCTCACTCATCAGTCTCTTCAGGCCAACCACTGGAATTGGCTTAAACTCAACAAATTAGATCAGTGTTTCCATCCTGGTCTTTTAAATCATTTGGGAGACTGGTGTTCCCACCGGAACTGAATAGCATGCAATTCGCGTTCCCATTGAGGAGGCTAATCGTTCCGCGATTCAGGCATGCAACTGGGCCAGCACTTGGCCCACACGAATTGAGAGCAATTCCCATTCCCACTGGTGTCTGATTCGCTGGGGTCAGAATTTGTGCTAAAGAGCGTGACAAGCTGGTACTGCTTATCAGCACTCCGCTCACCACATGCTCTCATTCCAGCCAAGCAAATAGCCTAGAGACCATCAGCACCGTGATTCCGGGAATCCAAATGGACAGACTGCTGAATGCTATTGAGGAGAACATGTCGCCCCTCTGCTGCGCAATGTCGCAGGTCGCAGCAGGCCAGCACGAAGCCCGAGGCACATCTGAGGCTATATTAGAGAGCCCCACTGGAACAGACCAGCCATCGGAAGTGAAAAATGAAATGAAAATCGCTTATTGTTACGTGTAGGCTTCAATGAAGTTACTGTGAAAAGCCCCTAGTCGCCACATTCCGGCGCCTGTCTGGGGAGGCTGTCACGAGAAGTGCATCTTGAGGATGCTGATACATCACTCAAGGTTGCTTCTGGTTGGTACATGAGCGTCATTATAATGGCCTCTGCACAGGTATAAACTCAGCAGGTAACCCTTGTCGCCCGAGAGCCAACTCCTCACCCGAAGGAGCACTTCAAAGGTGCCAGGAACCTCAGATTGCGCCAGGATGTATACAGCATCCTGTTGTTCCTTTTGCAGATTGAAGGTGATGTAGTCCGACGCCCGGGCTCACAGGGCATCCTTAACAGCACAGATGCACCTGTGTGCGGATGTTTGCAAGATCCCACACAGGTCCACAATCAAGCCCTGGAATGATCCAGAGGCATAAAATTTCAAGGTGACCGCCACCTTGACGGCCACCAGGAGCGGTCGTCCTCCTCCAATCCCCCAAGGTGCCGGGTGTGCCACCATCTGCCACAGGTGGTACACGGTCTCCCTGGTGAGCCGGAGTTGGCGCTGGCAAAGGCAGTCTGGCAGCTCCTCGAGGGACAGCGCCTGATGGTACGTTTGTGCCCTGATGTGACTCCTCCTTTGCACCTCCTCCTTGGCCTGTTGAACAGCCAGCACTGGAGCCTCACTGGTTGGCCCCCTGCTCTTCTGGGGCAGTTTCCTCTTGTACAGGGTCCTCCCTGAGCTGGCCATGCTCCTCCAACCTCCGTGCATCCACAACGGCAAGCAGCTGCCAGGTAGTTTGTGAGCATAGCAGTCTGTATTCCAAAATTCATTCCCTGTGGGGGGAAAGGATACAGAGAATGTTAGCGAGATGAGTATTCCCTTGATCATCCCAAGCCACCAGGTTACATGGGGCACCCTGAGTTGTACTGCTGCATCACACTCAACACATCCCCCCTCAACCCAACACCCACCCCTCACATGGCCCCTTTGAAATGTTGTCGTCCGCACAGCACCCCTGTCCCAATCCCTGAGTGGCACCTGGCCTATGATGTGGGGATCCTCTATCCTCAGAGTGACCATGTAACCTGTTCCTGTCAACATGGGTACCAGTGGCTGCCGCTCCCTGTGTCAGTGATTGGCTTTGTGGCCAGTGTCCTCTTTCCCCCAGTGGAGTCTACTGTGGGACTCCTAACTGAGTAGATTGTGCATTATCCCACCAGCAGGGTGGCACCTGGTTGCGTGGTAAAGAAGGTCACTGCGTGCCATCATTCGCCTCCATGCTTAGAGGCTTGTGTGTGGGCAGGACCTACAGATGGGGTGAGCGAGAGAAGTTTGCATCTGCTGGGAGCATAGCTGCAGTGTGATATGGTGCCTGAGTGGAGCACACAGCTTGTGACAGAGAGTTGGTCAGGTTTGCTGGCTGGGG
This sequence comes from Scyliorhinus canicula, assembly GCF_902713615.1. Classification (NCBI taxonomy): domain Eukaryota; kingdom Metazoa; phylum Chordata; class Chondrichthyes; order Carcharhiniformes; family Scyliorhinidae; genus Scyliorhinus; species Scyliorhinus canicula. The sequence continues at coordinate 104,337,914 of NC_052150.1, forward strand.
CAGGATGAATGGGAGCAGAGGCATGAGGCACAGGCAGAAATTGGAGACAGCTGGTGGTCTTGAGGGATGGGCTCTGATAGTGTCACTGGGGATGCTTCCACTCGGAGAGACGCTGTGTGCCAGAAAGAGTGCCCAAGGCCATGGTGCATGTGTCCTTTGTTTGTGGTGAGCTCTGCTAATCTCCTGCTACCTGTGCTGTGGGGCTGTGCTGATGAGTGCACGGAGGAGTGCCAACACTTGATGTGCCGGTGATTGAGCTTAGCCATACCCATCCTGTTGATGCTACTGATGGGGTACCAAGTTTCCAGAGTGGCTGACTGGGTGGGTTCCAAGATGACCAGAGATACTCAGAGTATTTACAGGATACAGTGAGCAGTGTGAACAGCTAGGGACCTATAAGTAGTACCAAACGGGTGCATCTAAATAACAAACTGCAGCAATGGTTGTCTGAGCCAGGACACCCTGAGCAGACTTGGATACTCCCCTTGGCCCGTTCAGCCAGCCCCCAACAAGCCCGACAACTTTTGAGAGCCTTTGAGAGTTTTCTTACCTTCTCACTCCCCCTAAACAGCCTGGGTGCTTGTAAATACTTGCACCAATACGCATCCACATGATTTCTGCCTGAGATGGTGGAGCATCGCAGAGGGGTGGAGCATGAAGTATCCAAGCCGTTAATTATATTCAAGTCCATGCAAATGATGGTTTTGCATGGGCCCAGGGCATGAACTTCACTAACGCTGCCAGCAGGGGACCAGACATCGCAATGGACTCTGCGCCAGGCGCAAATCGCAGTTTTTCCATTGCGTGCAATTCTCCGCCCGATCACAATTCTTGTTACCGGTGGCAGGAGGCGGAGAATTCAGCCCTGGGACTCCAAACTTTACTTTTCGTTGAGCCCTATACCGCATTCAGTACCCTTGTTGCATTAAAACTCATGTTGTAAAAGTGTAATTCCAATTTACAGAAACACTGCACTCTTAAACCAGAAAAATCTTCAAATTTAAGCATAATGCTTGATACACTTTCCTGGAACTGGGACAACTTGAAGCTTATAACAGCCACTTGCAATAATATAGCACTTGTAACATCATTTTTCTTTTTTTTAAATAAATTTAGAGTACCCAATTTATTTTTCCAATTAAGGGGCAATTTAGTGTGGCCAATCCACCTAACCTGCACATCTTTGGGTTCTGTGGGCGAAACCCACAGACACGGGGAGAACGTGCAAACTCCACATGGACAGTGACCCAGAGCCAGGATCGAACCTGGGACCTCGGTGCCGTGAGGCTGCAGGGCTAATCCGCTGCGCCACCGTGCTGCCCGCACTTGTAACATCATAATAGATTCCAAGGTATTTCATAGGAACCTTAGCAAACAAACGTGACACTGACCCATCTGAGGACAAAAAGGTGGATTTTAAGGAGGGTTTTCGAAGGAGGAAGAAGAAATGAAAAAGGGTTCGATATTCCAGAGCTTTGGGCTTGGATAGCTGAAGGCACTGCAACCAATGGTGGAGCAATTAAAATTGGGATGTGCAAGGGGCGAGAATACAAGGAACGCTGAGATCATGGAAGCCCGCAGAGCAGCTGGAGAAGATTACAGAGACAAAGAGCGCACATCAACAAGCACAAAGGTCATGAGGAAACAGTAAGAGTTAGGATACAGAGAGCTACACTTCAATACTTGTACATGTAAGGACCCTTCCTGTTGATTCCTTTAATTCCTATTTCAAGCAGAGGGAGTGAGGAACTAAAAACTTGCAATATAGTATACTATGTTAGCTTTGAACAATAGAACTCAGACATTTTGGCACCGAGAGCTCGGAGGGACTCGGTTCGATTAGTTGGCTGGTGGCCAATTAATTGGCCAAAAGGCCCTATTCTGCCCTGCAACAGGCAGTGATTGGAAGGTTTTCAGAGAACCAAGGAAAGGATAATTATGTCCTGGATGCTCAGAGAAGAAGCTGTGTAAGTGACTTTCTCTCTTTCTCCACAAAAGCTGCATAGCTGTGTATTTCTGAACCAACAAAGAACCTGAATGAATCTACAGTGAAAACCATTACAGACTGAAAGCAGAAACCTCGAGCTGAAAGCTTAAAGTGAAGGAAGGTGTGCTAGAAGACAACCATCTGAAACAAAGACTCTTATCATTTTTATTTCATCATTATTTTTACACTCCTCTTTTCCCCTCTGTGTTTGTTAGTCTGTCTTGTGTGTTTGTCTGTCTGCGTGTGTGTATGTATATATAGAGGGTGGGGGGCAGTTAAAGAGGGGAGGTTAGGAATTAGATATCAGTTAACCAGTTGTATTTGCTGCATATTGAATTATAGTTATTGGTGTTAATAAAATTAATTGTTTAAATTTACAAACCTGATGACTGTAGTTATTGGGCAGTCAAGGGTCAAAGACTTTGGGTGTTTTTTAATGATTTGTTCATTTAAATTGTGTTGCGACTCCGGGTCAAGGGGGCTGGAATTGACTGCTCACTAGCCCAGGGAGTCGTAACAATGTGCTAATAAAACAAACTGGAATTGTCGACCAAAGAAGTTCCAGAACAATAAGCATATTTGCACTTTAGCAATTGTTATGATTCAGTAATTTAAGCATTTTGTTTACAGGTCATTGACACAAATTAATTGAATATATTACTTTGTATCCATCAATTCAGATTAATCAACAGAATAAGAAAACTAAGCTGCAGAGAGCCATTTAACAACCTACAGGTATTATGACAATTTTTATTAAAACATAATCTAACTGCAAGAAATTTCCAATATGATTCAACTTTATTTCTAATTGCCGTATGTGACCTGCATCAACACTCAGGATATTAGATCAGGCCCACCATATAAAACGAGTGTGATACCTCCGGGACAGACAGTTGCTTACTCAGTGTGTGTAGCCAACTCGATTTCTTGATCTCTGCTACGACCTTGTCCACGCCATGAAGCCAATTATTTTGCAACATCAATATCCGCAATGATGTCAAATTTTTCAGTGCACCTACAATACAAAATGTCAATCTTACTAACTTCAGCTCATCGAAAACATTGTGCTTAGAAATCACATTGTAGAATCCTACCACCTAATGATTATAATGTTGAACCAGCAAATTCAAGATGGTGGACGGGATCTTCCCCCCTCCCCTCAGTGTGTTTTGCGGCAGCGGAGACAGCCAGCCATTGGCCAGTGGCAGGATTTGTTCTGGTCCCGCTGCTGTCAATAGAGTTTTCTGGCGTTTGCATCATGGAACTCACAGCAGTCGGGTTACCGTCAGCAGAATCGGCCAGAAGATCCTCCTCCGTGACTTCAAATCTTAGCATGATAAGCCATGAAATATATCTCAACAGACCTGGTCATTTGTGTGTTGTTTTATTGCAATTACTCATTTGGTTCATGGACGTCCTTCAGAATAGGGCAATTGTCATCTTTACCTGGTCTGGTCTACATGTGACTCCAGTTTGTGGTTTGCTTGCAATATCACTGAAATGACCTTACAGGCCAACTGGCCATGCCAGTTTTACCCACGTGCCAGGACAAAAATTAATAAAAATTCAACTGACCACTGCATATGGGTAAAGGCCAAGTATAGTGGGCGCAATTCTCCGCAAATGCGGAGAGTCGTAAAGGCTGCCGTGAAACCGGCCGTGTTTCACGGCAGCCTCCGCGCCCCCTCCCGGGACCTGATTCTGCTCCCTGGTCGGGGCTAGCAGCGGGGCCCCGTGAACCATGGCATCGCAGGCTTAGCGACCGTCGCTAAGCCCGCGCGCCAAGGGTAACGGCAGCTGACGCGCACGATGGCGTCAGCCGCACATGCGCGGATTGAACGGCTCCAACCCGCGCATGCATGGATGATGTCATCACGCATATGCGTCAAACCTGCGGACTGATCCTGCGGGGCGGCGGAGGAACAAAGAGTGCGTGGGTTTCGGACCCACTGCCCGCGATCGGTGCCCATGCCACCCTTGGAACGGCCATGGTGCGGCCGTGCCAATCGGTGCCATGGTTGTCGGGAATGGAATTTTGCGGCCGCTTTCACGAACAATGAGAGCAGGTGTGTTTGCGTTTGTGAAAACGGCCATAAAGGCCTGGGAACTCGGCCCATCGGCCTGGGGAGAATCGCTGTTCGCCGTAAAAAAATGGCGAGCAGCGATTCGTGTCGTGCGGCGGCCGTGGGCTGGGGAGAATAGCGGGAGGTCGGGAAAAATGTCGGGAAGGCCCTCCCACTATTCTCCGACCCGTCGTGGGGGCGGAGAATCGCGCCCAGTGTTTCACTGTAAAGGGTTCGTCAGTGGGAGGTTATTGAACCAGGAGGAGCAACATAATCTAGACCCCATTTTAAAGTAATATATTCTAATATCCTTATCTTTATATATTTCCATGACAAATTAATGATCTAGTAATGGCACTGCATTGCCTCCATGGATGAAGATACAATTTCTGCATGGCAAATTCACACAGATAGTTTCTACTATAAATGTGGAGACAGGAATTACGAATAGAGAAGGCCCCAGCTGAACACCCAATCACCCTTCCTGCACATACACACTCACCCCTCTTGCACACTTACACACTCGCACCACTCTCACACACACTCACTCATCTCACACTCAGCCATTTCACACACTCACACACACGCGCACTCACCCATCTCACATGCACACACACTCTCGGCCCTCTTCCACACGCACACACACATATAGGGCAGCACAGTAGCATAGTGGTCAGTACTGTGGCTTAGCCAAGGTCCCAGGTTTGATTCCCTGCTGGGTCGCTGTCTGTGCGGAGTCTGCACGTTCCCCCCATATCTGAGTGGGTTTCCTCCGGGTGCTCCTGTTTCCTCCCACAGTCCAAAAACATGCAGGTTAGGTGGATTGGCCACGCTAAATTGCCCTTAGTGTCCAAAAAGGTTAGGAGGGGTTATTGGGTTATGGGGAAACTGAGGGCTTAAGTTGATCGGTGCAGACTCAATGGGCTGTAGCCACCTAAGATGGACACTGGGCTACAAAATGGAGAACTGCTAAGGCTGCAGGGAGAAAACAGTCTTAGCAAGGACAAGCAGTTTGCAGAAGGCTAATTAGCATTCTGCACGTACAGAAACCAGTTTATGGCCAGGTGCAGAATCTCAGCTAAAGGTGTAAATGGCAACAACGATTTACATAGTAATGAGGTGATCCAGATCTAGGCCCACACAATAGAAACATTTAGGTATGAATGGATACTTTGAGTAGACGCCCAGACGAAACGGCACCATAAGTATCCATCACAAAGCACCATAGAGACCGCCCCACCCATCGAGAAGCGACCCTCAGATTGGGGGGTTTGGAAAATATCGATTGGGAGAAGGCCCAATCGATATACAGCAGGTAGAGACCGCCCCGAAGAGGCACGGACTTTGGGGGGGACCTATAAAAGTAGACCCCGCACATGGTCCGGTCTGTTGTTTTGGCTCCGGCTCTCTGCTGTCTTCATCGCTTTGCTGATACATCGCATCCTGACTCCAGTTCCATCACCAGCCGTTGAGCCACCAGCCATCGAACTGTAAGTTTCACCACAACGATCGCTACGTGAGCCAGACTTGCTAGACCCTGACGACCTTTAACACTCTGAGAGTTGCAGACCAAGAACGGGACGAAGGCCTCGCTCCCTGACCGTGCCTGTTCCTGTTTAGATAAGTATTTTAGTCGTTTCGTTTAGAAGTAACTTAGTCTCTTTAGCGTATGCATGTGTATTTATTATATTGGTTATTATAAATATCAATCGTTTGGACTTACTAATCGGTGTACAGATTTATTACTTTGAACCTGACCTTGATATACTTGTGAGGTGTCTAAATACGGCACCTGGCGACTCCGAGCATAATTACATACACAGAGCTGTAGTAGTGTTAAGCACACGGCCTTTAAACGGAGGCGTGTTAATACACTCCAATAAAACGCGTAATACACTCAAGTAAAACGTGCAACAGGGCTGAATGGCCTCCTTCTGCACAGTATGTTCTATATTCACCCCTCTCGCATATACACATACGCTTGCCGCTCTCATGCACACACATACACACACTCACCCCTCTCACTCGTACACACACTCATGCATCTCACACACACACTCGTCCTTTATAATCTTTTATTATTATTGTCACAAGTAGGCTTACATTAACACTGCATGTTACTGTGAAAAGCCCCTCGTCGCCACACTCCAGTGCCTGTTCAGGTACTCGGAGGGAGAATTCAGAATGTCTAATTCATCTAACAAGCACGTGTTTCGGGACTTTCAGGAGGAAACCGGAGCGCCCGGAGGAAACCCACACAGACACGGGGAGAACGTGCAGACTCCACAGACATTGACCCAAGCCGGGAATCTGGGACCCTGGAGCTGAGAAGCAACAGTGTTAACCACTGTGCTACTGTGCCATCCACTGCCGTCCTATCATGCACTTTCTCACCCATCTTGCGCACACACACACACACACACTCATCCCTCCTGCACATGCACTCTAGCCCCTCCCACACACACAAACTCGTCCTTCTCGTGCACACACTCGCCCCTCACACACACATCCATCAAGCCACACATGCACACTCATCCCTCTCATGTATACACAGACTCGCCCATTTCGCGCACACACTCATTCAGCCTTCTCATGCATACACACTCACTGATCTTGCGCACACATGCACTCGCGTCTCTTGCACATGCACACACTCGCCCCTCTCACGCAGACACATTCACCCCTCCCACACATGCACACCCACCCCTCCCGCACATCTACACCCACCCCTCCTGCACACACACTCATTCCCCCCACACACACACTCGCCCCTCCCACGCCCTCACCCCTTTCGTGTGCTCATACGCTCACCCCTCCCGCACACCCACACTAGTCCCTCTCACATCCACATTCAATCCTCCAACATAGCCACACTTGCGCCTCACTCTCACGCACATGTAGTGATCTGTATATATATACAAGGAATCAATGTAAATGCAATCCAATAAGCAATCACTAGAGGGAGCACAGGAGATGTATAAATACAGACAGACAGGAAGCCAGGGGCACCCTTGATGGGCAGGACACAGACAGGCAGCTCAGATGTAGCATAATAGAAGCGCTGGACAGAGAACAAACTCATACAAATAAAGCACCTACTTCAACTGTAAGACTACGAGCTTTAATCAGACACAAGGAATAATAAGGCACACACACAAACACACCCCTTCACACACGCAAGCTGCTCACACACACCACTCATGCATACACGAGCCCCTCACACACTCTGCTCATTCCTCACATGTGCCACACATCCTCTCACACACACCCACATTCACCCTTCATACCTACCCACACCCAAACCCCTCGCCCGTGCACACCCCTCGCCTGCACTAACCCCTTGCACACACTACACGAGACACACACCCCTTGTCCACACTCACCTCTCACACACACATGCCTGCACTCACCCCTCAAACAAATGCCTGCTCTAAATCCTCTCACACACCTCCATGCACACATGCATCGAGGCACAAGCACACACACACACATCAGGGTGGTGAGAGACTTGGAGGGGATCTACCAGGTACCTGCTGCTCATGTTTTTCTAAATGGTAGTGGTTGTGGGTTTGGAAGATGCAGTCTAAAAAATCTCAGTGAGATGCAGTGCATCTTGAAGATGGTACATATGACTGCCACTGTTTTTTGGTGGTGAAGGGAATGAATGTTTGTAGAAGAGACAGCTATCAAGTGGGCTGCTTTGTCCTGGATTGTGTTCAGCTTCTTGAATGTTGTTGGAGCTGCACTCATCCAGGCAAGGGCGCTGTCAGAAGTGGGAATATCGCTACAAACGTAGGCCCAATCCCAAACTACTCCAATACCGCAAACAAATCACTCTACCCAATCAAACTCCTTCTCCGCACCCAGCGCCACCTCCAGCTCCACCCCCCCCCCCTTCTGAAGGGGAGTGCACCACATTTAACAAGCGCCATATATTCAAGGACAAGTGCCTGACCTCCACAAACTCTGTCTGAGCCTCCCCAATCACCTGCAGAAGGCACTCTTCCAATCTAAGTGGCCATGATGTGGAGATGCCGGCGTTGGTCTGGGGTGAGCACAGTAAGAAGTCTTACAACACCAGATTAAAGTCCAACAGGTTTGTTTCAAACATTAGCTTTTGGAACATTGCTAAAGTGGAACATTTTGCCAAAGTGGCAACACTTTGGCAAAATCTTGATATCCTTTTGCAACAACAGCTCAATAGATGCCTGACCCATCGTCTCCAGAGCAACCCCTTAGCCACTGGGTCCTCAAACATCTTCACCAACAGCGGTGCCAACCTATCCATTATAGAATTCCACCGACTACCCATCGGTCCCCAGTGGTTTACCCATTTTGCATCTTCTCTATCGCCTCAATCCCCACTGGCTTCTCCAATCCTGCCTTCTTGTCCTCTCCAAATTAGAAAGAAGTCGAACAGGTTTGTTTCAAATCACTAGCTTTCGGAGCACTGCTCCTTCCTCAGGTGAATGGAGAGGTAGGTTCCAGAAACATTTATATAGACAAAGCCAAAGATGCTAGACGATACTTTGAATGCGAGCATTTGCAGGTAATTAAGTCTTTACAGAGCCAGAGAGAGGGGTAAACCCCAGGTAAAGAAGTGTGAATTGTCTCAACAGGACAGTTGGTAGGATTTCGCAAGCCCAGGCCAGATGGTGGGGAGTGAATGAAATGCAACATGAATCCAAGGTCCCAGTTGAGGCCGTACTCATGTGTGGGGAACTTGAATATATGTTTCTGCTCTGCGATTCTACGTTGTCAAGCAACCTGAAGGCCACTTTGGAGAACGCTTACCCGAAGATCTGAGGCTGAATGCCCTCGACTGCTGAAGTGTTCCCCGACTGGAAGGGAACATTCCTGCCTGGCGATTGTAGCACAATGTCAGTTAATCTGTTGTTGCAGCGTCTGCATGGTCTCGCCAATGTACCAAGCTTCGGGACATCTTTTCCTGCAGCGTCTGAGGTAGACAACGTTGGCCGAGTTGCACTGTGTACCCCGGTGGGTGGTGTTCTCACATGTAATAGTCGTATTAGTCAATTTAGGATACTCTAGCCCACCCCCCAACAAGAAGTCCCTCATATTCGACTCTCCAACCTAGACAACCTGTTATAAAATTCCTCAAACGCCCTGTTCACGTACTCTGGCACCACCACCAGCCCCCTCACCCCATCCTGGTCCTGAACAATTTCTTGCGAGGCTGCCTGCCAGCGGAGCTGTCCCGCCAGCAAACGACTGACATTCTCCCTGTACTCCTACATCTTAGCCCATCTCAATTGGCGTGCCGCTTTCCCTGTAGTCAAAAGGTTAAACCGCATCTGCAGTTCCTTTCTACTGACTAAAAGCGTCGGATTGGGATCTTCCACATACTTCCCAATAACCTCCAAGATTTCACCTACCAGCCGCTGCCGCTCCTCCCTTGCCTCCCTCTCCACCTGCGCCTTATACAGATAATTCTGTCCCTTACTACAGCCATCAGCACCTCCCAAACCACCAGTGGCGAGACCTCCCCATTCTTATTAAACCCCACATAATCATCAATCACCTTTACCACCCTCACATAAAAACTTGGATCCGCAAGCTGCCCGGCATCCAACCTCCACGCGGCCTCTGTGCAGGCCCCTTCTTAAGGACCACATCCACTAGGTGAGGAGCATGATCTAAAATAACAATCACCGAGTATTCCGCTTTCCTGATCCCTGACAGCAATAATCTCTCCATAATAAAGAAGTCAATTCCCGAGTTTACGTTATGCACTGGCGAAAAAAGGAATACTCTCTGCTCCCTGGATGTAAGAATCTCCACGGATCCGCTTCCCCCATCTCCTTCATAAACGCTGCCAACATCATCCCACCGCCCAGCTAAAATTAACTGATGTGTGTCCTAACTTGGTATGGCAGCCAACATCCTCTTCATAAACCTACATCATTCCAATTCAAGGCGTACATGCTAACCAACACCACCAACCTCCCCTCCACCCACCCGTTACTATAACGTGCCTGCCCCCCCGACCTGTCACGACCTTCTCCATCTGAAACCTAATTCTCTTACCCACTATCAAAGTCCGAGTGGAACACCTGATTTATACAACCCTTCTGAAGTCTAACCTGATCCTTCACCTTTGAATAGGTCTCCTGCAACAGCACCACAATCGGCTCTCAAGCTCTTCGAATGCGAGAAACCTCTCGCCCGCTTCACCCCCCCTGCACGCTCCACATTATCATTCGGACCGATGGTCTCCCCCCTCCCCCCTCCATGCCCACCAAATGTGTTAAACCCTAAACAAAAGGGAGGAAAAAACCAACGTCCCCAAATAATCCCCTCCCTCCCAACCATAACATAAGAAAACAAAGTCCAACTCCATTCAGTCCCAATCCTTCAGCCCTCACAAATGCCTCCGCCTCCTCCGCCGTCTCAAAGCAATGGTCCTTGGAGTTATGCGTAACTCTCAACCTCGCCGGGTATACCACCTCAAACTTATAAAGTGCTGCCTTCATCCTGTTCAAGGCCACTCGCCGTCTTGCCAGCTCCACCATGGTGGTATGTACCACTGCCTTCCCACCTTACCTCTCGATTCTGCTTGGCCCATCTCAGCACCTTCCCCTTCATCTGGTAGCTGTGAAAACAGACTATCACAGCTCTTGGTGGATGATTCGTCATTGGCTTCAGCCGGATGAGCCCTATTCAGCTCAAACAGGGAGGTGTTCTCATCTTCCCCGAACAACTTGTGAACATCTTCGAAAAGTACTCCAGACAGTCCCACGATCTGAAGATTCTGCCACCGCGATCCTCCACTTTGGCTCTCAGCCCTTACTTACCTCAACCTTCTGCAGCTCCTCACTCATCAATGCAAGCTGGCCGTTGTGCTGTGACAATGCCTCCCCCACCCCCTCTCTTCAGTCCTGCACCGCCATCAATGTTGTTCCAAGAGCCTCCTTTATCGGGGCCAATGTATCGTCCACTGACTGTTTGAGCGTTCCCATTGTCTCCTTCCCATGCCGCTCAAAATACTTAGAAAACTGCCGCTTAAACTCCCTACCATCTCCTCGGTCAGAGTGTCCACCGTATTGGGCGCACCCTCACCCAGCGAGCTTGCACCCACCACCTTTCCTCCCACAGAACTCTGCACCAAACTCAAGCTCTCAGGTGGACTGGCGCTCATTCCTTTTTGTCCTGTATTCTTCCATTGGGTTTCAATATCCTCAAATTACCACAATCTTCCTGGAGACTATTTATATAAAGTTTCCCCCCAAACTGGGTGAAAAGGGCAAAAAAAAAACGCAAGCTCTAGTGGGAGCCACCCAACGTGCGACTGCTCTCTACATACCGCCACTGGAGGTCTCATCCCACCGGCAATGTTAGACAAAGCTGAAAAAACTCTCAGAAAATATTTGAGTCATCAAGCAACACAATTCAAGATGGGTTGTACTCATGAAAATATGTATTGCACCTGCTATTTCAGAGATCAGGTTGCTGCTCAAGTATAATTCTTTGAGGTGAATATTCAGTCTCAGGAAATCCAGATTTTTAATCTATAATAATCAAAAATAAAAGAATGATTCAATAATAGCAAAGAAAATCAACAGTGACCATTTAAACTTAATAAAATATTGATTGAAAAGCAGATATGGTATGGTCATTTTACAGGACTATTTCTTTCCATTTGTAAACATGATGTAGACAATTAATTGATTGCTGTTTTCTGATGAATTAAATTATGACAACAAAACATACCAGAAAGCTATTCTGAAGTTGATCACAGTCTGACTTAGCTATTTCATAAGGGTTTAACTTACCTGCTGAAACACAATACTTGCTTTGAAATCAGATTCTGAGCTCAGGGCCTCCTGCACATGCACTGGCCAGGAAATGGCTGCACATGCGCAGTTAATGTCTTTGACATTCTTTCGGTCGGGAACTTAGCTATTTCAGAAGTCCCCATTCAGAAGAAAAGAAGGAAAAAAAGTGAAACGGTGAAAAAAACAGGTTCTCTGATCTGGAGCCGGTGCACCATTACAGAGGTGCATCACAAGGAGCAGGACAAGGAGAGGGGGTCAGGGAAATGTTCCCAAGCCAAGAGGAAAGTTAAAAATCAGAGACAAGGGCAGGAATCAGAAAGAGCTCCTGGAAGGCAGACCCAAGTAATGGACAAGGACAGAGATCAGAAACAGATCCTGTTTGTAAATGTTGTAAAATGGCCCCTTTAAGGGGGCGGGCTCCATGGGCCACATGACCGACAGAGCACAAGGGGCCAATCTGCAATTGGTTGTCGTGGAAGGACAGAGACCCAGTCTGCTGTGAAGAGAACAGAAGATTAGGCTCAACTGGCTGGAAATCTTCAAAATATCTGTGAGTGTCCTCCAAGATGTCTTTTTTTTAAAAATAATTTTTATTGAAAAATTTTGAATTTATATAACAACATCGAACCATACTAAAATATCAACAATAACAATAATGGTAACAATCATAAACATTCAGCCCCCCTCAATGAACAACACAACATATTAACAACAACTTAAATTAGCACAATGTTAAATTACATAACCGTAGAAAAAAGAAAAAAATAGAAACTATAATAAGGAACACCCCCCCCCCCTTCCCCCGGGTTGCTGCTGCTATTGACCAAGATACCTATCTTTGAGCCAGGAAGTCCAGAAAAGGCAGCCACCGTTTATAGAACCCTTGTATTGATCCTCTCAGAGCAAATTTGACCCTTTCCAATTTTATAAATCCCGCCATGTAATTGATCCAGGTCTCCACACTTGGGGGCCTCGCATCCTTCCACTGCAGCAAGATCCTCCGCCGGGCTACTAGGGACGCAAAGGCCAGGACACTGGCCTCTTTCGCCTCCTGCACTCCCGGCTCCACCGCAACTCCGAAAATCGCGAGTCCCCACCCTGGTTTGACCCTGGATCCAACCACCCTCGACACCGTCCCCGCCACCCCCTTCCAGAATTCTTCCAGTGCTGGGCATGCCCAGAACATATGGGCATGATTCGCTGGACTCCCCGAACATCTGGTGCACCTGTCCTCACCCCCAAAGAACCTACTCATCCTAGTCCCGGACATGTGGGCCCGGTGCAGCACCTTAAATTGGATGAGACTAAGCCTCGCACATGAAGAGGAAGAGTTGACTCTCTCCAAAGCATCCGTCCAAGTCCCGTCCTCTATCTGCTCCCCAAGTTCCCCCTCCCATTTAGCCTTCAGCTCCTCCACTGACGACTCCTCCACCTCCTGCATTACCTTATAGATGTCAGACACCTTCCCCTCTCCGACACAACACCCCCGAAAGCACTCTGTCCAGCGCCCCCCGCGAGGGCAGCAAAGGGAATCCCTCTACCTGTCGCCTAGCAAACGCCTTTACCTGCAAGTATCTGAACATGTTCCCTTGGGGAAGCCCAAATTTATCTTCCAGTTCCCCCAGGCCCGCAAACCTCCCGCCAATAAACAGGTCCCTCAATTTACTGATGCCCACCCTTTGCCACCCCCTAAATCCTCCATCCTTGTTCCCCGGGATGAACTGATGATTGCCACCCAATGGAGCCTCCATCGAGCCCCCTGTTTCCTCCCTATGCCGTCTCCACTGTCCCCAGATTCTTAGGGTCACCGCCACCACCGGGCTCGTGATATACCTCTTAGGGGAGAGCAGCAACGGCGCCGTTACCAGGTCACCCAGGCTTGTTCCTCTACATGACGCCATCTCCATTCTTTTCCACGCCACCCCTCTCCCCTCCATCACCCATTTACGCACCATTGACACATTGGCCACCCAATAGTACCCCAAAAGGTTGGGCAGCGCCAGCCCACCTCTATCCAGGAAAACCCTCTTCACTCTCGGAGTCCCATATGCCCACACAAAGCTCAAGATACTGCTAGTCACTCTCCTAAAGAAGGCCCTGGGGATGAAGATGGGCAGGCACTGAAAGAGAAACAAGAACCTCGGAAGCACCGTCATTTTGACAGACTGCACCCTCCCCGCCAACGACAATGGCAGCATGTCCCACCTCTTGAACTCCTCCTCCATCTGATCTATAAGCCTGGTGAAATTATGCTTGTGAAGAGTCCCCCAGTCCCTGGCCACCTGCACCCCCAGGTACCTAAAACTCTCCCCTGCCCGCCTAAGCGAGAACCTACCAATTCCTTCCTCCTGGTCTCCAGGGTGCACCACAAACACCTCACTCTTGCCTAAATTTAGTTTATAACATGAAAAGGTCCCAAACTCAGCTAGCAGCTCCATCACCCCCCGGCATCCCTCCCACCGGGTCCGCCACATACAGTAACAGGTCATCGGCATACAACAACACCCTATGTTCCTCCCCACCTCGCACCAAACCTCTCCACCACTCTGAATCCCTCAACGCCATTGTCAGCGGCTCGATTTCCAATGCAAACAACAAGGGGGACAGGGGGCAACCCTGCCTGGTCCCTCGGTGAAGCCGGAAGTACTCCGACCTCCTCCCATTCGTGGCCGCACACGCCATCGAGGCCTCATACAGTAGCCTCACCCATCTAATAAACCCTTCACCAAATCCAAACTTCCCCAACACCTCCCATAAGTACCCCCACTCCACTCTATCGAAGGCCTTCTCCGCATCCAGCGCCACCACTATCTCTGCCTCCCCCTCAATCGCCGGCATCATGATGACATTCAACAATCTCCGCACATTCGTGTTCAGCTGCCTTCTCTTCACAAACCCTGTCTGGTCCTCGTGTACAACCCCTGGCACACAGTCCTCTATCCTGGTGGCCAGGATTTTTGCCAGCACCTTGGTATCTACGTTGAGGAGAGCTATGGGCTTGTATGAACCACACTGCTGGGGGTCCTTGTCCCTCTTTAAGATTAAAGAAATCAGCGCCCGCGACATCGGCGGCGGCAAAGTCCCCCCTTCCCACGCTTCATTAAGTGTCCGCACCAGCAAAGGGCCCACTAGGTCCACAAACGTTTTATAAAATTCCACCGGGCACCCATCCAGCCCCGGTGCCTTCCCTGACTGCATCTGCCCGATCCCCTTAACTAGCTCCTCCAGCTCAATCGGCGCCCCCAACCCCTCCGCCTGCTCCTCCTGAAGCCTGCACCTTCAGGAAAGAAAGCCCGTCGAGGAACCTCTCCATTCCCCTCATCTCCACCGTTGGCTCCGACCGGTACAGTTCCCCGTAAAAGTCCTTGAAGACCTCATTCACCTCTACCCCCTTCCGCACCACATTCCCACTCTTGTCTCACTCCAGCAATTTCCTTAGCCGCATCCCGCTTGCGGAGCTGATGAGCCAGCATTCTACTCGCCTTTTCACCATGTTTGTACACTGCCCCTTGTGCCTTCCTCCACTGTGCCTCCGCCTTTCTAGTGGTCAGCAAATCAAATTTAGCCTGTAGGCTATGCCTCTCCCCCAACAGTCCCTCCTCTGGTGCCTCTGCGTACCTCCTGTCTACCTCCAGCATCTTTCCCACCAGTCTATCCCTCTCACTCCTCTCGCTCCTCTCCCTGTGTGCCCGGATGGATATCAGCTCCCCACGAATCACTGCCTTCAGGGCTTCCCAGACCATCCCCATCTGGACCTCCCCCGTATCATTCACCTCGAGGTACCCCTCAATACTTGCCCGGACCCTCCTGCACACCTCCTTCTCCGCCAACAACCCCACATCCAACCGCCACAACGGGCGTTAGACACGCATCTCCCCCATCTCCAACTCTATCCAATGCGGAGCGTGGTCGGAGATTGCAATGGCCGAATATTCGGCCTCCTCCACTCTCGGAATCAGTCCCCTACTCACCACGAAGATGTCTATCCGAGAATAGACCCTATGTACATGGGAGAAGAAAGAGTACTCCCATGCCCTCGGCCTCACAAACCTCCATGGATCCACCCCTCCCACCTGGTCCATAAACCCTCTCAGTACCTTGGCCGCCGCCGGCCTCCTACCCGTCCTAGAGCTGGACCGATCCAGTGAAGGATCCAACACCGTATTGAAGTCCCCCCCCCCCATGATCAGACTCTAGATCCGGGACCCCTCCCAGCATACGCCTCATAAAGCCCACATCGTCCCAATTTGGGGCATACACACTAGCAAGTACCACCTTCTCTCCTTGTAGCCTGCCCCTAATCATAACATACCTACCACCACCACCACCTCAGATGCTTCAAACGACACATTTTTCCCCACCAGAATCGCCACTCCCCGGTTCTTCACATCCAACCCAGAGTGGAAAACCTGCCCCACCCATCCCTTCCTCAGACGGACCTGGTCCGCCACCTTCAGGTGGGTCTCCTGAAGCATTGCCACATCTGCCTTTAGCCCCCTCAGATGAGCAAGTACCCTCGACCGCTTCACCGGCCCATTCAATCCTCTCGCATTCCAGGTGACCAACCGGATCAGAGGGCGTCCCGCCCCCATCCTCTGTCGACTAGCCATAGCCCATCGACTGCCCGCCCCAGGCCAGCACCCCCCGCCCGACCCAGTCCCCACAGCGAAAGCACCTCACCTCTGTCCCCCCGGCCCCCACCAGCTCCTTCCTGACCCTGCCAGCAGCAACCCGGTATTCCCCTTTCCCCCCCTCCCTCCCCCCCCAGGCTAGGAACCCTCCTAGCCGCGAACCGTCCTCCATTGTACTTCCGTGGGTCAGCTAACTTCTGCTGACCCCGGAAATTCCCGCCAAAAACCTGAGCCCTCCCAAAGTGGGATCATCCCCCATCCTATCCCTCCTCCAGGCACCGCTCCAGCGCGGGGAAGAACCAGTTAAGGCCCCCCCCCCGTCATCGTCTCCATCCCCAGCCCCGCAGCGCAGGAAACCAGAGGAAAGCCCGCGCTTTCACACTGCCCCACCACACGTCCTCCAAGATGTCTTAAGGAAGTATGAACACACCTTCTACAAAGAATTTGTCCGAATTAAGGGTGTAAAAGTGAAGCTATATCTAATCTGGATTCGACACCCCAGTTCTTCTGAGCCAGACCAGTGCCCTATGCATTGCATCAGAAGGTTGAAGCAGAGCTAAAGAGATTGGAAAAGCTGGGTATAAACAAGCTGGTTCAGTTTTCAGAGTGGGCAGTGCTGATACTCGCTGTCCTCAAACCTGATCAGTCGATAAGGGTTTATGGGAACTATAAGATGACCAGGCTCCCAGGTCAATCAGTCAATCAAGCTGGGCCTTACCTGTTCAGTCACACCCGTCATGCCTACCTGCAACTATACTTGAACGAGGAGTCTCAGATGTTTGCTACAATCAAACCCATAAAGGCCTCACCCTGCCATTGTCCGCGGGGCACATCCGCAGCTGGACCATGTTCTTTCAAAGGTCAATCAAATGATGCAGTCTGGCTGGTTTTACGAGAAGGCCGAACAATTAAGGGCCCTACACCACTCGTCAAGATGAGTTGACCTGTGAGGTTGGCATGATTTTGTGGGGACCATGGTGATCGTCCTGCTTCAGGCCAGCGGGCTCCTCCTTCAAGAGTTGCACAGCACCAATCCAGGACAGAAGCAGGTGAATGTATTGGCACGCAGTTACATCTAGTGGTCAGGCATAGACAAAGCCATTGAAGAATGAGTGCAACGTTGCCAAATACAACAATCTGTGCAACCTTCCACCACCCTTCACACCGTTTCTGTTCGACCTGTTGCATCAGTCGAGCCCAGTGAGGCTAGTTCACCTGTCATCGACGTGGTCCCTCCTGAGGTGGCATCGACTGTGGAACACTCGATCGCCCAAAAGAGTGCCGAGCCTGTGGCTGGGCTACAGAGGTTCAGCAGGACCGATTGACGTTTTGATATACTTCCTTTTCTTGGTTGTCCCTGTTACAATTGTAACTTTTGTACATAGTTTTGGAGTAGTATACAAAGGGAATTAAGGGAGTAGGGATGTGGTAGTGTGACCTCTTTGGGCTCCACTGACCATGTGACTAGCTCAGTGCCAATTGCATGGGAGCGCACAAGCCCCGGTCAACGGTGAGAATGTTCTGGACCCTGGGCGCAGGACCCCAGGCAGTGTTTGTTATTTTCCTTGTATTGTTCTCCAAGATAGCCAAAGTCGTAGTGTTGACAAAGAACATAAAGCTTTATGTTTAAATCAAAACTAGTTTATTTTACACTACTTAGATTGGTTTGCACACTCTACTGAGTAACAGCTAACAAAATATTAGTATTAAATCTATGATACAGTAATTAATTATCTCTCTAATATTTAACCTACACTCTAACTCAACTTCACACTATCATTCAACATCAACTTCTCTGACAGCTTCTCCCAGAATGCCTAGAGACACAGCCTTTTCTAAGACTACTCAGTGATGCCATCTAGTTTGATATACATGAACATCATATTGTTAACCCTTTACTCTCCTTAGATTATACATACCATTACAGTGTTGGCCAGGGAGCTGAATTGTAAAGACCTGCAGCTGGATTCATGTTTCTGTTAAGGGGTTAGCACCGGAGCCACGTGGAGCACAATCGATTCCAATAAGAAATGGTGCTGGATTCGCCAGATTCGCAATTGATACTCAGGAGGCTGACAAGCTGCAGTCGCATATACACACTTCACTCCCTAACACACACCATCCCAGCCAACACACAGAGAAAGGACTTAAAGCTCACTAATATTTTTGGCTCTAAGGACATCTCGTATGGCCTTGATATTTTTTTTCCAACAGTTGGAACCCTATTACACCAAAGTGAAATCCTTAAAAACCTCAGTGATTACTTCAAATGCTTTAAAAAAAGTTTATTGCCTTAGTTGACATATACAAGCCTCCTGTAAGCTAATGTGAACTATCTCCCTGACAGGTATTGCAGCAAATCAATTACCACCCTTAAGAGTGTACTGACAAAGGATGTCCAAAAATGATGTCAGAGGAGATGTGTGCCAGGACACTGTGCTTCAGCAGCTGCTGCTTTTTGACATTGGCCTTGTAAAATTAACAATTAATATGTCAAAACCCTCGCCTCTCTTCCCGTTCTCTCCTTTCCCTGTCCCCTCCCTCCCTCTCTCCTCTTTACAATTAGACAGAACTGATGTGTTGAAGTGGGAAAATATATTTTATTGACCATTGTGTTTAAGTGAGGAAATATATTTTATTGCAAGAACTTTGTAAAATTTCAGGTAGTTTAATGTCATTGTTCAGCTGATAAAGTTAAACATTAAGTTAAATATTAACTGGTTTCAAAGTTTTGTGTTTATAAAATTATGTTTGTTCATAAATGTTTTACATTAAATTTTACAAGCTTCTACAAATGTCTTACTGAAACATCAAAACACAACATTCAATAATGAAATAATTGAAGTAAAGAAGGCAGAAACATATTTAACATGGGCAATACGGTGGCACACTCATCAGCACTGCTGCCTCACAACACCAGGGACCTGTGTGGAATTCAACCTTGGGTGACTTAGGGCAGCACAGTAACAGAGTGGTTAGCACAGGGGCTTCACAGCTCCAGGGTGCCAGGTTCGATTCACGGCTTGGGTCACTGTCTGTGTGGAGTCTGCACGTTCTACCCATGCCCGCGTGGGTTTCCTCCCGGTGCTTTGGTTTCCTCCCACAGTCCAAAGATGTGCAGGTTAGGTGAATTGGCCAGGCTAAATTGCCCTTAGTGTCCAAAAAGTTTATTGGGGTTACGGGAATAGGGTGGAGGTGTAGGGATAGGGTGGAGGTATGGGCTTAGGTCGCATGCTCTTTCCAAGGGCCGGTGCAGACTCGATGGGCCGAATGGCCTCCTTCTGCACTGTAAATTCTATGACTGTGGTGCTTGCACATTCTCCCTATGTCTGCATGGGTTTCCTGGAACAATGGAATAGAGCCATAGAATTCTTACAGTTCAGAAGGAGGGCATTCAGCCCATCAGGTCTGCACCGACCCTCTGAAAGAGTACCTGACCTAGGTCCACTCCCCGGAGCATAATGTGTAGAACTCTGGACACTAAGGACACTGGCAACTAAGCATGGCCAATCCACCTAACATGCACATCTTTGGACTGTGGGAGGAAACCAGCGCCCCCAAAGGAAACCCATGCAGACACAGGGGGAACGTACAAACTCCACACAATTATCCAGGGCCGGAATTGAGCCCAGGTCCCTGGTGCTATGAGGCAGCAGTGTTAACCAATTGTCCACCCTGCCATCAGCATTTCCTCCAGGTGCTTTCTTTCCTCCCACAATCCAAATATGTGCGGACTCCTGTGAATTTGTTCAATAACTTTCCTCCACAGTTTTAAAAAATGGAATGAAGTTAGGATCTATCAAGCTAGGTTCCAATTTAGGATTTGACTTGTTCAATAATAACATCAGCCAGGATCATAACAGAAGTACAAATGTTTCAGTATGATTTCTTGCACAGCATTGCAAAAACTAAAACTTGTAAAACTCTCCTTCAAAATTACATTTCTCCTTTAATGTCATGAAATAATGTTTATTTTTTGAGAGGCGATTAGAAATGGTCAATAAATGGTGGACTTCCCAGTAAGATACACATCCCATGGACAAATAAAAAATATGGGTTTCTTGCTAGCAAAGAAACTAAACAAAACGATTCTTTCATAATACATAAACACATAGCATTTGAAAATTGA
This sequence comes from Scyliorhinus canicula, assembly GCF_902713615.1. Classification (NCBI taxonomy): domain Eukaryota; kingdom Metazoa; phylum Chordata; class Chondrichthyes; order Carcharhiniformes; family Scyliorhinidae; genus Scyliorhinus; species Scyliorhinus canicula. Next base: position 104,358,520 of record NC_052150.1, read on the forward strand.
TGGCACCGCACCCATTTCTTTGAGCACTAACATGGCCCCGAAGCCTCTGCTATGGCATACAGGAGGTGTCCACTCATTAATAGACAGATGCATGCCAAACCAATAGGTAGCATGGGCCAATGCCTGAATAAGACGTTAGGTTGTTTGCTTTGCAAAGAAAGCATGAGGCCCCTTTGGCCAACTGAGTGTCCTTGGTACTGAGCAGATTGAACTCAGGCAACCCAGTTTTCATGTCACCTAACCAGAGGTCCTTAAAAGGACCTGATAAAGATAAATTTGTAGGACTTCCGGTTGCGGCTATGACCAGCTAAGTCGCACGTTTGGCTGCTCCTGTTAGGAAGGTGTTTTCGGGCCGATTGGAGGGCCCCTAACGGCGCTGGAACGGCAATTCCCGGTGGGGGAAGGTTCCCAGAGGAGAAGCCCGTCAAATTTATGGTCGTCACCCGAAGTGGGGCAGGAAAAAAAGCGGCAGCAGCTCCCCGAAAAAAGCGGGGGAAGAAATCCAAAATGGCGGCCGGCGGCGCACCCGAGGACTGGAGGAAATGGGCGGAGGAGCAGCAGGCCGCTCTCCTGCGCTTCTTCACGGAGCTGAAAGTGGAGCTGCTGGAGTCGATGAACGCGACGACCACCAGGCTGATGGGGGCACAGGCGACCCAAGAGGCGTCAATTCGGGAGCTGCAGCAGGAGATGACTGTGAGGGAGGAGGAGGCCACGGTCCTCGTGGGAAAGGTGGAGGTGCACGAGGCACTCCACCTGAGATGGCAAAACCGATTGGAGGAGATGGATACCCGCATGAGGCGGAAAAACCTGAGGATCCTGGGCCTGGCAGAAGGGCTGGAGGGGTCGGACCTCCAGGGGTATGTGGCAGAAATGCTGGGCTCACTGATGGGGGCAGGGGCCGTCCCTTCGCCCCTGGAATTGGAGGAGGCCTACAGAGTAATGGCCAGGAAGCCAAGAGCAAACGAACCCCCGAGGGCGGTGCTGGTTCGGTTCCAGCGATTCAGTGACCGGGAGAGGGTGCTGAGGTGGGCCAAGAGAGAGAGGAGCAGCAAATGGGAGAACTCGACGGTGAGGATCTTTCAGGACTGGAGTGCGGAGGTGGCAAAGCGGCGGGCCCGGTTCAACCGGACGAAGGCGGTGCTGCATGCCAAGAGAATTAGATTCGGGATGCTGCAGCCAGCGCGCTTGTGGGTGACCTACAAGGACCAGCACCACTATTTCGAGTCCCCGGAGGAGGCGTGGGCCTTTGTCCAGGAAGAAAAGCTGGACTCGAACTAGAACCAGGGGATACTTGGCGGTCGTTGCCGCTCTGGTACTTTAAGCTGGACACGTGGCTTTCTGTTGGTTGGATTTTCACTTGGCCGTATTTTTGGACCCTTTTTGTTCTCTATACCAGTTTTTTCTCTCTTTTTCCTGTTATTTATAATGTTATGGTGGGAGGGCGGGGTGGGGGGGGAGTGCCGGGGGTATGTGTTTCTTGTGGGGTTTTTGGTTGTTTTGTATTTATCGGTGGGAGATCGGGGACGGGGGTGGAACTGAAGATGGAGGGGCGGGGAGGGGCAGGGCGAAAGCGCGGGCTTTCCTCTGGTTTCCCGCGCACGGGGCAGAGGAGGGAGGGGGGTGGGAGTAAGGGGCGTGGTCAGCAATGGCTCCCTTTCCCGCGCTGGAGCGGGGTCAAGGAGGGGTGGTAAGGGGGGGGGGACGTCCCCCATGCCGGGAGGAGCCGGAGTGTGGCAGGGGCAGCCGGGTCAGCGTAAACCAGCTGACTCACGGAAGTACTATGGAGGGTGCGTCGCGGCTAGGAAGGGTCCTAGCCTGGGGGGGGAGGGGGGTGGGGGGGGGGGGGGAGGAGGGGGGAAGGGGGGGGCCACCGGGTTGCTGCTGAAAAGGCCAGGGAGGAGAAGTTGAGGACTGGAGGGGTGGGGGGGGGGGGGCGCCATCGCCATGGGGAGCGGGTCAGAAAGGGAGGGCTGACTCGGGGCGAGCAGGTGACAGGATATGGCTAGTCGGCGGGGGAAAGGGGCGGGCTGCCCTTCGACCCGGCTGATCACTTGGAATGTGAGGGGGCTGAATGGGCCGGTCAAGAGAACGAGAGTAATCTCGCATTTGAAGGGGCTGAAGGCGGATGTAGCAATGCTACAAGAGACCCATTTGAAGGTGGCGGACCAGGTCCGCCTGAGAAGGGGGTGGGTGGGACAAGTGTTCCACTCAGGACTGGACGTAAAGAACCGAGGGGTGGCGATCCTGGTAGGGAAGAGGGTGTCGTTCGTGGCGGCGGAGGTGGTGGCGGATAAAGAGGGTAGATATGTCATGGTGAAGGGTAGGCTGCAGGGGGAGAAAGTGGTGATGGTTAACGTGTATGCCCCGAACTGGGACGACGCTGGCTTCATGAGGCGCCTACTGGGCCTCATTCCGGACCTGGAGGCAGGGGGCCTGATCATGGGGGGGGACTTCAACACAGTGCTGGACCCCGTGTTGGACAGATCGAGTTCAAGGACGAGTAGGAGGCCGGCAGCGGCAGAAGTGTTAAAGGGGTTTATGGAGCAGATGGGAGGGGTGGACCCCTGGAGGTTTGGGAGGCCGAGGGCGAGGGAGTATTCCTTTTTCTCCCATGTCCACAGAGTCTATTCTAGAATTGACTTTTTTGTATTAAGCAGGGGACTGATCCCGAAAGTACGGGAAGTGGAGTACTCGGCCATAGCGGTCTCAGACCACGCGCCACACTGGGTAGATTTGGAAATGGGAGAGGTGCGAGACCAGCGTCCGCTGTGGCGTCTGGATGTGGGGTTGCTGGCGGATGAGGAGGTGTGTAAGAGGGTCCGGAAGAGCATTGAGAGATATCTGGACATTAATGACACGGGGGAGGTGCAGGTGGGGATGGTATGGGAGGCCCTGAAGGCGGTGATCCGGGGGGAGCTGATCTCCATACGGGCACATAGGGAAAGGAGGGAGAGACAGGAGAGGGAGAGGCTGGTGGGGGAGCTTCTGGACGTGGATAGGAAATATGCGGAGGCACCAGAGGAGGGGCTGCTGGGGGAACGGCGTAGTTTGCAGGCTAAGTTTGACCTGTTGACCACCAGAAAGGCGGAGACACAGTGGAGAAGGGCGCAGGGCGCGGTTTATGAGTATGGGGAGAAGGCGAGTAGGATGCTGGCGCATCAGCTCCGCAAGCGGGATGCGGCTAGAGAAATTGGGGGAGTAAGGGAGAGGGGTGGGAACATAGTGCAGAAGGGGCCAGAAGTAAATGGGGTTTTCAGAGACTTCTATAAGGAGCTGTATCGGTCAGAGCCGTCGACGAGGGGAGGGGGGATGGAGGGCTTCTTGAACAAACTGAGGTTCCCCAAGGTCCAAGAGGAGCTGGTAGGGGGGCTGGGGGCGCAGATAGGGCTAGAGGAGCTAGTCAAGGGGATTGGGCATATGCAGTCGGGGAAGGCGCCGGGGCCAGACGGGTTCCCGGTGGAATTTTACAAAAAATATGCGGATCTGGTGGGCCCTGTGCTGGTGCGAGCCTTCAACGAGGCATGGGAGGGGGGGGCTCTGCCCCCGACAATGTCGCAGGCACTGATCTCTCTGATCTTGAAGCGGGATAAGGACCCCGTGCAGTGTGGGTCATATAGGCCTATCTCGCTCCTGAATGTGGACGCCAAGCTGCTGGCAAAGATCCTGGCTACCAGGATAGAGGATTGTGTGCCAGGGGTGATACACGAGGACCAGACGGGTTTTGTGAAAGGGCGGCAGCTTAATACGAACGTGCGGAGACTGCTAAACGTCATCATGATGCCGGCAGTGGAGGGGGAGGCGGAGATAGTGGTGGCATTGGACGCGGAGAAAGCATTTGATAGGGTGGAGTGGAAGTACCTGTGGGAGACGCTGGAGCGGTTTGGATTTGGGGAGGGATTTATTAAATGGGTGAAGCTGCTATATTCGGCCCCGACGGCAAGTGTAGTGACGAATGGTAGGAGATCGGAGTATTTTGGGCTCCACCGGGGGACCAGACAGGGGTGCCCCTTGTCCCCCCTGCTCTTCGCACTGGCAATTGAACCGTTGGCGATGGCACTGAGGGGCTCAGGGGGGTGGAGAGGGCTGACAAGGGGTGGGGAGGAGCACCGGGTATCGTTATACGCGGACAACCTGCTGCTATACGTGGCGGACCCAGAAGGGGGAATGCCGGAGGTGATGGAACTGCTAGCAGAATTCGGGGACTTTTCGGGGTACAAGCTAAACTTGGGTAAGAGTGAGGTATTTGTGATACACCCAGGGGACCAGGAAGAGGGAATCGGGAGACTCCCGTTGAAGAGAGCAGGAAAGAGTTTTAGATATTTAGGGGTGCAGGTGGCAAGGAACTGGGGGACTCTCCACAAGTTGAACTTCTCTAGGCTAGTGGAACAGATGGAGGAGGAATTTAAAAGGTGGGACATGGTGCCGCTGTCGCTGGCGGGCAGAGTGCAGTCCGTTAAAATGACGGTCCTCCCAAAGTTTTTGTTTTTATTTCAGTGCTTGCCCATCTTCCTCCCTAGGGCCTTCTTCAAAAAGGTGACGAGCAGCATCATGAGCTACGTGTGGGCGCACGGCACCCCAAGGGTGAGGAGGGTCTTCTTGGAGCGGAGTAGGGAGAGTGGAGGGCTGGCATTACCCAACCTTTCGGGGTATTACTGGGCGGCTAATGTGTCGATGGTGCGCAAGTGGATGATGGAAGGGGAGGGGGCAGCTTGGAAACGAATGGAGAGGGCGTCCTGTGGCAACATAAGCCTGGGGGCCCTAGTAACGGCGCCATGGCCGCTCCCTCCCACGAGGTACACCACGAGCCCGGTGGTGGCGGCCACCCTCAAGATCTGGGGCAGTGGAGGCGACACAGGGGGGAAGTGGGAGGTCTGATGGAGGCACCGTTAAGAGGGAACCATAGATTCATCCCGGGGAACATGGACGGGGGATTTCAGAGCTGGCACAGGGTGGGCATCAGGCAGCTGAAGGATCTGTTTGTAGATGGGAGGTTTGCGAGCCTGAGAGAGCTGGAGGAGAAATTCGGGCTCCCCCCGGGAAACGTGTTTCGACATTTGCAGGTGAAGGCATTTGCTAGCCGCCAGGTGGAAGGGTTCCCCTTGCTCCCCAGCAGGGGGCGAGCGATAGGGTGCTCTCGGGGGTCTGGGTCGGAGGGGGGAGGATATCGGACATATACAAAGTAATGCAGGAGGCTGAGGAGGCATCAGTAGAGGAGTTGAAGGCCAAGTGGGAGGGGGAGCTGGGAGAGCAGATAGAGGATGGGACATAGAGATAGAGGCTGATGCCCTGGAGAGGGTTAATTCTTCCTCCTCGTGTGCGAGGCTTAGCCTCATTCAATTTAAGGTGCTACATAGAGCCCATATGACGGGGACAAGGATGAGTCGGTTCTTTGGGGGTGAGGACAGATGTGTCAGGTGTTCGGGAAGTCCAGCGAACCATGTCCATATGTTTTGGGCATGTCCGGCACTGGAGGAGTTCTGGAAGGGGGTGGCAAGGACGGTGTCGAGGGTGGTGGGATCCAGGGTCAAACCAGGATGGGGACTTGCGATCTTTGGGGTTGGGGTGGAGCCGGGGGTACAGGAGGCGAGAGAGGCCGGAATACTGGCCTTTGCGTCCCTAGTTGCACGAAGAAGGATACTGATACAGTGGAAGGACGCGAGGCCTCCAAGCGTGGAAACTTGGATTAATGACATGGCAAGCTTTATCCAGTTGGAAAGGGTCAAATTCGCCCTGAGAGGGTCGGTACAAGGGTTCTTCAGGCGGTGGCAGCCTTTCCTCGACTTTTTGGCTCAAAGATAGGGTGCAGAGGTCGCAGCAGCAGCAACCCGGGGGGGGGGGGGGGGGGGGGGTGGCAACAACGGGGGTGGTGGGTTATTTAAGGTTGTAATGCGGACAAATTTGTTCGCAGTTCATGTTTGATGTTAATTGTTGCTTTGTTTGTTTTTTGGGGGGGGAGGGGGGGAGGGACAGCGCGCGCGGGGGGTCAGGCGGGGGGGGGGATATCTGTTAAGAGGGAATATTGTGTAATAGTCTATGGTTAGGGGGGGTAAGTATTTGCATGTAAAAAATCTCTTCAATAAAAATTATTTAAAAAAAAAAGATAAATTTGTAAAAAAAACAATGACCTGAATGTGAAGTTGGAAGCATTAGTACTCTTCCTGATCTCACAGTAAAGCTGTTCGCTGATGCTGGCTACCACTCGTGCTCCCGCTCCATTACTGCTTCAGCCCCCATTCTGATTGCTCTCCCATCCAAATGTTCTGATCATCTTAACATTCCTGGTGGCTCTTCCTTTGTTGATTACAATCATTTTTGCCTTTAATGCCCTATGAGAGCCACTGTTGGCAAAGCAATGGCCCAAAATTCAAAACCTCGTCTCATACGCATTAAGCTCTATATCAGGTGCACCTCAGGTTCACCTTTAGAAATGGAAATTAATATGATTTCGAGGTCATTTGCTTTGGAATTTCTTCAACATTAATCTTATTGCTGACCATGCAACTTGAAATATGAAAGTGAAATTTGAATGTGTAACACTGCTGGAGATGGCACTATAGAAGCCTTTATAGTGGGACAGGCTGTACCTCTAGCTGTTTCTGGCACTGTCCATCTGGTGCACATTACTGAGAAGGGTGCTCACACTGGAGTTCTCTGCATACACTGGAAGCGCCTGGTCTGGTTATAACATGTCATCAGCTCAAAGACCAGGGAGGTAGCGATCTTGATCAACAAACGAGTAGCATTCGAGGGAGGAAGAATCGTGTCAGACAAGGGGGGTAGGCACATAATGGTGAGTGGGAAGCTGGAGGGGGAGCGGGTGGTACTCGTGAACATATATGCTCCGAATTGGGATGATGTGGAATTTATGAGGTGTGTGTTAGGGAAGATCCAAGACTTAGAGTCACATAACCTGATTATTGGAGGAGATTTTAACACAGTCATTGATCCGGAATTGGACTGGTCAAAATCCAGGACAGGGAGGAGGCCGGCCGTGGCAAAGGAATTGAAAGGGTTTATAGAACAGATAGGGGGAGTAGACCCATGGAGGTTTGCACGGCCAAGGGCAAAGGAGTTTTCTTTTTTCTCACATGTCCACAAGGTATACTCTCGCATCGGGGGTGGGGGGGGGAGGGTGGATACTGAGTACTCGGGCAGTCGCAGTGTCGGATCATGTCCCACATTGGGATGGATCTACGGGTTAGTGTGGAGAGAGGGCAATGCCCGCTGTGGAGACTGGATGTGGGGTTGCTAGCAGACAAAGCGATCTGTGGGTGGGTTAACAAGTCCATCCAAAATTACCTGGAAACAAATGATACGGGGGAGGTCTCTGCAGCGATGGTTTGGGAAGCTTTGAAGGCTTCAGAGGGAAATTAATCTCAATACGGGCCCACAAAGAAAAGGCGGAATGGGCTGTGAGGGATAGGTTAGTTGAGGAGATAATCCAGGTGGACAGGTGATACTCGGAGGCCTCGGACGCAGGGCTACTGAGTGAGTGGCGGAGGTTACAGGCGGAGGTTGGGCTGATGACCACAGGGAAAGCAGTGGAACAGTTGAGGAAGGCAATGGGGGCGATTTATGAGTACGGGAAAAAGGCAAGCAGAATGTTGGCGCACCAGCTCAGGAAAAGGGAGGCAGCCAGGGAGATAGGTAAAGGAAAGAGTAGTGGCAGGGATACTGTCCTGGATCCAGTGGGGGTGAATGAGGTGTTTAAGGACTTTTATAGTAAACTATATGAGTTGGAACCACCGGCTGGGGTGGAGGGGATCAGGCAGTTTTTGGATCAGTTGAGGTTTTCGAGGGTAGATGTGGATCTGGTGGAAGGGCTGGGGACCCCAATTGAGATTGAGGAAATAATCGAGGGGCTGGAGGGCATGCAGTCAGGCAAGGCCTTGGGGCCTGACAGCTATCCGGTGGAATTCTATAAGTTTTCAGAGATATTGAGCCCACTGCTGGTGAGGACAGTTAATGAAGCAAGAGAAAGGGAGTCCTCCCACCAACAATGTTGTAGGCCTCATTTTCATTGATTCTGAAACAAGAGAAGGATCCAGAGCAATGCGGGTCATACAGGCCAATTTCTCTACTGAATGTGGACGCCAAACTGCTGGCTAAGATACTGGCCACAAGGATAGAGGACTGTGTCCCGGGTGGTGATAGGGGCAGACCAGACGGAATTTGTAAAGGGCAGGCAACTCAAGGCCAATGTTCAAAGGCTATTGAATGTTATTATGATGCCCTCAGAAGCAGAGGAGGTGGAGGTGGTGGTAGCGATGGATGCGGAGAAGGCTTTTGATTGGGTGGAGTGGAAATACCTGTGGGAGGAGCTGGAAAGGTTTGGGTTTGGTGAGGGCTTTATTGACTGGGTGCGGTTGCTCTATCAGGCACCAGTAGCGAGTGTGCATACGAACCGGCTGAGGTCAGCGTATTTGAAACTACACCAAGGGACGAGACAAGGGTACCCCTCTCTGTTTGCTGTTTGCTCTGGCCATAGAGCCACTGGCCATGGCGTTAAGAGTCTCTAGGAACTGGAAAGGGCTGGTTCGGGAGATTGGGGAAAGGAGGGGGGGGGGGGGGGGGGGCAGGGCGGGTGGAGCATCAGGTCTCGCTTTACACAAATGACCTGCTCTTGTATATTTCAGACACATTGGAGGGGTTGGGGGAAGAAATGCGAATGTTGTGGGAATTTGGCAATTTTTCGGTTGAACATGGGGAAAAACGAGATGTTTGCGATCCAGGCAAAAGGACAGGAGAAGAGACTGGGAGAGCTGTCGTTTAGAATGGTAGGAAGGAGCTTTCGGTATTTGGGAATCCAGATGGCCCAGAGGGGGAGGCACTGCGCACGTTAAACCTATCCCGGCAGGTACAGAAAATGGAAGGGGACTTTAAGAGATGGGACATGCTCCATCTATCACTGGCGTGAAGGATACAGACTGAAAAAATGACAGTCCTCTCCAGATTTCTTTTTTTTTAACTAATTTTTATTGAGATTTTCAAAAACATATGAAAAACAGAAAATAACAACAAGAAAACAGTATTAACAACAAAAAGAAAAACACACTAACCCCCAAAACCAAACCCGCAACCCCCCCCCTCCCCTCCCCCCCACACCCACCAGTAACTACAAAAAGAAGAAATAGATAAACACCTGGCATATTCAATAAACACATATACACATTTCTCCCTTCCCCCAAAACAAACTCCCAACCCCCTCCCCTCCTGCCCCCCCCCTCCCCACCCCCCGTCCCCCCCGTCCCCCCTCCCACCCCCGCCCCGGGTTGCTGCCGGCCTATTTTCCTACCGTTCCGCCAGGAAAGGCTGCCACCGCCTAAAGAACCCTTGAACTGATTCCCTCAGGGCAAATTTCACCTTCACCAATTTGATGAACCCCGCCATATCATTGATCCAGGCCTCCACGCTTGGGGGCCTCGCATCCTTCCATTGAAGCAAAATCCTCCGCCGGGCTACTAGGGACGCAAAGGCCAGAACACCTGCCTCTTTCGCCTCCTGCACTCCCGGCTCCACTGCAACCCCAAAAATTGCGAGTCCCCAGCCTGGCTTGACCCTGGATTCCACCACCCTCGACACCGTCCTTGCTACCCCCTTCCAAAACTCCCCCAGCGCTGGCCGTGCACAGAACATATGGGCGTGGTTCGCTGGGCTCCCCGAGCACACCTGTCTTCGCCCCCAAAAAACCTACTCATCCTCGTCCCGGTCATGTGGGCCCTGTGCAGCACCTTGAACTGTATGAGGCTAAGCCTCGCACAGGAAGAGGAGGAATTCACTCTTTCCAGGGCATCTGCCCACGTCCCCTCCTCAATCTCCTCACCCAGCTCCTCCTCCCATTTACCCTTCAGCTCCTCCACCGAGGCCTCATCCACCCCCTGTATGACGTGGTACACGTCCAAAATCCTCCCCCCTCCAACCCACACCCCTGAGAGCACCCTGTCCCGTACCCCATGTGGGGGCAGCAGAGGGAACCCCTCCACCTGCTGCCTGGCAAACGCCCTAACCTGCATGTACCTATACATGTTCCCCGGGGGGAAGTCCAAACTTCCCCTCTAACTCACCCAGGCTCGCAAACCTCCCATACACAAACAGGTCCCTCAACCTCCTAATACCTACCCTGTGCCAGCCCAGAAGCCCGCCATCGATGCTCCCTGGAACAAACCTGTGGTTCCCCCGTTTCGGGGACTCCATCGAGCTCCCCACCTCCCCCCTATGCCGTCTCCATTGCCCCCAAATTTTGAGGGTAGCCGCCACCACCGGGCTCGTGTATACCTCGTTGGAGGGAGTGGCAACGACGCCGTTACCAGCGTCTCCAGGCTCGTGTCCACGCAGGACGCCATCTCCATCCTCTTCCATGCTGCCCCGCCCATCCATTACCCACTTACGCACCATCGCTGCATTGGCAGCCCAATAGTACCCACAGAGGTTGGACAACTCCAGCCCCCCCCCCCCCCCCCCCCCTATCCCTGCCCCGCTCCAAAAACACCCTTCTCACCCTCGGAGTCCCATGAGCCCATTCAAATCCCGTAATACTCCTGTTGACCCTCCTAAAAATGGCCTTCGGGATAAGGATGAGGAGGCACTGGAACAGGAACAAAAACCTTGGGAGCACCGTCATCTTGACGGACTGCACCCAGCCCGCCAGTGACAGCGGCAACATGTCCCATCTTTTGAACTCCTCCTGCATTTGCTCCACCAGCCTAGTGAGGTTAAGCTGGTGAAGGGCCCCACAGCTCCTAGCCACCTGGACTCCCAAGTACCGAAAACTTCCTCCCCGCCCTTTTCAGCGGGAGCCTACCAATCCCCTCCTCTTGATCCCCCAAGTGCACGACGAACAGCTCACTCTTACCCAGGTTGAGCTTGTACCCAGAAAAGCCCCCAAATTACCTAAGGATCTGCATCACCTCCGGCATTCCCCCCACTGGGTCCGCCACATAAAACAACAAGTCATCTGCGTATAATGACACTCGGTGCTCCTCCCCAACCCGCACCAGACCCCTCCAATTCCTCGACTCCCTCAACGCCAGGGCCAGGGGCTCAATTGCCAACGCAAAGAGCAACTGGGACAGTGGACACCCCTGCCTCGTCCCCCCGGTACAACCAAAAGTACTCCGATCTCCTCCTATTCGTGGCTACGCTCGCCATCGGGGCCTCATATAGCAGCCTCACCCAACTAACAAACCCCTCCCCGAACCCAAACCTTTCCAGCACCTCCCACAAGTACCCCCACTCAACCCTATCAAAGGCCTTCTCCGCGTCTAGTGCTACCACTATCTCCGCCTCCCCTTCTACCGCCGGCATAATTATAACATTCAAAAGCCTACGTATATTGTCGTTCAGCTGCCTTCCCTTCACAAACCCTGCTGGTCCTCATGAATGACCCCCGGCACACAGTCCTCTATCCTTGTGGCCAAGATCTTCGCCAACAGCTTGGCATCCACATTTAACAACGAGATCGGCCTATATGATCCACATTGTAGGGGGTCCTTGTCCCGTTTAAGGATCAAGGAAATCAGCGCCTGTGACATAGTCGGGGGCAAAGCCCCCCCCTCCCTTGCCTCGTTAAAGGTCCTAACCAACAGGGGGCCCAGCAGGTCTGCATACATTTTGTAAAATTCGACCGGAAACCCGTCCGGCCCCGGCGCCTTCCCCGACTGCATGCTACCTATCCCTTTGACCAGCTCCTCCAGCTCGATCGGCGCTCCCAGCCCCTCCACCTGTCCCTCCTCCACCTTCGGAAATCTCAGCCTATCCAAAAAGCGCCCCATCCCCCCCCCCCCCCCCGGCCTCCCTGGGGGCTCGGACCGTTACAATTCCCCATAAAAGTCCCTGAAGACCCCATTAATGTCCACCCCCCTTCACACCACATTGCCTCCCCTATCCGTCACTCCACCAATCTCCCTGGTCGCGTCTCGCTTACGTAGCTGATGCGCCAGCATCCTACTCGCCTTCTCCCCATATTCGTACACCACTCCCTGTGCCTTCCTCCACTGAGCTTCCGCCTTTCCGGTGGTCAGCAAGTCGAACTTGGCCTGAAGGTTACATCGCTCCCCCAACAGTCCCTCCTCCGGAGCCTCCGCGTATCTCCTGTCCACCCTCACCATCTCCCCCACCAACCTCTCCCTCTCTCTTTGCTCTCCCCTCTCCCTATGGGCTCGGATGGAAATCAACTCCCCTCTAATCACCGCCTTCAATGCCTCCCAAACCGTCCCCACCCGGACCTCCCCATTATCATTGGCCTCTAAGTACCTCTTGATACACCCCCGAACCCGCCCGCCCACCTTCTCATCCGCCAGCAGTCCCACCACCAGGCGCCAGAGCGGGTGCTGGTCCCTCTCCTCCCCCAGCTCAAGGTCTACCCAGTGCGGGGCATGGTCCGGAATGACTATGGCCGAATACTCGGCATCATTCACCCTCACAATCAGCCCCCTGCTCAGGACAAAAAATAGATCCGGGAATAGGCTTTATGCACGTGGGAAAAAAATGAATATTCCCTGGCCCTTGGCCTCGCGAATCTCCAAGGATCCACCCCTCCCATCTAACCCACAAACCCCCTCAACACCCTAGCCGCCGCGGGCCTCCTGCCCGTCCTGGACATGGATCGATCCAATGGGGGATCCAGCACTGTGTTAAAGTCCCTCCCCCCCCCAGTATCAGGCCCCCCGTCTCTAGATCCGGAATGCAGCCCATTATGCGCCGCATAAAACCCGCATCGTCCCAATTTGGGGCATAGACATTCACCAGCACCACCTGCTCCCCTTGCAATTTGCCGCTCACCATCACATACCTCCCTCCGCTGTCAGCCACCACCTTTGACGCCTCAAACGACACCCTTTTTCCCACCAGAATTGCCACCCCCCCCGATTTTTTGCATCCAGCCCCGAATGAAACACCTGGCCTACCCAGCCCTTCCTCAGTCTAACCTGGTCCGCCACCTTCAGGTGCGTTTCCTGGAGCATAGCCACGTCCGCCTTCAGCCCCTTCAGGTGCGTAAACACCTGGGCCCGTTTGACCGGCCCATTCAGCCCCCTCACATTCCAAGTTATCAGCCGGATCAGAGGGCTCCCTGCGCCCCTCCCCTGCCGAGTAGCCATAACCCGTCCCCTGCCCGCCCCAGGCCAGTGCCCCCCGCTCGGCCCCTTCCCCACGACGGCAAACTCCCACACCGGCCCCCCCTGCATACTCCAGCTCCTTCCTGGCCATTTCAGCAGCAACCCGGTACCCCCCAATCCCCCATCTCCCACCCCCCAGGCTAGGACCCCTCCCAGCCGCGTTACTCCCTCTGAAGCACTCCTGTGAGCCAGCTAACTTCTGCTGACCCCGGCAACTCCCGCCACACCTCCGACCCCCCCCCCCCCCCCCCCCCCCCAAAACGTGGGACTACTCCTCCTCCCCCAGACCCATCAGCAGACCCTCCTCCTCCCCTTACCGCTCTCGCGCGGGAAAAAAAGTCTGCGCTTCTCAGCTCCGACCCCGCCCCCATCCACCCTCAGCACGGGAAACAGAAGAAAAGCCCGCGCTTTCCCTCTGCCCGACCCTGCCCACACAAAAAAAACAGCACCCCACCCGCCCAAGAACCAACACACAACCAGCTTAAAACAGCATAAAACAGCATAAAACAGAGACCCTTCCCACCAAAGGTTAGCAGTTATTTACAAACCCTCGACCCTCAGTCCTACTTCTCAGCCTGCACAAAGGCCCACGCCTCCTCCGGGGACTCAAAATAAAAGTGCCGGTCCTTGAAAATGACCCACAGACGCGCCGGCTGCAACATGCCAAACTTCACACTCTTTCTGTGGAGCACCGTCTTCGTCCGGTTGTACCCGGCCCTCCGCTTAGCCACCTCCACACTCCAGTCCTGGTAGATCCTCACTACCGTGTTCTCCCACTTGCTGCTCCGCTCCTTCTTGGCCCACCTAAGCACGCACTCTCGGTCAGCGAACCGGTGGAACCGCACCAGCACCGCCCGTGGCGGCTCATTCGGCTTGGGCCTCCTGGCCAGTATTCTGTGGGCCCCCTCCTGCTCCAGGGGCCCCTGGAAGGACCCAGCTCCCATCAGCGAGTTCAACAAAACAACCACATAGGCCCCCAGGTCTGACCCCTCCAGCCCCTCCGTGAGGCCTAGGATCCGCAAATTTTTCCGCCTCGACTGGTTCTCCATCTCCTTGAACCGCTCCTGCCACTTCTTATGGAGCGCCTCATGCATCTCCACCTTTACCGCGAGGGCCACGGCCTCATCCTCTCTTTCGGAGGCTTGTTGTCGGAGCTCCCGGATCTCCACCCCCTGGGCTGCCTGCGTCACCAGCAGCTTATCTGCATTCGCCTTCAGCGAGTCTAGCAGCTCCACCTTTAGCTCCTGAAAACAACGCTGGAGAGGGCAGCACGGTGGCCTAGTGGTTAGCACAACCACCTCACGGCGCTGAGGTCCCAGGTTCGAATCCCGGCCCTGGGTTACTGTCCGTGTGGAGTTTGCACATTCTCCCCGTGTCTGCGTGGGTTTCGCCCCCACAACCCAAAAATGTGCAGAGTAGGTGGATTGGCCACGCTAAATTGCCCCTTAATTGGAAAAAATAATTGGGTAATCTAAATTTATAAAAACAGAAAAAAAAAACAACGCTGGAGAGTCTCCTGCTGCACCTGCGCCCACTGCCTCCATTCCTCAAGGCCTCCGCCTGCCACCATCTTGATTCTCTTCCCCCGCTTTTTCTTAGGTGCTGCCACCGCTATTTTGCTGGCCCCACTCCTGGTCAAGACCACAGACCACTGGGGATCCGCTGCAGACACCTTCCCACGTCGGGAACCGTCGAGCAAGTACCGCTGGGGGCCCTTAAAAGAGCCCAAAAGTCCGTTCCTGGCGGGAGTTGCCGAACGTGCGGCTTAGCTCCGCATAGCCCCAACCGGAAGTCCGTCCTCCCCAGATTTCTGTTTGTCTTTCAGTGCCTCCCCATCTTCATCCCGAGGGCCTTTTTCAAGCGGGTGAATAAGGTTATTTTGGGCTTTGTTTGGGTGGGTAAAACCCCGCGAGTGAAGAAAGTGTTGATGGAGCACAGTCGGGGGGCAGGTGGGTTGGCGCTGCTGAACTTTTGCAACTACTACTGGACGGCTAATATAACCATGATTAGGAAGTGGGTAGCGGGGGAGGGGTCGGTGTGGGAGCGGATAGAGGCGGCATCATGCCAAGATACAAGTTTTGGGAGCACTGATAACGGCATCTCTTCCGTTCTCACCGGCCCGATACTCCATAAGTCCGGTGGTGGTGGCAGCTCTGAGAATCTGGAGGCAGTGAGGAGATATAAGAGCGTGGAAGGAGCATCGGTGTGGACCCCGATTTCTAATAATCATCGGTTTGTACCGGGAAGGATGGATGGTGGCTTCTGGAGATGGCAAAGGGCAGGAATTAGAAGGATGGGGGATCTATTTATAGATGGGAGCTTTCCCAGCTTGAAAGCCTTGAAGTATAAATTTGAATTGCCGGCAGGGAGCGGGTTTAGGTATTTGCAGGTGCGAGACTTCTTGAGAAATCAGGTTCCGGCCTTTCCGCGGCTGCCGCCACGGGGGATGCAGGACAGAGTAGTCTGCAGTACCTGGGTGGGAGAGGGGAATGTTTCAGATATTTACCGGGAGCTTTCGGAGGTGGAAGACACTCCGGTGGAGGAGCTGAAGGGCAAGTGAGAGGACGAGCTAGGAGGCGAGATAGAGGCGGGTATATGGGCAGTTGCCCTAAGCAGCGTTAATACATCCTCATCATGTGCCAGGCTTAGCCTGATACAATTTAAGGTAGTCCACCAGGCACACATGACAGCGGCTAGGATGAGCAAGGTTTTTGGGGCAGAGGATAGGTGTGCGAGGTGCACAGGAAGCCCAGCAAATCATGTCCACATGTGGGCATGCCCGAAGCTTGAGGGTTTTGGCAGGGTTTTACGAAGGCAATGTCTATGGTCCTAAAAACACAGATGGTGCCGAGTCCGGAGGTAGCGATCTTTGGAGTGTCAGGAAGAGCCGCGAGTTCAGGGTGCGAAAGTGGCCGACGTCTTGGCCTTTTGCTCCCTGGTAGCCCAGAGACAGATCTTGCTAATGTGGAGGGACTCTAAGCCCCCGAGTGTAGAGACCTTGGTTAGTGACATGGCTGGGTTTCTCAGTCTCGAGAAAATAAAGTTCGCCTTAAGAGAGTCAATGGTCGGGTCCACCCGGAGGGGCAACCGTTCGTCGACTTTCTCAGGGAAAATTAAAATGTCAGCAGATGCTAGAATTCCAAGGGAGAGAGGGCCGATTGTTGTTTTATGGTTAGGGTGTGTGAAGATTGGGTTGGGGGTGGTCATGTTTATTATTCCATGTTTATGTCATTGTTATTGATATTATTATAAAACTTTTCAAATACCTTAATAAAAATATTTTAAATAAAATAACATATCGTCAGTAACTGGTTGATGTGAGCCCAGCTTCCAAATTAGGATATCACATACCCACTGGGCAAATTTGCTGGTCACTCACCAAAGAACAAGCATTCACCTGCAAGAGGGGGGCAGCACTATAGCACAGTGGATTAGCATTGTTGCTTCACAGCGCTAGGTTCCCAGGTTCGATCCCGGCTTGGGTCACTGTCTGTGCGGAATAGATAGGTTCTCCCCGTGTCTGTGTGGGTTTCCTCTGGGTGCTCCGGTTTCCTCCCACAAGTCCTGAAAGACGTGCTGTTAGGTGAATTGGGCATTTGGAATTCTCCCTCTGTGTACCCGAACAGTGCCGAAGTGTGGCGACTAGGGGCTTTTCAGAGTAACTTCATGGCAGTGTTAATGTAAACCTACTTGTGACAATAACTTGCAGGAAAGAGGATTTGTAATCACTTCTGCTATTGCAAAATGTCTATTCTCGAAGTAGTCAGGAGTCTTTTGGTAAGTTCTTGGATTTTGCAGAGAATGTTGCTGTATCCTCACAAAGGGCAGGGGAGTTAGTGGCATGTCCACATAAAGGCTACAACCAGTATGGGGGTTGCAGTGGCAGTGCCTCTGCTACATGACAGGAAAAATCCAGAAGAGTGTAACGAGAGTATGTTCTGTGCAATGTGTAAAGAGGTGAGAGCTGAAGGATGAAAAATGAAGAATATTACAGTAATTGTGGAAAGAATACTGGAAATCATGGAAGAGGGAAGGAACAAAAAGAGTTTTGGAGCAACAGATGATACAAAGCTAATCAAAGAGTAACAATAGAAATGTTATGAGCTTACCTTAGCTATCCTCATGAAGTTATTGAACGTTTTTCTGCATTGATTTGAAGTTCTGGGGAGATTAATGCACTCTGTCCACTCATGTCAGCAATTCACCTGAAAATTACCTGCCACTAGGTAAATAAAAGTTGTCCCTCCTGCTGCCTAAGCTTCACCAATACCCCAAAGCATTGTTCAAAAACTAATGAACCCTGACACCTTCTTCTGCACTTGTCCAGTTAAAATGCATTTCCCCTGCTAGGAATGAGCTAAAAAGTGACAACTTCCATACGACAAGCTGCCAATCAAAAGCACAGCATGGCTGGCGACCTACTCATTTTAGTGAATGAATTGTATGAGTTTAAGGTGTCCTTTGCTGTCACCTGATCGAGCGCCAACTCTCAATACAATGCCCAGTCTGCTCAAAAAAAGCCTCAAAGTTCTTGCCCAGTGTGTGCTAAATCCCTCTCATTTGAAGGTTGATGGCTTCAAATGAGATGCTTCCCACATTTTTAAATCAGCTGTTTGTGACTTCATTGTGCTGCCTTAAACAAAAAGGTTCAAGATATGTCATCTAACTTTACAAGTTCCTAACTGTTCACACCTTTGATGGCAATGTTGCCTATATTATCTGTTGTGACTTACAGAAATTATAAAGCATTAATAATAATAATAATAATAATTGCTTATTGTCACAATTTGGCTTCAATGAAGTTACTGTGAAAAGCCCCTAGTCGCCATTTTCCGGCGCCTGTTCAGGGAGGCCAGCACGGGATACTCCATCTTTTGCTTGATAAAGAGAATTGCTCAGTATTCAGGTTCAAAATCCCTTTGCTTACCCAATCTATATTCTTCCAACCTGATTGTCATCTGTAACCACAACATATTCAGAAGGTAGTCTTAAGTAGATGTGGCATAAAAATTGCACCAGGAGTCTCCAAACAAATTCTTACCGCTGTGGAAGTCCTTGTGTAAATAGCAGCATCAATTGTTCTGAGTGTAGAGTTGCCAATTATGACGAGGTACATTCTGGGAGACTTCATCGCATGACCTACAGCCCACAAACCACTCCCCTCACCATACTCCCACCATCTTCCCATGACCGATTAGAATGCGAACAGATTCTTTGTCAACCAATTGGCTTTTAGTAAAGCTTCCCCTTCCCATCCCCCATCTTCAAAACGTTGCTCACTAATAAGTAAAATGGGTCAATGAAAACTAAAGCACATTAAATAGCTGAATGATTTTATTCCCAAGTTGTTTGCAGGCATGTCTTGGAGATTAATCTTCAATTTCAGGAGACTCCAGGACAACCATGCAAGTATAGATTTGGAGGGCTCGAATGTTTACTCCAGTCAAAGAGTAAATCGATAAGGATCTTGGAATAGGGTTGCAGGAAAGGGATTTGGATGAGCGCTGAATCTATTACTAAAATGAAATTATTTATTGTACATTTGGGCATAAATTCTGTCAAACACACAATTGTGCACATGGAAGTTAATTACAGATATCTTGGGCGGGATTCTCTGTTGGTCAATGCCCAAATCGAAAAAGGCGATTAGGTGGAGAATCAATCTTGACGCCGAAATTGAGGCCAGCCAAATCACGAGGTTCACACCAAATCACGATTCTCCGGTGCCTCAACAATGGCGTCAATGCCATTCCACTCTGCATGTATAGTAAAAGCCATTAGCGGAATTCTCTGGGACCTCTGCTATCCTCTGCCTCCGCCGGCGGAATTCCTGACAGTGACGTTCTCTTGTGCTTTTAAAAATCGGGAAACAGGCGGCGTGGCTGATGAGGGAGAGCGGGGAGGCAGGAAAGGGAGAGGCACGACCCCTGGGACTAGCTGCTGTCCAGATGGGCTTCTGGAATGGATGGTCCCATCGATTGTGGAGATGCAGTCGCAGAGCCAGGGACTACATGAGGGGTTGTCAGCAAATATCCAGTACCTGCAGGTGCAGTTGGAGGAGTCCAACCGCCTGCAGGGCAGAGATGGTGCCAACCATGTATGCCGTGCAGACTAACATCGCAAAGGTGGGTCTATGGTGGTGGCCTTCGGGGTGAAGATTTTGGCCATGAGTCAAGATGTCCAACGCCTGGATAAATTTGTGCAGGCGGTGCATCGGTGGCATTGCCCGGGTGCTGACCGACATGTCACAGGGACAGAGCGAGGTGGCCCAGTCCCAGAGGTGGTGGGGTGGAGGCACCCATACGACCAGTCTCACTCTGCAGAACCATGGGCCATGGTGGTTGATCTTTGAGTGCGCAGCAAGATGGCTTCCTTGCAGGCCGCGTCAATGGTGGGCTGTGCCTGGACACCCTTGTCTCGTTGTGGGTCACCATGGCCCCATAGCTCATCCCCTGGTCACCCCCCATCACCCCCTGTCACCCAACCCCCTCCTCCAGCCAGTCCTACCAGTGTCAGTACCAGCAGCCCATGTGTGGTGCGCACCAGATAGTGCCCCAGGAGCCTCTTCACTATAATGCCCAATCAAGGTCAGTGTCTCTGGGATCGTGGAGGGTGTTGGAGACAGTTGTGATGGAAAGTCAGTGTCTTCCTTGGACACGAGCTCCGGGGTGTTATGGGATGAGGGTTGAGGGCTCTAGTCGCTGTCCATGTCCTTGACCTCGCTGCTCCCCTCTTGTGGTTCCGGTTGGGGTCGGGGGGGACACCAGGAACTCCTACAAGACACAAGACAGGACTTGTGACTGCGTCAGGGACTGGGAGGGGGAGGGATTTGTGAGGTAATGGTGGTGGTGGAGTGGGACTGTGGGCAAGCTATGGTGTTGGGAGGGTGACACACATGCCATGCGGAACCACAACTCAGTGGGATCTCACTTCCTCGCCCAATGTCGACCTCCGCCTGGGCGACTGCCTTCTCTCCAGGCCCACCAACTATGTCAAGTGCCGTCTGTGAGGGGCCATAGGTCCAGCAAGCCCCCTCCAGTTTTCTCCCTTGGTGGGGGGGGGGGAATGCACAGTGTTAGACAGTCCACCACATACAGCCCAGGGGTGGGGGGGGCTGGTGGCTTCAGTAGCCAGGGCACATGGTTATGGTTGCCGGTATTGGTGCCAGCATGTGGGGCAGGTTCGGCCACCCTCCGGGTTGGGGGGGGGGGAGGGTTTATGGGTGTATTGAATGGAGGTTGGTGCCAGGGGCACAGTGCTGTCTACTCACCCTGGTCGCTCTGAGGATGTTCTGCCATTTTTACGGCACTGCTGGCCAGTCCGGACGGTGATGTCCACGGTGCTCATGACCTCTGGCACCTGCATCCAAGCACGGCAAATGGCAGTGACTGGTGGCCTCCTTCCCACCCCAGGGTACAGGGTCGCCCACCTCTCCTCCATTGCATCTAGCAGGGTGGCCAGTTCAGCATCGGTGAAACGGGGTGCCGCTCTCCTCACGGCCATCTTGTTGGCTGGGATGGTGTGTGAGGTGAGTGAAGTGTGTATATGTGGCTGCAGCTTGTCAGTCTCCTGAGTGTCAATCACAAACAGCCGAATCCAACTGTTTCTCATTGGAGGCAAGCATGTTCTACGTGGTGCAGGTGCTAGCCCCTTAACGGTTGGTGAATTGGCCCAGGTGCAGCACCAGTTTTGATGTCGTACAAGTCCACTAATCTTGCCCCGGCGTCCACACTTACTCTCAAGAACGGAAAATCCGGCCCCTTGATTTATAAAAAACTATGCCGTTAATCCAGTCTTCTGAAGGAGTTTACACACTAGCATCACGTAGTGGACAATATCACAACTAGCAAGATGGCTTACCCTTCTTGGTACATTGTTTTACACTTTAAAAATAAAAGTAAGAAATAGGAGGAGACGTTCATTCCATTCAGCCTATATATAACTTTAGCCCATTATAATCTCACCAGTTTCAACCTGCAAACCTAGCAAAATGCTAATTAAATGCTGTCAGCTATAGACAATTTCATGGAAATAATGCATAGCAAGTATAACGTCAGCAGTGAAGTTTGCTAACTCAGGCAGTTTTTGACGCTGGAGACAGGAAAGATGGTTCAACTGTGTTTCTGGTTTCTAATAGTTCTCATCACTGATGTCAGCCATCAGCTGTCAGGCTGACTAAAACAACCAGAAGAGCTTGTAATTGTTATTCTGAAATACTTCTATAAATTAGCATAATCTGTAAACTATGTAACAACTACAAAAATGGCCACTCACCTTATTTTGATTCACCCACAAATATTTTAACATTTTGTATCTTGACAGATCTGGCATTTCGGTTAGCCCTCTAAAAAGCAGATAGATAACAAACATGTATTTTACCTTATTGGTTAAAAAGTGCCATAATATTAACATAAACAGACACTTTAGAATACTTTTAAAAGTAATACTCCAGCCTTATTCCAGTATCTTCCCAAACATTTGGTGTGCTAATTGATTTAAAGCTATACCTGTCTTTCATAATTGATCTTGGCTTTTCAGACGTTTCCCTTTTGCTTTCCCTCGGCTCTCCGGAAACCATTAAGGTAAATCATGTCTGATGAACTTGATCAAGTCCTTTGTTGAAGTAAAGATGAGGGTGGGTGAAAGTTGGCATTGTGAACTTGGATTTTCAAAGGTGTTTGATAAAGTACCATATAATGGAAGGAAAATATTACTGGAATGCTGAATTTTAAAAATGTCAAAGAAAATACAGCAGCATGCGTGGAGAGAGAAACAGAGTTAACATCGAGTCCAATTTGACACTTCATCTTCGAAGAGTCACATTCGACTCGAAGCATTAACTCTTCTTTCTTCACAGATGTTGCCAAACCTAATGAGCTTTTCCAGCACTTTCCATTATATGCCACACAATAAAATTGTGAGCAAAACTGAAGCCTGGGCTAAGGAGACAAGCAGAAAGGTGAATAACAAGAGAACACAAATTTTAGGGAGTTGGCAAAAGGACCAGAATCAACATGAGGAAAAACCTCCTATTAAACGGTAGCACAAGTGGCTCGCGCTGTGGCTTCACAGTGCCAGGGTCCCAGGTTCGATTCCCAGCTTGGGTCACTGTCTGTGCAGAGTCTGCAAGTTCTCCCCTTGTCTGCGTGGGTTTCCCCCGGGTGCTCCGGTTTCCTCCCACAGTCCAAAGACGTGCAGGTTAGGTGGATTGGCCATGATAAATTGCCCTTAGTGTCCAAAAAGGTTTGGTGGGGTTATTGGGTTACGGGGATAGCGTGGAAGTGAGGGCAGACTCGATGGGCCAAATGGCCTCCTTCTGCGCTGGATGTTCTATGTAAATGAGTTGCAATAATCTGGAATGCATTGCCTGAAAGGAAAGTGGAAGCGATTCAATAATGACTTTCAAAAAGAATTACATGAATGCTTGAAAAGAGCTTCGGAGCACAAATTAGGAAACAATTCCAAATCCTTCTAAAGCTAATTTTTACATGACGAGTATTGCAAGTGATTCCCTAGGGAATCCCATTATCGGGCCAGCATTTTGAATGGGAGGCCAGACAGTGAGATCTGGGACTGGGTCTCCCTTCTCCCCGAATGCAATTCAGCCCCCTCCTCGGGATTTTTTGGGAACTGCCCCTCCCTCCACTGCCACCTCCCAGCAGTATGAGAGTGACCCGAACCTCCCCCCCCGTACCAGAGACTCCTAATTAAAGAGACCCCCAGCAAAGACCCCTGACTAAAGAGACTCCCACCAGAGATCTCATAATTAACGAGACCCCCATCAGAGATCACCCAAATTAAAGAGTGCCCCATTAGAGACACCAAATTGAAGAAACACCCACCAGAGACCCCCTAATTAGCACAGCCAATTAGAGACCCTTAATTAAAGAGACTCCCACCAGAGATCCCCTAATTGACGAGTCCCCCACCTGAGGCCCTATAATTAAAGAGACTCTCCACCAGAGAATCCCTAATTAAAGAGAGCCCCACAGAGAACCCCTAATTACAAGGACCCCGCTGCCTGGAAGCCCCTCAGAAGAGAGACACCTGTCTGGAATTCCCCCGGTAACGAAGTTCCTGATGCGACAGAGAATCCAGCACTATAGAATTCCGACAGTCCAGAAGGAGGTCATTTGGCCCATCGAGTCTGCACAAACCCTCTGAAAGAGCACTCCATCCAGATCCACTCCCTCGTGCCCTATCCTTGTAACCCCGCCTAACCTGCACATCTTTGGACACTAAGAGGCAATTTATCATGGCCAATCGACCTAACCTGAACATTTTTGGATTGTGGGATGAAACGGGAGCACCCGGAGGAAATGCACACAGACAGCAGGTGAACGTGCAAACTGCACACAGGCAGTCCCCCAAGGCAAGGAATGAACCCGGTCCCTGGTGCTGTGAGGCAGCAATACTAACCACTGTGCTGTGCCACCCCTATGTCTTTAGGAATTTTCAAAAAAACCCATTGAGCTGTACATACGATCACAGTCTATTCTGATGATAAAACAGGCTTAGTCACCGTGAGGCCAAATTGATAACAGCATCTAAAAAGTGAGGACATTATGCCAATGAATAATCTTGCAATCTTCATAATTCCTCAATCGTTACAGAAATCTAATAACATCATAATGCCAGAGAAAATATAAATATTCTTTTAAAACCAGTTTTATCACGTTTCCTGCTTCAAAACTTTGAAAGATTTGGTTCTAAAGATTCATCTGTATCACTTATTGGATGTAGAGGATCAGGATTTAAAACCTGCCGAAGCTAGTTGCATTAGGGGAGAGCGGCAGGCAAATCTGGTGTGTCCACCTCATGTCTATTACTGTATTGTAGGTCGAGTAGCTCCTCTGCCACTCAGCAGGGGGAGAAGAGACATTTGGGCGGGATTGTCCCCGCGCACCCCCCCCCCCCCCCCCCCCCCCCGCCCCCTGCTGTGACCCACCATTAGCCGGCAGCGGGATCATCACCATCCCACTGCTGTCAATGGGATTTCTCATTCTATGTAACCCCTGCTGCCGCCAAACTGTGGCAGGGATTCACCGTCAGAGGAACTGGAAGATCCCGCTGGCGAGAATGGCCGGAACATTCCAGCCATTGTGCTGATAGTACATGTCGCAGCCAGCCTTCTGTTCTTAACGGAGATCTGTCTCTTTTTAAAGGGAGGTTTCATTGAATGACAAGAGGTTGTTGCTAGGTAATATCACTACAATTCTACACAAGGAAAAAGGAACATCAGGACAGAGAGGGAGCACCATCATTACAGATGCAGTGTTGGAGGCCTTAGTGGTGGAGCGGATAAGAGGAAAGATGCCTTGGTTCTGTAGAAAACAAGAAAACAATGAGACTTTAAAGAGGCACCATCAGAAGGGATTGGGAGTAGTGATCAGGGAGGTCATCATAGAATTTACAGTGCAGAAAGAGGCCACTTGAGTACGCATCGGCCCCTGGAAAGGTCAACTACTGTGTTGGAACCTGAGGATCTGCTGTAGTCCCACAAGAAGTCAAATGTTGTCTCACGTGTGTTCAAGGTCAGTGAGTGCATCTACATGTGATTTTTCTTCCCCACTGCTCCACCAGCCTCCAATGCTGCTCAAAGGAACATAGCCCCATCAACCACCCCATAGCTCCTCCCAACACTCATGAACCACACCAAACACTCAGATATTTCACTTCAGTCCCAACCATTTACCAATGCTGCCAGTTTGACACCCACCTTGCGCTGGCTCCACATATCTCCAGCTATTCAGATAAGACAGAATCATCACTCAAACACAATGTAACACAATCAGATATGCTTCCTTCTCTCTTGCAAGACAAGGTACACACAAGTGAAAGGAGAAAAGCTGAATCAGAAGGGAATGTGAATGTCTGCATTTCTGTTTTCTCTATTTTAGCGATGGCTGTGACAAAGCCAGAGGCATCCAGCACTGCTGAGGACATTGACAATGACATTATGTTCCTGTCTTATGTCACTTCTCAATTGAAAGTTCACCCTCATCCTGCTATTTGGCACAATCAATAAGCTGCAGATGTGTGACCACTGACCTGTTGCTTTCCACCCCACCATCTCCATCTCTGATATTTATCTTCCCTATCCGATCTTCTGTACTTAAACAGCCAGAGTGTGACCCATAAGCCTTGTTGCACGCGACTCGGGATGCGACGAGGCCAGTAAATCCCCAAACTTCTAATCTATTATATCTTGCATGCTGACCTCGTCAGTTAACCATACTTTTTAGTTTTGAGTTGTCTGCAAATTTTGTCATAATGTATGAAAGCTGAGGGGAGATATTCTCCATCTCGCCCCGCTCATCTAATCCCCCCCCCCCCTCCCCCCCCGCTCATCTCCACTCCCCTGCTCATCTCTCCCCCGCTCATCTGCTCACTACTCATTCAGGCTCAGTGCACTATTTAAAAATTTTATATGGGCTGATTGGCCTTCTTTTGCGACATAACAATTCTGTGTTTCTGAGTAGTCCATAATAATCCTACAGAAGTTAACATTTCATGTTTGATTGTTTAGTGATAAATAGTTAACAATACTTACTTGTTAGCCAGATACAGTTCATCGAGATCATTTTTTGTCTTGATTTTATAGGTCTTTAATTGATTTTGTATAACCTGTTTTTAATTTAAGCAATAGGATATTATTTGCATTTAATTTTAAATCCAATCATTTTGCTGTTAGCACATTTTACTTTATGCCTACCACCCCTCCTAGTTCCGCTTTGTTTAAATCAAAATGTTGCAATAAAATTAACTTAAACATTGGTATCAATTTCTGAATTTCGATGAAATTACACAACACATGCACAGAAATAGTAACAAATTACAATACATCACAATAGCAAAATGATTTTTGCCAGTATCTTGGGTTACAAAAACTTCACAAAACTTATATTTACATTTAATTTTCGAGCTTATCAGGTAAAAGCCTATCAGAGGCGGCAGGTGGCCCCAGTGGTTAGCACTGCTGCCTCACGGTGCCAAGGACCTGGGTTCGATCCCAGCCCCGGGTCACTGTCCATGTGGAGTTTGCATATCCTCCCTGTGTCTGTGTGGATCTCACCTCCACAACCCAAAGATGTGCATCGTAGGTGCATTGGCCTTGCTAAATTGCCTTTTAATTGGAAGAAAAAAGAATTGGGTACTCTAAATTTATTTTTAAAAAGAAAAGACCATCACATAAAAACTGCTATTTAAATAGAGTGCTGAAGTTCTAAAGTGCTGTGGGGGTTACAGTTTATCTGCTATATAGACAATCATTTTGATTGTCTTGGAGAGGTTGATAAAGAAATTTAACCTAAAGACCATCAAGATTTTGACTCCCCATGCGCAATGCCACAGATATTATCCAGGAATACATTAAATACCTTAACTAATAATATTAATCTTTATTGTCACAAGTAGGCTTACATTAACGCTGCAATGAAGTTACAGTGAAAAGCCCCTAGTTGCCACATTCCGGCGCCTGTTTGGGTACCCAGAGGGAGAATTCAGAATGTCCAATTCACCTAACAGCACGTCTTTCGGGACTTGTGGGAGGAAACCGGAGCACCAGGAGGAAACCCACGCAGACACGGAGAGAACGTGCTGACTCCGCATAGACAGTGACCCAAGCATGAATCAAACCTGGGACCCTGGAGCTGTGAAACAACAGTGCTAACCACTGTGTTACCATGTTGCACATCTAAATGGACCTCCTGTCTACAAACTTTACTTACGACTGACACTTTTTTGTCAGTTGTTGCATCAATTTCTTTCAATTATAAATACACGCATCTGTATCTCTAATAGAAACTACTGATAAGAATGTCTTATATAATAATTACAATCTCCCTTTAGTGTTGGTGCTGAGGGACTGTAATTGTAGCTCATTTGGAAAAATTCTCATCCTTGAATCCAAAGCTCTTGGGTTCAAATCCCACTCCACATGCTTCATTACATAATATAGATTTACATTTCAGTGCAGTATTGAGGAAGGTCCGAGGTGCCACAATTCAGTTACCAAAGCGAGGTACCATCTGCCCTCTCACATGGGTGTAAAAGGCCCAGTGTTGTGAAGGAGAGGAGGGAAATTTTTCGAGGGACCTGGTCAGCAGCATCACTGAAACAGATTGTCTGGTAACATGTCTCACTGCTGTCCATACAATCTTGTTGTGCACAGTGTGGTTGCAATGTTCTCCTCTGACTCCGATGTTACTTTCAAATTAATTTGTGGGCTGTGGATTGCTTTGAGACATTTGACACATGAAGAATATTTTATAAAATATACAAATTATTTTGGCATTGCAGAAACATTTCTACGCTCCAGCTAATCGACCTGCTGATGCGCAAACTGCCATAGATTTTGATTTGAACTAAAATTGAGTAGTGAGACGGAGGGAGGGATAACCAGATAGAGGGAAGGAAAGGACTGGGCTGAGAGGGTGGGAGGGGTGGTGAGAGGGAGGAGAGGTATTAGGAAGGGAAGGAGATGAAGGGGAGTAGCGAGTTGAGGGGTAGGAAAGTACTCGGGTGAGAGGGAGTAGGGGGGAGATGAGCGGGGGTGAGATGAGCGGGGGTGAGATGAGCAGGGGTGAGATGAGAAGGGGAGTGGAGATAGTGGACATGTGAGTGCGAGGGAGTGGAGATAGTGGAGGTGTAGGGGAGATGAGTGGGAGGAAGATCAGCAGGGGAGTGGAGATAGCTAAGATGAGTTTGGGGGGGATTTTGAGAAGTGGGGAGGAGAGGAGGGAGGGTGGAGGAGCTAGGAAGTCAGTGGGGGGGGATGAGTGGCGGAGCTGTGAGTGGGGGGGAGATGAATGAGCGGGAGGTGATCAGCGGGGGGAGATGCGCGGGGAAGTAGAAATGAAGATGAGTGGGGGAGATGAGTGGGAGGAGATGAATGAGGGGGAGGATGGCAGGGGGAGTGAGTGGAGGGGGGAGATGAGTGGGAGGAGATGAGCAGTAAGGAGATGAGCGGGAGGGTGGGAAATGGCAGGGGGGTGAGGTGGGGGGAGATGGCAGGGGAGATGAGCGGAGGAGGGGTTAGATGAGCAGAGGGGGGAGATGAGGGGGAGGAGATGAGCATGAGGAAATGAGCGGGGGGAGATGAGTGAGGGGCAGATTGGTGTCTTGGGGGAGGAGATGAGCGGGGGGAGATGAGCAAGGGGCAGATTGGTGGGTTGGGGGTGGGAGAGGAGCGGGGGGGAGATGAGCAAGGGGCAGACTGGTGAGTTGGGGGCGGGAGAAGAGCTGGGGGCAGAGGTACGGTAGTTTCTCCTGCATGGTGTCAAGCTCCTTGAGATTTGTTGGAGTTGCACTATAGTAATCAAGTGGGGAATATTCCATCATCACTGGGCTTGTGGACAAGCATTGCAATGTTAGGAGGTGAATTATTTGTGCAGGTTTCTGAGGCTCTGACCTGCTCTTCCAGCCACAACATTTTTATGGCTAGTCCAGTTCAGTTTCTGGTCAATGGTAAACCCAGAATGTTGATACTAAGGGATTCAGCTAAGGTATTGCCATTGAATGTCAAGCGGCACTGCTTCTCGGCCTTTTGGCCAAGATCATGTGTCAGATCAAGCTCAAGATGAGGTGCAACGTCTTTTCTTGTCAGTTTGGATCTTGTATGTCTCCCTTATGGAGACCATGAATTGGTTTCAATTTGAATTTGAATTGGTTTATGGAGCAAGCAATGAGATGCATAAAGGATTTGCCCTGTCCACTGTGCGCATTGGCATTGTAACTTTAATGATGGGATAACAAATGTCAAAAAAAGAATGTTAAGGGACTATGGTTTGATTCTCTCTTATTGGAGATGGTCATTGCTTGGCACTTGTGTGGTGCAAATGATACTTGCCACTTGTCAGTCCAAACCTGGATATTGTCCAGGTCTTGCAGCATTCGGACATGAACTGCTTCAGTGTCTGAGGAGTCACATTGTGTAGTCATCAGTAAACATCCCCACTTCTGACCTTATGATGGAAGGAAGGTCATTGATGAAGGAGTTCCAGCACTTGGCCTTGTGTGCCTTAGTATCGCAAGTGTACATCTAAATACTTCTTAAATGTTATGAGGGTCTCTGCTCCATCACCCTTTCAGACAGCGAGTTCTAGACTCCCACCATCCTTTTGGTGAAAAGGTTTTTCCTCACATCCCCTCCTGCCCCTTGCCTTAAATCTATGCCCCTGGTCATTGATCCAAGATTGTTGGGTCTTGGACACTACCCTGAGAAACTCCTGCAGTAATATCCTTGAGCTGAGGTGATTGACCTCCAACCACCACAACCATCTTCCTTTCTGCCAGGTATGACTCAACTAGCGGAGAGTTTTCCCCGATTCCCATTGGCACCAGTTTTGCTACAGCTCCTTGATATCTTACTTGGTCAAATGCTACCTTGATGTCAAAGGCAGTCACTCTCATCTCACCTCTGGCATTCAGCTCGTTTGTCCATGTTTGAACCAAGGCTATGATGAGTTCAGGAGCTGAGTGACCCTGGCAGAACCCAAACTGAGCGTCAGTGAGCAGGTTATTGCTGAGTAAATGCCACTTGGTCGTCCTGTTGTCCATCACTTTATGGAGTCACAAGGGTCCACAGCACAGCAAAGGTCATTCAGCCCAGAAAAAGCCTTTCAGCCCATCATGTCTGCACCGGTCAAAAACAACCATCTAAGTCTTCAAATCCCATTTTCCAGCACTTAGCCCACAGCCTTGTATGCCTTGGCATCCCAAATGCACATCTAAATACTTCTTAAATGTTATGAGGGTCTCTGCCTCACCACCCTTTCAGACAGCGAGTTCCAGACTCCCGTCACCCTCTTAGTGAAAAGGTTTTTCCTCACACTCTCTCTAAACCTCCTGCCCCTTACCTTAAATCTATGGCCCTGGTCATTGATTCCTCCACCAAGCGGAAAACATTCTTCCTGTCTACTCTATTCCCCTCATAATTTTATACATTTCAATCATATTCATCCTCAGTCTTCTCAGCTCCAAGGAAAACAACCCCAGTCTATCCAATCTCTCTTCAAACCTAAAACTCTCCAGCCCAGGCAACATCTTGGTAAATCCCCTCTGCACCCTTTCCAGTGCTGTCACATCCTTCCCATAATGTGGATTTTGGAACTGCAAAGCATACTCTAGCTGTGGCCTAACCAACATTTTATACAATTCCAGCATAACTTCCCTGCTCTTAAACTCTATGCCTTGGCTAATTAAGGCAAGTATACCATATGGAAGGGCAGCACGGTGGCCTAGTGGTAGCACAACCGCCTCACGGCGCTGAGGTCCCAGGTTCGATCCCGACTCTGGGTCACTGTCCGTGTGGAGTTTGCACATTCTCCCCGTGTCTGCGTGGGTTTCGCCCCCACAACCCAAAAATGTGCAGAGTAGGTGGATTGGCCACACTAAATTGCCCCTTAATTGGAAAAAATAATTGGGTAATCTAAATTTAAAAAAAAAAAAGTATACCATATGGCTTCTTAATCACTGTGTCCACCTGCCCTGCTACCTTCAGGGATCAGTGTACATGCACACCAAGATCCCTTTGATCCTCGATGCTTCCCAGGGTCCTGATGTTTATCAAGTATTCCCTTGCCTTGTTTGTCCCGGCCATGTGCATCACCTCAGAATTATCTGGATTGAATTTGATTTGCCACTTATCAGTCCATCCGACCAGTCTGTCTATATCCTCCTGTAATTGAAGGCTCTCCTCTTCACTATTTACCACCCCACCAATTTTCATTTCATCTGCGAACTTACTGACCTACCCTCCTACATTCATGTCCAATTAATTTATATAACCCACAAACAGCAAGGGCTCTAACACTAATCCCTGTGTCCCCACTGGATTCAGGCTTCCAGTCAGATAAACACCCCTCGACCATCACCCACTGCTTCCTGCCACTCAGCCAATTCTGGATCCAGTTTTGCCAAATTTCCTTGAATCCCATGGGCTCTTACCTTCACTATCAGTCTCACATGTGGGACCTCATTAGAAGCCTTGCTTAAGTCCAAGTAGACTACATCAAATGCATTACCTTCATCTACACACCTGGTCACTGATGTGTTGGGTAAGCTGGGTCTATGTGGACTGCGTTTGATGCAGTGTAGAGAGAGACAGGCTTCCAACACTTGATGAGATGCAACACGATTTTATTTAACGTCTAACTATATTACATGCTGAACTGTGGGTTGACACTATGCTGACTTGACTGGAGACCTGAGGCTAACCTGACCAGACTAACTGACTACCACATGGTGGATGTTCTAGCTGCTGCTCACGAGCTCTGACTGTCGCAGAGGCTGGATCCCGAGAGAGCGGGAAAACTAGTACCCTCTGGCTTTATAGTGGTTGTGTCCTGTCTGATGATTGGCTACTGTGTTCTGTGTGCTCACTGGTCATCCTGTGTGTCAATCACTGCCTGTCTGTGCACCATCATATACCTGGATGTGTATTATGACATCTCCCCCCTTTTTGTTTTAAAAGTTTGTGGTCAGGTAATAAATATTGAGGTGCGTGTGCGTGAAGATGTGTACATGTACTTGACTATATACGTAATATGCTAATTTATATACATGGGAAGGTGTCACTAATGCAGATATAGGGAAGATAAAACAGTAAAAAAACGATATGTACAGATGTCAAAACGATGAGGTAACAAGGTTATGCAACATTCAGTCTATAAGTTTAGTCTCTGTGGCAGGCGACGAATTCTGGTTGACTGCCTCAAGGATGGATCAGGGGCCGCCTGCACTTGGACGGGCGGGACCGCCGCCAATGCGGTGGTTGCAGAGGTCGGCAGGATTGCTGGTAGATCGGTGGCCTCGTGGCAAGGCGGGTCATGAGGAGATCGGGGAGATCTGTGGCATGAGTGTCGTATGCTGATTTATATTGGGCCCGAGACTGCTGCATCTTCTGTATGACCGGGAAGTTGTCAAGGTCTGGAATGTGGATGGCTGGTACCGCCGTCCGCAGTGTGCGCTTCATGAGAAGCTGCGCTGGAGACAACCCATTGGACAGTGGGGTCGCTCTGTATGCCAACAGCGCCAGGTTGAAATCGGAGCCTGAGTCTGCAGCCTTACATAATAATCTTTTGATGATGTGGACCCCTTTTTCGGCCTTCCCATTTGACTGTGGGTAGTGGGGGCTGAATGTGACGTGCCGAAAGTTGTATAGCTGGGCAAAATCTGACCACTTCTGGCTGAAAAAACAGGGGCCATTGTCACTCATCACTGGGAGTGGTATCCCATGTCTGGCAAAAGTTTCCTTGCATGCCTTGATCACCGCCGCCGACGTGAGGTCAGACAGTCTGACCACTTTGGGGTAATTGGAAAAGTAGTCGACCAGGGGGACATAGTCACGCCCCTTGGCATGGAACAGGTCAACACTGACTTTGGACCATGGGGAGGTCACCATCTCATGTTGCTGTAGAGTCTCCTCAGGCTGAACCGGCTGACATTTTTGACATGTAGGGCAATTTAGGACCATGTTGGCAACGTCCTGGCTGATGCCCGGCCAGTAGACTGCCTCCCGAGCTCGACATCGACATTTCTCGACCCCCAGGTGGCCCTCGTGGATTTAGCCGAGCACCATATCTCGCATGCTCTGTGGGATCACAATTCTGTCAAGCTTCATGAGGATGCCGCCTACTGGGGACACTGTCCCTTCTGCCAGCCATTCGCGAGGTGCTGCATCACCCGCTGGAGCAGAGGATCCCTGGCCATTTCCTCATGAATTTGAATGACCCTCTCATCAGAGGCCGGGATGTTGGAGGCACAGAATTGCACCTGCGCATCTATTTGACATACTAGGTCAGTCTGCTCACACGGTGTGGTGATAGACCTGGAGAGTGCATCTGCAACAACGAGCTCTTTGCCCGGGGTGTAAACCAGGTCAAAATCGTAGCGGCGTAGCTTGAGAAGGATGCGTTGCAACCGTGGCGACATGGCATTGAGGTTTTTTTGGATGATGTGAACCAATGGCCTGTGATCCGTCTCAACCGTGAATTTTGGGAGGCCGTACACATAGTCGTGGAACTTGTTGATTCCCGTTAGGAGGCCCAGGCATTCCTTCTCAATCTGAGCGTACCGTTGCTCAGTGGGCGTCATGGCTCTAGAGGCATACCCAACTGGAGCCCAGGAGGAGGAGTCATCCCGTTGGAGGAGCACCGGCCCAATACCATCCTGGCTCGCGTCAGTGGATATTTTTGTCTCCTTGGCGGGGTCGAAAAACACTAGCACCGGGGCTTTGGCGAGTTTTGCCCTTAGCTCACGCCATTCTTTCTCATGAGCGGGTAGCCACTGGAAATCCGTATATTTTCTGACAAGATGGCGGAGGGCTGTGGTGTGGGACGCCATGATGGGAACGAACTTCCCAAGGAAGTGACCATCCCTAGAAAGCTGAGTACCGCCTTCTTGTCCTTTGGGGTCTTCATGGCGTTGATCGCCGAAACTTTGACAGCATCCTGCTGCACGCCTTGCTGCGAGATGTGATCGCCGAGGAATTTGATTTCTGATTGACCGAATGAGCATTTGGCCCTGTTGAGTCGGAAGCCATGCTCATAGATCCTGTGGAACACCCGCTTGAGGTGATCGATGTGTTCTTGAGGAGTTGTGGACCAGATTATGACATCGTCGAGGTACACTCGCACCCCCTCGATGCCCTCCATCATTTGTTTCATTATGCGGTGAAATACCTCTGAGGCAGAGATGATGCCAAAGGCATTCGATTGTAGCAGCAGCGACTGAATGGGGTATTGAATGTGCACAGCTTGCGACTGGATGCGTCCAGCTGTATTTGCCAGAACCCCTTGGAGGCGTCCAGCTTCGTAAAGAATTTGGCATGAGCCATCTCGCTGGTTAACTCCTCTCCTTTTGGTATCGGTAATGTTCCCTCATGATGTTGCGGTTTAAGTCTTTGGGGTCGATAGATTCGAAGCTCCCCTGATGGCTTCTTGACGCAAACCATGGAGCTAACCCAGTCCATGGGTTCTGTGACCTTTGAAATGACACCCTGGTCCTGGAGGTCTTGCAACTGCTGCTGCAGGCGGTCCTTGAGGGGTGCCGGCACCCGACGTGGTGCGTGAACCACAGGGGTGCCGTTTGGTTTCAGCAGGATTTCGTATCGGTATGGGAGTGTGCCCATACCTTCGAACCCGCTATGGTATTGCGCTATGATGTCATCAATTTGAGCCTGGAAGTTTTCATCAGGTGAGGCCGTCGCCTGTGAGGATGACATGGTGTGGACTCGTTGAACCAGGTTCAGGAGTTTGCAGGCCCGAGCACTGAGCAGGGAAGCTCTGTCAGGTCCTACGATCTCAAATCGCAGCGTCGCTTTCAATGACCTATTGGATACTCCAAGTTGGCATGAGCCACTAGCAGCAATGGCATTGCCATTGTAGTTGAGGAGCTGGCAGGCCGGTGGAAGAATGCTTGGTCTGACGCGGATGATGTCAAGGTCGGATTTTGAAATGAGGTTCGCTGAAGCGCCGGTGTCCAGCTTGAAACGGGTGCGAGCCTTGTTAACTGTAAGGATAGCACACCACTCGTCGTCTGGATCAACGCTCAGGATTGGAAGGTGTTTAACCATCATTGAGAAGGGCAGCGCATGCTTAGTAATGATGCCCACCCGGAATGGGGATTTGAGGCACTCGGCGTCAGGATCTGGTGGGCTGTCGGGGTCAGAGTCTGTCATGGCCTGCTGTATCGAACGGACGCTTCTGCGCTGTGACTGGGATCGCTGGATGTTGGGCAGTGGAGCAGATCTGCAAAGGGCTGCGTAGTGGCCAAGCTTGCCACACTGGAGACAGCGACGTGATTTTGCCGGACATTGCCACTTTCAATGGGTGGAGCCACAATTCGGACGTGTCATGATGCCGACGTCAGCGCGTTCCGTGCGCTAACGCGCATGCGCAGTGCGGTCGAATGACGTACGCACCTGCGCAGGCTGGTCGTCGGTCTCGCCGTCCCCTCGGTCATTGCAAACCTGTTTGAAAATCTTCCAGTTTGCACCAAGGTTGCCGGTGATGCGGAGCTGCGGAGGAGGGCGGATGCTGTCCATGTTACCGGATGGCTGATTGCTGGTCAATGCTGATTACGTCAAGGTGAGTCCATCAATTCTCAGCATCCAGACCTGGTACCATGATGTGTTGGGTAAGCTGGGTCTATGTGTGCGTTTGATGCAGTGTAGAGAGAGACAGGCTTCCAACACTTGATGAGATGCAACACGATTTTATTTAACATCTAACTATATTACATGCTTAACTGTGGGTTGACACTATGCTGACTTGACTGGAGACCTGAGGCTAGCCTGACCAGACTAACTGACTACCACATGGTGTTTGCACTGGCTACTGCTCACGAGCTCTGACTGTCTCAGTGGCTGGATCCCGAGAGAGCGGGAAAACTGGTGCCCTCTGGCTTTATAGTGGTCGTGTCCTGTCTGGTGATTGGCTGCTGTGTTCTGTGTGCTCACTGGTTATCCTGTGTGTCAATCACTGCCTGTCTGCACTCCATCATATACCTGGATGTATATTGTGACAGTCACCGCTTCGAAAAATCCAGTCAACTATGCTGCCTGTTCTTGATTAATCCCTGCCTACCCAAGTGCAGATTAATCCGGTCTCTCAGAATTACTTCCAACAGTTTCCCTATCACTGAGGTTAGACAGACTGGCCTGTAGTTTCCTGGTTTATCCCTTCCTGCCTTCTTGAATAATAGTGTCACATTAGCTATCCTCCAGTCCTCTGGCAATAATTGACCCTGCTATTTCCTCCCTTGCCTCGTTCAACAGCCTGGGATAATTCCCTCTTGTCCTGAAGATTTGTCTACTTTTGAGCATGACAAACCACTCAGAACCTCCTCTTTCTCTAAGTGAATTTATTTAATTCTATCGCAGTTCTTCTTCCTGATTTCTATACCCATACCGGCACTTTCACTGACACAAAGTATTCATTCAGAACCCTACCTATGTCCTCCAGCTCCACACACAACTTACCACTGTGGTCCTCAATGGGCCCTACTCTTTCCCAAATGATCCTTTTACCCTAAACTTTACTGATGCTCAAAAGGAGACTGATGGGGCAGTAATTGGCTATGTTGGATTGGTCTTGTTTCCTTGGGGCGGCACAGTTGGTGCAGTGGTTAGCACTGCTGCCTTACAGAGCAAGAGACTTGGGTTTGATTCCCTGTCTGTGTAGAGTTTGCACTTTCTCCCCGTGTCTGCGTCTGTTTCTTCCGGGTGCTCCGGTTTCCTACCACAGTCCAGAAATTAGGTCGGGTTAGGTCGATTGGTCACACTAAATTGCCCCTTAGTGTCCAAAAGTTAAGTTGGGTTACAGGGATAAGATGGAGGTGTGGGCTAAGGTATGGTGCTCTTTCAGAGGCCGGTGTAAACTCAACGAGCCGAATAGCCTCCTTCTGCACTGTAAATTCTATGACTTCTAGGCCTCTCCCAGCATTCACCGGTTGCACCGTGCTCGATTAGATGGATTGGACATGCTAAATTTCCCCTTCGGGTGAGGTTACAGGGTGGGGGATTGGGCATAGGAAGGGTGGTTTTTCAAAGGGTCATAGCAGACTCGATGGGGCGAATGGCCTCTTTCTGTAGTGTAGAGGTTCTATGATCCTTGTGTACAGGACACAACTGGGCAATTTTCCACATTGCCGAGTAGATGCCAGTGTTCTAGCTCTACTGGAAAAACTTGCCCAGAGACATGACAAGTTTGGAGCACAAGCCTTCAGTACCATTACCGGGGTATTGTCAGGATCCAAAGCCAGTGCAGTATCCGGTATCCTTCAGCCGTTATTTAATGTCATGTGTAGTGAATCTAATTGGCTGAAGACTGACGCTATTATTATTATTACATCTGTGATACTGCAGACCTCCAGAGGAGACCGAGATGGATCTTCCACTGGTCACTTCTGGCTGAAGATTGTTGCGAATGATTCAACCTATCTTTTGCACTGATGTGCTGGGCTCCTCCATCATTGAGGAGTCTCCTCCTCCCATGAATTGTTTAATTGTCCACCACTGGGGGCAGCTCGATGGCGCAGTAGATAGCACTGCTGTCTCACGGCACTGAGGTCCCAGGTTCGATCCCGGTTCTGGGTCACTGTCCGTGTGGAGTTTGCACATTCTCCCCATGTTTGCGTGGGTTTCACTCCCACAACCCAAAAATATGCAGGCTAGGTGGATTGGCCACGCTGAAATTGCTCCTTAATTGGAAAAAATGAATTGGGTAATCTAAATTTATGGAAAAAAAAATATCCACCACCATTCAAGGCTGGATGTTGCAAAGCTTATCTGATGGCTGTGGAATAGGAAGAGGTGGGGGCTAAATAGGGGAGAGCAGGATGAGGGAGGGAGGAATGGAATGGGGAGCAGAACGAGGGAAGGGTAAGCGCTTTGGGACGGGGGAGTGCAATGGGGAGTGGGAGTGAAATTGGGGGGAGGGGGAGTGGAATAGGGAAGGGGTGTGGAAAGCATTGGGGATGGGGGATTGGAGTAGGGGAGGAGCGAGTGGAGTTCGGGAGGAGCAAGTGGAGTAGGGGAGGAGCGAGTGGAGTGGGGGAACGGGGGAGTGGAGTGGGGGAACGGGGGAGTGGAGTGGGGGAACGGGGGAGTGGGGTGGGGGAGTGGGGTGGGGGAACGGGGGAGTGGGGTGGGGGAACGGGGGGAGTGGTGTGGGAGAACGGGGGAGTGGGGTGGGGGAACGGGGGAGTGGGGTGGGGGAACGGGGGAGTGGGGTGGGGGAACGGGGGAGTGGGGTGGGGGAACGGGGGAGTGGGGTGGGGGAACGGGGGAGTGCAATGAGCAGACGGGGAGTGGAATGGGGTGGGCAATGTGGGGGACAGTGGGGAGACGGAGGAGTGGAATGAATGTGTGAGGGGGACAATGGAGGGACGGTGGAGTGGAGTGGGGAGGGACAATTTGGGGGCCAATGAGGAAATGGGGGTGTAATGAATGGGTGTGGGGGGACAATGGGGGGATTGGGTGTGGGGGACAGGGGAGTGGGGGGAAGGGGTCTGGGGGACAGTGTGGGGATGGGGTCTGGGGGACAGTGTGGGTCGGGATCTGGGGGACAGTGGGGGATGGGGTCTGGGGGACAGTGTGGGTCGGGATCTGGGGGACAGTGGGGGATGGGGTCTGGGGGACAGTGTGGGTCGGGGTCTGGGGCAGTGTGGGAATGGGGTCTGGGGGACAGTGTGGGTCGGGGTCTGGGGGACAGTGTGGGAATGGGGTTTGGGGGACAGTGTGGGTCGGGGTCTGGGGAACAGTGTGGGTCGGGGTCTGGGGGACAGTGTGGGGATGGGGTCTGGGGACAGTGTGGGAATGGGGTCTGGGGGACAGTGTGGGTCGGGGTCTGGGGGACAGTGTGGGAATGGGGTCTGGGGCACAGTGTGGGTCGGGGTCTGGGGGACAGTGTGGGGATGGGGTCTGGGGGACAGTGTGGGGATGGGGTCTGGGGGACAGTGTGGGGATGGGGTCTGGGGACAGTGTGGGGATGGGGTCTGGGGACAGTGTGAGGATGGGGTCTGGGGGACAGTGTGGGGATGGGATCTGGGGGACAGTGTGGGGATGGGGTCTGGGGGACAGTGTGGGGATGGGGTCTGGGGGACAGTGTCGGGATGGGGTCTGGGGGACAGTGTGGGGATGGGGTCTGGGGGACAGTGTGGGGATGGGGTCTGGGGACAGTGTGGGGACGGGGTCTGGGGGACAGTGTGGGTCGGGGTCTGGGGACAGTGTGGGGATGGGATCTGGGGGACAGTGTGGGTCGGGGTCTGGTGCACAGTGTGGGGATGGGGTCTGGGGGTCAGTGTGGGTCGGGGTCTGGGGCACAGTGTGGGGATGGGGTCTGGGGGACAGTGTGGGTCAGGATCTGGGGGACAGTGTGGGTCGGAGTCTGGGGGACAGTGTGGGGATGGGGTCTGGGGGACAGTGTGGGGATGGGGTCTGGGGACAGTGTCGGGATGGGGTCTGGGGGACAGTGTGGGGATGGGGTCTGGGGGACAGTGTGGGGATGGGGTCTGGGGACAGTGTGGGTCGGGGTCTGGGGACAGTGTGGGGATGGGATCTGGGGGACAGTGTGGGGGAGTGGGAGTGAAATTGGGGGGGAGGGGGAGTGGAATAGGGAAGGGGTGTGGAAAGCATTGGGGATGGGGGAGTGGAGTAGGGGAGGAGCGAGTGGAGTTCGGGAGGAGCAAGTGGAGTAGGGGAGGAGCGAGTGGAGTGGGGGAACGGGGGAGTGGAGTGGGGGAACGGGGGAGTGGGGTGGGGGAACGGGGGAGTGGGGTGGGGGAACGGGGGAGTGGGGTGGGGGAACGGGGAGTGGGTTGTGGGAGAACGGGGGAGTGGGGGGTGGGGGAACGGGGGAGTGGTGTGGGGGAACGGGGGAGTGGGGTGGGGGAACGGGGGAGTGGGGTGGGGGAACGGGGGAGTGGGGTGGGGGAACGGGGGAGTGGGGTGGGGGAACGGGGGAGTGGGGTGGGGGAACGGGGGAGTGGGGTGGGGGAACGGGGGAGTGGGGTGGGGGAACGGGGGAGTGGGGTGGGGGAACGGGGGAGTGCAATGAGCAGATGGGGAGTGGAATGGGGTGGGCAATGTGGGGGACAGTGGGGAGACGGAGGAGTGGAATGAATGTGTGAGGGGGACAATGGAGGGACGGTGGAGTGGAGTGGGGAGGACAATTTGGGGGCCAATGAGGAAATGGGGTGTAATGAATGGGTGTGGGGGACAATGGGGGGATTGGGTGTGGGGGACAGGGGAGTGGGGGGAAGGGGGTCGGGGGGACAGTGTGGGGATGGGGTCTGGGGGACAGTGTGGGTCGGGATCTGGGGGACAGTGGGGGATGGGGTCTGGGGGACAGTGTGGGGATGGGGTCTGGGGGACAGTGTGGGTCGGGATCTGGGGGACAGTGGGGGATGGGGTCTGGGGGACAGTGTGGGTCGGGGTCTGGGGCAGTGTGGGAATGGGGTCTGGGGGACACTGTGGGTCGGGGTCTGGGGGACAGTGTGGGAATGGGGTCTGGGGGACAGTGTGGGTCGGGGTCTGGGGAACAGTGTGGGTCGGGGTCTGGGGGACAGTGTGGGGATGGGGTCTGGGGACAGTGTGGGAATGGGGTCTGGGGGACAGTGTGGGTCGGGGTCTGGGGGACAGTGTGGGAATGGGGTCTGGGGGACAGTGTGGGTCGGGGTCTGGGGGACAGTGTGGGGATGGGGTCTGGGGGACAGTGTGGGGATGGGGTCTGGGGGACAGTGTGGGGATGGGGTCTGGGGACAGTGTGGGAATGGGGTCTGGGGACAGTGTGAGGATGGGGTCTGGGGGACAGTGTGGGGATGGGATCTGGGGGACAGTGTGGGGATGGGGTCTGGGGGACAGTGTGGGGATGGGGTCTGGGGGACAGTGTCGGGATGGGGTCTGGGGGACAGTGTGGGGATGGGGTCTGGGGGACAGTGTGGGGATGGGGTCTGGGGACAGTGTGGGGACGGGGTCTGGGGGACAGTGTGGGGACGGGGTCTGGGGGACAGTGTGGGTCGGGGTCTGGGGACAGTGTGGGGATGGGATCTGGGGGACAGTGTGGGTCGGGGTCTGGTGCACAGTGTGGGGATGGGGTCTGGGGGTCAGTGTGGGTCGGGGTCTGGGGCACAGTGTGGGGATGGGGTCTGGGGGACAGTGTGGGTCAGGGTCTGGGGGACAGTGTGGGTCGGAGTCCGGGGGACAGTGTGGGGATGGGGTCTGGGGGACAGTGTGGGGATGGGGTCTGGGGGACAGTGTCGGGATGGGGTCTGGGGGACAGTGTGGGGATGGGGTCTGGGGGACAGTGTGGGGATGGGGTCTGGGGACAGTGTGGGTCGGGGTCTGGGGACAGTGTGGGGATGGGATCTGGGGGACAGTGTGGGTCGGGGTCTGGTGCACAGTGTGGGGATGGGGTCTGGGGGTCAGTGTGGGTCGGGGTCTGGGGCACAGTGTGGGGATGGGGTCTGGGGGACAGTGTGGGTCGGAGTCTGGGGGACAGTGTGGGGATGGGGTCTGGGGGACAGTGTGGGGATGGGGTCTGGGGGACAGTGTGTGTCGGGGTCTGGGGGACAGTGTGGATGGGGTCTGGGGGACAGTGTGGGGATGGAGTCTGGGGACAGTGTGGGGATGAGGTCTGGGGGACAGTGTGGGTCGGGGTCTGGGGGACAGTGTGGGGATGGGGTCTGGGGGACAGTGTGGGTCGGGGTCTGGGGGACAGTGTGGGGATGG
Organism: Scyliorhinus canicula; assembly: GCF_902713615.1. Lineage (NCBI taxonomy): Eukaryota > Metazoa > Chordata > Chondrichthyes > Carcharhiniformes > Scyliorhinidae > Scyliorhinus > Scyliorhinus canicula. The sequence continues at coordinate 104,399,869 of NC_052150.1, forward strand.
GGTCTGGGGGACAGTGTGGGGATGGGGTCTGGGGGATAGGGTCTGGGGGACAGTGTGGGTCGGGGTCTGGGGCACAGTGGGGGATGGGTCTGGGGACAGTGTGGGGATGGGGTCTGGGGGACAGTGTGGGGATGGGGTCTGGGGGACAGTGTGGGGATGGGGTCTGGGGGACAGTGTGGGTCGGGGTCTGGGGGACAGTGTGGGGATGGGGTCTGGGGGACAGGGTCTGGGGGACAGTGTGGGGATGGGGTCTGGGGCACAGTGTGGGGATGGGGTCTGGGGGACAGTGTGGGTCGGGGTCTGGGGGACAGTGCGGGGATGGGGTCTGTGGGACAGTGTGGGGATGGGGTCTGGGGGCAGTGTGGGTCGAGGTCTGGGGCACAGTGGGGGATGGGGTCTGGGGACAGTGTGGGGATGGGGTCTGGGGGACAGTGTGAGGATGGGGTCTGGGGGACAGTGGGGGATGGGGTCTGGGGGACAGTGTGGGGATGGGGCCTGGGGTACAGTGTGGGGATGGGGTCTGGGGACAGTTTGGGGAGGGGGTCTGGGGGACAGTGTGAGGATGGGGTCTGGGGGACAGTGTGGGGATGGGGTCTGGTGACAGTGTGGGGATGGGATCTGGGGGACAGTGTGGGGATGGGGTCTGGGGGACAGTGTGGGGATGGGGTCTGGGGGACAGTGTGGGGATGGGGTCTGGGGCACAGTGGGGGGACGGGGTCTGGGGGACAGTGTGGGGATGGGGTCTGGGGGACAGTGTGGGGATGGGGTCTGGGGACAGTGTGAGGATGGGGTCTGGGGGACAGTGTGGATCGGGATCTGGGGCACAGTGGGGGATAGGGAGTGGAGTTAATGGGTGTGGGGGACAATGGGAGAGTGGATTGGGGAAGGACAATGGGGGGCGGGGAGTGTATGGGTGTGGGGGACAGTAGGGCGAGAGGGCAGTAATGGGTCGGGGGGAGCGGAATGGTCGCTGTGTCCTGGCCGCTAGCTCAGCCGGGAGATTGTCTCACCTCATCCGCCGCTGCAGCCATCTTTGTTTGGAAGGTGTTGCTGGGCAACGTGACGTCATCCCCAGGCTCGGGTTCCATCCCCGTGCTGGGTTCTGGGAAGCCAGTGGGTCAATGAAGAGCCTCCAGCAGTGGTAACCCCTATTACACAGTGCACCAGCTCGCTTTGCACCAATTCGCTGCGCCCTAAATCTGACTTTTGTCTGTTACTAACAAACATTTTCTGCCACAATGTATGTTCTAGATCTAAATTGTAGTTGCACTCCGAATTGCAATACTAATCCCAATCGCGTTTCCTAACAATTGTGACAATTCACTTGGGGAGGGCCGGGGTGCAGAAACTGGACTATTTATTTTAAACTCTTTTAATTTCTGCGCGGTCTATTCTGCCAGCTGTTTAACGGCGGCCACAATATATTTAGCAGCACCGCCAAAGCTCAGACACTGACAGAGCTCCAGTGTTCTGTGTTATATCATCTCTATTTGTACTGCAATAATTTTCTTGGTCATGATTATTCGGGGACATCGGCGGATGGGAAGTCATTCTTAACATGAAAGAAACTGAAAATACTGGGCAAGTCAGCCAGCATTGGAGCAGAGAAACATGAATTGGTTTTTGAATCTGAAAACCTTTCATTAGTTATTTCTGAGATTTTCAGCATCTGCAGTATTCAATCATTTAATTGTTTGGTCTTTCATTGGGTATGCCAGTTAACTGTCCTGTGTGCTGTTAGCAATAAACCGAAGGACGGAATTTCCCCATGTTTTTTCAAAATGTCAGTGTGGTAAACCACATTATTGTATTATATGCATTGTACTGTATCGTACATGCCTGGGCTTGTCCAGGCTGGCTCCGCCTGTGGCTCCTCCCCTCGGGCTTCTGTATAAAATTGGCAAGTCTCCGCCTCCGTACCCAGTTCAGGTCCAGAGGCAGGAGGCTTGCGGTTTAGTGTATTAAAGCCTCAGTTACGTTTATCACTCATTGTGTATTATTGATGGTGTATCAATTTAATACACTAAACTTCTAAAGATGGACTCTTCACTCAAGATGAACTACTCAAGCCTGATCGCATGCAACTGGACCCACAAGCAGCCGACGCTACAGAGACATTTGAACACTGGCTAAACTGCTTCGAAGCGTACCTCGCATCTTTCAACAAAGACTTTACAGACCTCCAGGAGAAGCAGGTCCTTCACGCACGGGTGAGCCCAAAAGTCTTTAACCTCATCAGGAATGCCCACTCGTATGCGGAGGCAATAACGCTGCTAAAAGGACATTACGTGAAATCCGTTAACCAGGTATATGCTAGGCACCTCCTCGCCACGGGACGCCAACACCCTGGGGAATCACTCGCGGAATTCCTGCTTGCCTTGCGCATCCTCTGCCGGAACTGTGACTGCCGGGTGATATCGGCTACCCAGCACGTGGAGTTGCTGATCAGGGACGCCTATGTCGCGGGTATGCACTCTAACTATATCCGCCAGCGATTATTAGAAGGGCGGACACTCGGCCTCCCAGAGACAGTACAACTCTCCAACTCACTGGAGGTGGCCTCCTAGACTATGGGGCCTACACCTCCGACCGCGCGGCACCCTCGTGGGCCTCGTGGGCACAGCCATCAACCGAGCCGGGTGCGACGCAAGCCTGCGCCATGCAGCGGCATGCCAATGGCGGAGGCCCGAAGTGCTACTTCTGCGGCCAGAGTATTCACCCCTGACAACGCTGCCCAGCACGGAACGCAACCTGTAACGGCTGTGGGAAGAAGGGCCACTTCGTAAAAGCCTTCCAGGCCCGACCCCCCCTAAATCTTCTCGGCCGAGCAGCGCTGCCTGCCGGGGCCACCCCCAGCTGTCGCGCCACCCGCCATGTGTGACCCGTGGGCGCCGCCATCTTTAATTTTGGCCAACACGTGCGACCCACGGGGGCCGCCATCTTGGAGCAATCTTACACCTCACCCGCCACGTGTGACTCATGTAGGCCGCCATCTTGGGACCACTCCGCTGCCTCACGGGAGCCCTGCTCATCCGAGCGTACGCTGGCCGCCACTACCTCCGACTGGCCTACTGACCGCCTTCCGACACTCGCCTCCGTCATACTCGACCAGTCCTGGCCGCATCACCTCGCGAAGTCCACCATGGCCATCCGGATCAACGGGGACGAGACGGCCTGCCTTTTCGACTCCGGGAACACAGACAGCTTCATACACCCAGATACGGTAAGGCGCTGCTCCCTCCCCATCCTACCCACGATCCAGAAATTCTCCCTGGCTTCCGGATCCCATTCAGTGGAAATACTCTGTCACAACCCTCACTGCAAGGCATAGAGTACACCAACTTTAGGCTCTACATCCTCCCTCCATCTCTGCGCTGCGCTATTACTGGGGCTCAACTTCCAGTGTCATCTCCAGAGCCTTAACTTAAAGTTCAACGGACCACTGCCCCCCTCACCTCACGACCCTTAAGGTCGCCCCACCCTGCCTCTTCGCAAACCTCACCCCGGACTGTAAGCCTGTCGCTACCAGAAGCAGATGCTACAGTGCCCAGGACAGGGCCTTCATCAGGGCAGAGGTCCAGCGACTCCTGCAAGAGGGGATCATTGAGGCTAGTAAGAGCCCCTGGAGAGCCCAAGTGGTGGTCGTCAAGACTGGTGAGAAGCACCGGATGGTCATCGATTATAGCCAGATCATCAACCGGTACACGCAGCTCGATTCCTACCCACCCACCCCACCCCCGCATATCTGACATGGTCAATCAGATTGCCCAATATCGAGTCTTCCCTATAATCAACTTGAATTCTGCGTACCACCAGCTCCCTATCCGCCCGTAGGACCGCCAATACACTGCCTTCGTGGCAGATGGCCGCCTCTATCACTTCCTCAAGGTTCCCTTCGGCGTCACCAACGGGGTTCTCGGTCTTCCAAAGGGAAATGGACTGAATGGTTGACAACTACAGGCTGCAGGCCATGTTCCCGTATCTAGACAACATCACCATCTGTGGCTGTGACCAGCAGGATCATGACGAGAACCTCCGGCACTTCCTCCTCGCCGCGAAGCTCCTGAACCTAACTTATAATAGAGAGAAATGCGTCTTTCGCACAACCCGCCTAGCCGTCCTCGGCTATGTCGTGGAACACGGAGTTCAAGGGCCCGACCCCGACCGCATGCGCCTCTTCCTGGAACTTCCCCTCCCCCATTCCACCAAGGCCCTGAAGAGATGCCAGGGGTTCTTCTCTTACTATGCCCAGTGGGTCCCCAACTATGCGGACAAGACCTGCCCACTGAGCAAGTCCATCACTTTTCCCCTGACGGCTGAGGCCTGTCTGGCCTTCGATCGCATCAAATTAGACATCGCCAAAGCCGCGATGTACGCTGTGGACGAGTCCATCCCTTTCCAAGTGGAGAGCGATCTGTCGGACTTTGTTCTGGCTGCTATACTGAACCAGGCGGGCAGGCCTGTGACTTTCTTCTCCCGTACTCTCCATGCCTCTGAAATGCCACACGCCTCCGTCGAAAAGGAGGCCTAAGCCATCGTAGAATCTGTGAGACGAGGCATTACCTGGCCGGCAGGCAATTCACACTCCTCACTGTCCAACAGTCGGTTGCCGTCATGTTCAATAACACACAGCGGGGCAAGATTTAAAATGACAAGATTCTTTCCACCTACATCTATGATATCTTGTATCGACCTGGGAAGCTCAATGAGCCCTCAGGTGCCCTCTCCCGCAGTACATGTACCAGTGCACAAGTAGGCCGACTCCGGACCCTCCACAACGACCTCCGTCACCCGGTGGTCACCTGCTTTTTCCACTTTATCAAGGCTTGCAACCTGCCGTACTCCATCGAGGAGGTCAGGTCCGTGACCAGGGACTGCCAGGTCTGCGCGGAGTGCAAACCGCACTTCTATCGGCCAGACAGAGCACATCTGGTAAAGGCCTCCCTCCCTTTTGAACGCCTCAGCATGGACTTCAAAGGGCCCCTCCCCTCCACTGACCGTAACGTGTACTTCCTCAACATCATTGACGAGTGCTCCAGATTCCCCTTCACCATCCCGTGCTCTGGCATGACCTCTGCCACCGTCATCAAGGCCCTGCACAGCCTTTTCACCCTGTTCGGGTTCACCGCCTACATCCACAGTGATCGGGGCTCCTCCTTTATGAGCGATGAGTTGCGTCAGTTCTTGCTCAGAAAAGGCATTGCTCCAGCAGGACGACCAGCTACAACCCCCGGGACAACGGACAGGTGGAGAGGGAGAATGCGACGGTCTGGAAGGCCGTCCTTCTGGCCCTACGGTCAAAACGTCTCCCAGTCTCCCGCTGGCAGGAGGTCCTCCCCGATGCACTTCACTCCATCTGGTCGCTCCTCTGTACAGCTACTAACGAGACTCCTCATGAACATATGTTTGCCTTCCCCAGGAATTCCACCTCCGGGGTCTCGCTTCCGTCCTGGCTGACAGTCCCAGGGCCCGTCCTTCTCCAGCAGCGTGCGAGGAGCCATAAAACTGACCCCCTCGTCGAGAAGGTTCTGCTGCTCCATGCAAACCCCCAATATGCCTACGTGGCACGCAAGGACAGGCGGCTGGACAAGGCCTCCCCACGGGATTTGACTCCTGCAGGCTCCCCGGAGACCATCACCACCACCCCCACCCGTACACCGCCCCCTCCTTCGCCGACTCAACATCTGAGTGGAGAAGAAGATGACAACATGCTCCCGGACGCGCATGCCTCGACACTGGCGCCCACACCGCAGCCGAGACTGAGGCGATCACGGCGGTAGGTCAAGGCCCCCGACAGACCTGACCTTTAAGACCACTTCACCCCCGCCAGACTCTTTGTTTTAAACAGGGGGTGGATGTGGTAAACCACATTATTGTGTTATATGTATTGTACTGTATCATACATGCCTGGGCTTGTCCAGGCTGGCTCCGCCTGTGGCTCCTCCCCTCGGGCTTCTGTATAAAAGTGGCAAGTCTCCGCCTCCAGACCCAGTTCGGGTCCAGCGGCAGGAGGCTTGCTGTGTAGTGTATTAAAGCCTCAGTTATGTTTATCACTCGTCGTGTATTATTAATGGTGTAACAGTCGGGTCCCGTGGAGAATTGGATTGGATTTGTTTATTGTCACGTGTACCGAGGTACAGTGAAAAGTATTTTTCTGCAAGCAGCTCAACAGATCATTAGAAAAGGGAATTAAACAAAATTCAAGAAAATAAATGAGAATACATAATAGGGCAACACAAGATATACAATGTAACTACATAAGCATTGGCATCGGTTGAAGCATACAGGGTGTAGTGTTAATGAGGTCAGTCAATAAGAGGGTCATTTAGGAGTCTGGTGACAGTGGGGAAGAAGCTGTTTTTGAGTCTGATCGTGCGTGTTCTCAGACTTCTGAATCTCCTGCCCGATGGAAGAAGTTGGAAAAATGAGTAAGCCGGGTGGGAGGGATCCTTGATTATGCTGCCCGCTTTCCCCCGGCAGCGGGAGGTGTAGATGGAATCAATGGATGGGAGGCAGGTTCGTGTGATGGATTGGGCGGTATTCACGACTCTCTGAAGTTCCTTGCGGTCCTGGGCCGAGCAGTTGCCATACAAGGCTGTGATGCAGCCCGATAGGATGCTTTCTATAGTGCATCTGTAAAAGTTGGTAAGGGTTAATGTGGACATGCCGAATTTCCTTAGTTTCCTGAGGAAGTATAGGCGCTGTTGTGCTTTCTTGGTGATAGCGTCGACGTGAGTGGACCAGGATAGATTTTTGGTGATGTGCACCCCTAGGAATTTGAAACTGGCTGACAGGGGTGTGTACAGTACTTTGCTTCCTGAAGTCAATGACCAGCTCTTTAGTTTTGCTGGCATTGAGGGAGAGATTGTTGTCGTTACACCACTCCACTAGGTTCTCTATCTCCCTCCTGTATTCGGACTCCTCGTTATTCGAGATCCGGCCCACTATGGTCGCATCGTCAGCAAACTTGTAGATGGAGTTGGAACCAAGTTTTGCCACACAGTCGTGTGTGTCCAGGGAGTAGAGTAGGGGGCTAAGTACGCAGCCTTGCGGGGCACCGGTATTGAGGACTATTGTGGAGGAGGTGTTGGTGTTCATTCTTACTGACTGTGGTCTGTTGGTCAGAAAGTCAAGGATCCAGTTGCAGAGTGGAGAGCCAAGTCCTAGGTTTTGGAGCTTTGATATGAGCTTGGCTGGGATTATGGTGTTGAAGGCGGAGCTGTAGTCAATAAATAGGAGTCTGATGTAGGAGTCCTTGTTTTCGAGATGCTCTAGGGATGAGTGTAGGGCCAGGGAAATGGCGTCTGATGTGGACCGGTTGCGACGGTATGCGAATTCAAGTGGGTCAAGGCGCTCCGGGAGTATGGAGGTGATGCGCTTCATGATCAGCCTCTCGAAGCACTTCATTACAACTGACGTCAGGGCCACCGGGCGGTAGTCATTGAGGCACGTTGCCTGGTTCTTCTTTGGTACCGGTATGATGGTGGTCTTCTTGAAGCAGGTGGGGACCTCGGAGTGGAGTAGGGATAGGTTATAGATGTCTGTGAATACCTCTGCCAGCTGGTATGCGCAGGCTCTGAGTGCATGACCAGGGATCCCGTCCGGGCCCATCACCTTCCGTGGGTTCACTTTCAGGAAGGCCGATCTGACTTCGGAAACTGTGATGGTGGGTATGGGTGAATTATGGGCTGCTGGGGCACTCGACAGCGGATTGTTGGTTACCTGCTCAAACCGAGCATAGAATGCATTAAGTTCATCGGGGAGGGGTGCACTGCTGCCAGAGATACTGCTCGGCTTCGCTTTGTAGCCCGTTATGTTGTTTAGTCCTTGCCACAACTGCCGAGAGTCTGTCTGTGACTCTAGCTTAGTTTGATATCCTCTCTTGGCATCTTGGATGGCTTTGTGGAGGTCGTACCTGGATTTCTTGTATAGGACAGGGTCGTCTGCCTTGAACGCCTCAGATCTGTCCTTCAGTAGGGAGTCAATCTCGCGGTTGAGCCATGGTTTCCAGTTGGGGAACGTACGTACTGCTTTCTTTGGCACGCAGTCGTCCACACATTTGCTGATGAAGTCTGTGACGGTAGTGGCCTACTCATTTAAGTTAGTCGCTGAGTTCTTAAATATGGACCAATCCACTGTCTCTAAGCAGTCACGTAAGAGCTCTTCTGTCTCCTCGGACCAGCACTGCACAACCTTCTTAGCTGGATTCTCCCGCTTGAGTTTCTGCTTGTAAGCCGGGAGAAGGAGCACCGTCTTATGGTCTGATTTCCCAAAGTGTGGTTGGGGGATGGAACGGTAGGCTCCCTTCACTTTTGAGTAACAGAGGTCAAGAGTGTTGTCGCCCCTGGTGGGACAGGAGATGTGCTGGTGGAATTTTGGCAGTACGCTCTTGAGGTTGGCTTTGTTGAAGTCTCCGGCCACAATGAACAAGGCCTCCGGGTGTTCTGTTTCATAGTTGTTTATGACTGTGTACAGTTCATCCAGCGCCTTCCTCACTTCTGCCTGGGGTGGGATGTAGACCGCTGTGATAATGGCTGAAGTGAACTCACGTGGAAGATAGTATGGGCGGCACTTTACGGTCAGGTATTCCAGGTCTGGGGAGCAGTATGTCGCCAGGGTCACCACATCCAAGCACCAGGAGGAGTTGATGAGGAGGCAAACCCCTCCACCCTTCGCTTTGCCTGAAGATGCCGTGCGGTCCGCCCGGTGAATAGAGTAGCCTTCAGGTTGTATGGCACAGTCTGGTGAGGCGGGGGTGAGCCATGTCTCTGTGAAACAGAGCACACAGCAATCTCTTACTTTCCTCTGAGAGGTAAGTCTGGCGTTAAGTTCATCCAGCTTGTTTTCGATCGCATGGACGTTTGCCAGGAGTATGCTGGGAAGAGGGGTCTTGAAACCACGTTGCTTCAGTCTAACCTGCAGACCGCTGCGTTTCCCTCGCTTTCTCGGTCGGCGGCTGCTGCTGGATGATCCTGGGATCCGATGGGAGATGTCAGCCCTTGTGGAAGGTAGGTGGTTGCATCTGGCGGGGTCCAGGGTGCTAGCGAGGTCCAGGGCGCTCTTTACATTTCTGGGGTCGCGTCTGGCAGGGTCCCGGGTGCTGATTGAGGCAGTGGGGTTGCTGGGGGGTTGAGTTTGCGATCCGGATGGGTCCCGGCGTTCTGCGGGCGCGGGAATACCTTGCAGCGCGTTCGGGTCCTCGCGCGCGGTCTCTGTTGTTTCTAGGGTCCTGGGTCGTGGGCAGGGGCTTCCTGGGGCAGATTGGGCGAGGTCCCATGGTCTGTTCCCTCCCTGGGCTCTCCTGGGGTCGGATCTTGAAGTCGGCACGGTGAGGCCTCCATGTGGATTTTTCTTTCTTCCATCACCAGGTAGGTCGGGTTGCTGGGCGGGCCTCTCCGGGTCGGGTCACTGGGCGGGTCTCTCGGGGTCGCGTTGGGCCGGGTCTTGCCGTCGGGGGTCGGGTCGGGAGCTCCGGGGACTGGGCCGGGCGATCCGGGGGCTTGCGTCGGTTGTTAGGCCGGGTTTGGAGCTCCGAGGCCCGGGTCGGTTCCAAATCGAGGTCGGGGCTTCACTTCCGGTTTGGGCCCGATCTTCTTCCAGATCACGGAGGTCAGGTCGGGTCGGGTCAAAAGGTCTCCAAGGGCCTCGGAGGATCTTCAAGCCTGCAAGAGAAGATAAAAGAGAGAGGTTAGTAATAATATTAGATTTAGAATTAATTTTTAAAAGGTTAGAACGAGTATAAGTTAAGTTAAAAGTGGATCTGTTGGGGAGAGCTTGCAGAGAGTCGCCTCGCTCCGGCTCCATCTTGAACATCTTGAATTGTGGCGGAATTGCCTCTGAAAAGCTGGCCCCTGGAAAGTTAATCTCTGTAATCAGTGGGGCGCTCATTTTAAACTCTTCCCCATGATAATGAGTGCCAGCTTGCTCCAGAAGACGATGAGGCTATAGAACCAAAAGAAGACAAATGACCTTCTTTGTGCAACCAGGGTAAGTCTGTCTCTTCATGTCCCACAAACTCCCCTTCACACGGGGTCCTAATGGCATCCTCCTCCCAACCTCAACTCCCCATGCTCCCCCCCAGACGGTCATCGTGGACTTCGCGAGGTGGTGCGGCCGGGACTGATCGAGTGTGACGGAGGCGAGTGTCGGAAGGCGGTCGGTGGGTCGGTCGGAGGTAGTGGCGGCCAGCGTACGGTCGGGTGAGCAGGGCTCTCGGGAGGTTGCGGAGTGGTCCAAGATGGCGGCCTCTCCATGCTTCCCCCCCCCCCCCCCCCCTCCCCCACCCCCACCCCCAGTGAATAATCTGCTCCTCATAGCCCTGTGCCCACTCAGCTCCCATGTATGCCGGCTTTCATCGCCATCTGACCTGGCAGGTCTCCCACCTACACGCGCTCCCATCTGTCACATTGCAGGACAAACTCAAGCACAACTGGGGTGAGGGGGTACAATCTGCCAGAGTCATGCCGGAGCTGATAACCCTTGATGCCCTTTGAGGAGATAGCCTTTGAGGTGGCCAGTGAGAAGCTGAGCACTCCTGTGCAGAGGGTGAGGAAGGGGCAGCAGACAAAAGTGAGAACCTTCAATAACTGCAGCCTTGGTGTAGGCTTCAGGCGAGTTATCTTTCCTTCATCACTCTGCCTGTCCTGCACTAATGCCATCTCACTTCCCCTGCAGGTCAATCAGTCGACCAGCCATCCTCACACCACAGACCTGAGAAGCCCTGATGGAGACATCTCAGACACAAGCATCAAGGAAGTCTCACAGTTGTCACTCGCATCCTGCAACTGCACAGATACTCACACCTTGGTGGGATTAACGAGCAAGCAGGCTTCTGTGTCACTTAATGGTGAGCATCTCGACTTCCGGTTGCGGCTATGACTAGCTAAGCCGCACATTTGGATGCTCCAGCAACAAAGGTGTTTTTGGGCCAATTGGAGGGCCCCAACGGCGCTGAAAAAACGAATCCCGGTGGGGGAAGGTCCCCTGAGGAGAACTAGACCGATTTTATGGTCGGTACCCGGAGTGGAGCGGCAAGAAAAACGGCAGCAGCTCCCCAAAAAAAGCGGGGGAAGAAAATCAAAATGGCGGCCGGCGGTGCATCGGAGGAGTGGAAGAAATGGGCGGAGGAGCAGCAGGCCGCTCTCCTCCGTTTTTTCACGGAGATGAAAGTGGAGCTCTTAGAGTCCATGAACGCGACGGCCACCAGGTTGGTGGGAGCCCAGGCGATCCAAGAGGCGTCGATTAAAGATCTGCAGCAGGAGATGACCGCGAGGGAGGAGGAGGCCACAGTCATCGGGGCAAAGGTGGAGGTGCACGAGGCACTCCACATGAAGTGGCAGAGCCGCTTCGAGGAGCTGGACACTCGGATGAGGAGGAAAAATTTGAGGATCCTGGGCCTGGAAGAAGGCCTGGAGGGGTCGGATCTCCCGGGATATGTGGCGGAGATGTTGAGCTCCCTGATGGGGGAAGGGGCCGGTCCGGCGCCCCTGGAATTGGAAGAGGCATACCGGGTCATGGCCAGGAGGCCTAGGGCAAACGAGCCCCCGAGGGCGGTGCTGGTGCGGTTCCAGCGGCTAAGTGATCGAGAGAAAGTCCTGAGGTGGGCAAAAAGGGAGAAAAGCAGCAAGTGGCAGAACTCGACGGTAAGGGTGTACCAGGACTGGAGTGCGGAGGTGGCAAAGCGGCGGGCCCGGTACAACCGGACAAAGGCGGTGCTACACGCGAAAAAGATCAAATTTGGAATGCTGCAACCGGCGCGCTTGTGGGTCACCTACAAGGACCAACATCATTATTTCGAGTCCCCAGAGGAGGCCTGGACCTTTGTACAAGAGGAAAAGTTGGACACGAACTAAAACCTGGGAGCACCGGCGGTCGTAGCCGCCGGGGGACTCTTGATTGAGCAAGTGGCCCTTTTCTTTTTCAGGCCAGGTCGGAACTGGGTAACAGTTTCGTGGATTGTTTGGGGTGTTTTTTCTCGAACGGTTGACTTTTCTGAATATCTTGAAGGTTTCGAGTTGTTGGGTGTTTCTGTATATTTGTACTGTTGAAATCTCTATTGTGGGTCGTTGACTTCTTATGGGGTGTTTCTTCCCGTTTCCAATTTCCCTTAGTTATTTACCCCTCTTACCCTTTTTCTTTGGGTGCTGGGGGGGGGGGGTTTTGTTCTTTTTTTTTCCTTTTCGGGTTATGGTTATCTGCGGTTATTTATACTGTTTGATGGAGGGTGATGGTTGGGCACACTGTTAGTTGATAGCTAGTTAATTATTTTGTTATTTAAGTATGTAGTTAAGTATTTATGTATTTAGTTGCCATTGGGTATTTATATCGTTAAGTTGGGGAGACGGGACGGGGGGGAGCGGGTTGATTATGCGGGTCTTTCTCGGGGGTTTTAAGGGGATCTTTCACGGGCGCAGATGGGGTGAACCGGGAGGAGTCGGAATGTGGCAGGAGCAGCCGGGTCAGCGGAGACCAGCTGACTCTCGAGAGTACGATGTGGGGTGCATCGCGGCTAGGAGGGGTCCTAGCCAGGGGGGGGGGGGGGGGGGGGGGGGGGGGGTGGGGGGGGGGGG